>NW_016107374.1:6700528-6725854 GCF_001604975.1 Cebus imitator | reverse complement strand
CACTCAGTAAATATTCGAGGATCTATTATAATGTAACAAGCTCCATTCTAGGCAGTAAACAAGACAGACAAACGTTCTGCTTTTAAGGAGCTTATATTCCAGTTGGGGGAGACAGATAGTCAATGAATAAACTGGAAAATATCAGAGGATGACTCAGGGCTGTGAAAAAAGATACATCTTTGATATGATCAGGAGTCACTGGGAGCTCAGGGGAGGCTCCCTTGAGAAGGTGACATGTAGGCTAAGGATTTGTGTGACAGGAAGCAAGCTCCTGAAGGGTCTGGAGGAGGAAAAGCTTTGCAGATAGGGAGCAGCAAGTGACAAGGCCCTGGGGTGAGTTGGTGGGCTTAAAGGAAAGAAGGAAGGTCAGCCAGGTGTGGTGATTACGCCTGTAATCCCAACATTTTGGGAGGCTGAGGCAGGCAGATCACAAGGTCAGGAGTTCGAGATCAGTCTGGCCAACATAGTGAAACCTCGTATCTACTAAAAATACAAAAATTAGCCAGGTGTGGTGGCATGTGCCTTAGTCCCAGCCACTCAGCAGGCTGAGGCAGGAGAATCGCTTGAACCCAGGAAGCAGAGGTTGCAGTGAGCTGAGACCACACCACTGCACTTCATCCTGGATGACAGAGCAAGACTCTATCTCCATAAAGGAAGGTCTGTGCATCAGGAGATGAGAGATAGGGCAGGGTAAAGGTGGGTGAGGTGGAGAGAGGTGGGCTGTGCGGGGGTATGGGAGGGAGTTGCAGGCAATTAGAAAGAATTTGGATTCTAAGAGTAATAGGGAGCCATTGAGGTTTACCGGAGGGGAGTGAAGGTCTGCTCCATGGTTATAAAAGATCCGTTGTTCTAGTCAAATGGGTTATTGAGGAGCTAGAAGGGAGTGAGAGAGACCAGCTGGGAGGCTGCTGCAGCTGTCCAGGTGTGAGACGATGGTATCTGGGACTGGGTCACAGCAGTGCTGATGAACACAATTGATGGATTCCAGGAATGTGCACAGAGGTAGCGTGGATGGGTCTTACTGTGGGGTGGGAGGGAAGGAGATTTGTCAAGGATGACTCTGTTTAAGAAAAATAAACCGTGGGCTACCAGAATCACTAAGCAAAGGGAAAGGTCACACTGGCAAACCTGCCTCCCATTTTATTCCAAAATAAGATCGCTACGGAGATCAAAAAGCGATATGCCTCTCTCACAGTTTGCCCACAAGGAAATTCCCTGTGGGCCTCAAGATCTTTCCCCTAAAACAGTTCTGTTGAATTTCACCCTGGCAACGTAAAGGGATAGCTCATCTTCACAGATGCGGGAGGGAAAGTCATCCCTCTGCTCACTAGAAACAAATGCATATCTGATTGCTTCCTCTGCCCTATTTTTGTAAAAATGCAGATTCACAGTGCCAGACTGAATTCAAAAGAATGCAACCTTTTGTCATCTACCTGCCCCTTGCTTGGAGTTGTCCCCCTTTCGGGACTGAACCAATGGACATCTTACACATGCTGATTGATGTCTCATGTCTCCCTAAAATGCATAAAGGCAACGTGTATCCTGATCACCTGGGGCACATGTTGTCAGCACCTCCTGAGGCCGGGTCACAGGCACGTCCTTAACCTTGGCAAAATACACGTTATAAATTGGTTAAGACCTGTCTCAGATGTTGGGGCTCACAACTCTTAGGCTTTGGTCCCATGCAGTGGAGTGGAATGCAGTGCTATGTATGGAGCTGGGAAATCTTGCGAGCTGGGTGGGGGTCCAGGTGTGATGGTAGAAGGGTCAGCCCAGGGCGTTGGTCCAGGGTGCAGTGTGTCTTCCTCCAGATACCTCTAAGATTTAGCAAAAATGTCATCTCCCAGAAACCCTTCTGACCAGCCAGACATGCTGTGTGTCTGTGTGTGGACAATACTTTGCAGGCTTTATGAGTTGTCTGCTACCTATTTTTTTTTTTTTTTTTTGAGACGGAGTCTCACTCTGTTACTCAGGGTGGGGTGCAGTGATGCCATCTCAGCTCACTGCACCCTCCACCTGCTGGGTTCAAGCAATTCTTCTGCCTCAGCTGAGTAGCTGAGATTATAGGTGCCCACCACCATGCCCAGCTAATTTTTGTATTTTTAGTAGAGACGGGGTTTCACCATGGTGGCCATGCTGGTCTCGAACTCCTGACCTTATGATCCGCCCGCATCTGCCTCCCAGACTGCTGGGATTACAAGCTTGAGCCACTGCGCTGGCTTGTTTACCTAATTTTGCTGTGAGCTCGGCAGGAATGGGGAACTTGTCTGTTTTGTTTCCTGCTGTGTCTCCAAGTACCTGACACTCAGTAGTGCTTTGTGCAACTCAATGGGATTCTTACAGAAGGAATCGGTGGAGGGGAGGGGTTTCCCTCGAGCAGTACATTTTGAACACTGGGAGGGGTAGGGAGGGACTGAAAGAAAGGAAAGAGGCCAGCACGCAAGTTGGCAGGAAGAGCCATGACGTAGAAAAAGATCCAAACATGGGCTTAAGTGATCTGGGCTCAAACCCTAGCTCTGTTTCTTTCTGCTGTGTGACCTTGGCCAACCTACTTTGCCTCTCTGAGCCTCAGTTTTGCCACCAATTAAAAGAGAATCGTGATAGCTGCTTTGCAAGGTTGCCCTGGTGGATAAATGAGACAACAGAGGTGCAAGATCTCAGAAGGTGCCTGGGGGAAAAGTACGTATGTGCCTGAATTAGAATCTGAAAGGTCTGAGCAAAGCTGGCTCCACGCAGCCTCCCCTAATCATGCCACCTGGGTCTTCTCTGGTCACAATCACTGACAGAGAGAGGGCTTTGCGGACTGTATCTACTTCATTAAAGATCAGATTTCTCTTTTGCCTTACAAAAGGCATCCACCTACCACTTTATGGAGTGAGAAGGAAAGGTCAGAATTACAGGTGTTGGGAGCCTAATTCGCAGTGAGATGTATGAAGTTTAGCAACTTCAAGTTTTTAAAACCCTGAAAGTTCTTCATCTCAAAGTCTAGACAGATTGCAAAATGAGATCACTGGATCAGCAGCAATAGCACCACCTGAGGACTTGTTGCAAATGCAAAATTTCAGACCTCACCCCAGATCCGAGGTATGGGAAACTTGGGGGGGGGGAGCCTAAATGGTTTTAATAAGCTCTCCAGGGAATGCAAATACACGCTCAAGTTTGAGATCCACGGGCCTAGAGCTTTCTTGTTAATGGAGAGAGAATCATAGAATGTTCAAGTTGAGAAGGTCAGTGTTATCTTCTAGTCCAGGTCGTTTGAAATGTGTTCTGGAGAGCAGGCGAGGTGGCTCACGCCTATAATCCCAGCACTTTGGGAGGCCAAGGCAGTGGATCATTTAAGGTCAGGATTTTGAGACCAGCCTGGCCAACATGGTGAAACACCGTCTCGACTAAAGATATAAAAATAAAATAAAATAAAATTAGCCAGCCCTGGTGGTATGGCACCTGTAATCCCAGCTACTTGGTAGGCTGAGGCAGGAGAATTGCTTGAACCCGGGAGGTGGAGATTGCAGTGATCCAAGATCATGCCACTGCACTCCAGCCTGGGCGATGGAGTGAGACTCCATCTCAAAAAAAAAAAAAAAAAGTGTTCTGTACAACATTGGAGCTCAAGTCCTACTCTCCAGGACTTGTCAGAGCCTTTAATATGCTAATGTGCTTTGTTAATCTTCAGTGGAGGGTTATAGCAAGCTGTCTTTTTTAGATTTTCTTTCAGACTCATATTCTATGGTACAGTTTGGAAAACACAGATCTAGTTCAATCTCCTGTCAAGTGGATAATTTGATGTTATCTTCTGTAAATTCCTGGTTATTCAGTCTTTCCTCCAAGCCTTCTAGATATAGGGAGTTGCCGACCTTATGAGGTCATCCATTTCTTTTGTTTCAGAGGCAATCTTGGTAACTATTAGCTTTTGCCTTACAGTAAGCTAAATCTGTTTTCCTTTAATTTCCTCTTGGTTTTAGCTCTGAGTCCTGGAACCTCCTAGAACAGGTCAAATCATCTTCTGCCTGACAGCAGCAGGAAGACAGCTGTTCATTCTCCGTCTCTTCCCAAGACTTCTCTTTGCTGGTTCCCATCCCATAGACATAGTCTGACTTTTGTATCTAGTGAAGTATTTAGAAATTGCTTCTTTAAAGTGGCTTCTTTCCCACATACAGTTTCAAAGGGTGATTACGCAGAGCAAGTATTTATTATTGAGACGAAGGTGTCTCAAGAATCTTCTAGTGTGGTGTAGTTTTTCTCCATCTATCTGAGACAGATGATAGTTCATCCTATTAACAAAAACCTGGGGGAGATCACACAGTCTTTCTGGTTAGTCTGTTTTGGTGAGCCCAGTGGTTTTGCTCATCTGAAAGCTCCTTCTTGTGCCTAGCCATGTGGTTTATTCACCCTTCCAGTCCTAAACTATATTTGAACTTTGCTTTGGCCAACCAAGTGACTGGCTTTCTTTTTTCCTTTGAGACGGAGTCTCACTCTGTTGCCAAGGATGGAGTGCAGTGGTGTTATCTCAGTTCACTGCAACCTCTGCCTCCCAGGTCTCGGTTAAAGCAATTCTCTTGCCTCAGCTTCCTATGTAGCTGGGATTACAGACATGCCCCACCATGCCTGGCTAATTTTTGTATTTTTAGTAGAGACAGAGTTTCACCATGTTGGCCAGGCCCATCTCAAACTCATGGCCTTAGGTGATCTGCCGGCCTTGGCCTCCCAAAATGTTGGGATTAAGACGTGAGGCACCATGCCCGTCCTACTGGCCTTCCTCTTATCTCTCATTTACCCATTTATTCATTCATTCCAAGTACCTTTGAGTACACATTCTGTGCCTAGTATCTACAAGATGCTACTGAGCCAAGACTGAGCAAGACCAAACTGATCTGCACAGAGCTTACAGTCTCTAAGGGAGAAGAGCAATGATCAAATTAACACATAAATGCACATTTTAAACTTGTGGTAAGTGGAGAGGTAGGGGTAGAGGGTAGTGGGGTAGGCACAAAGTCAGATGAGGTGATCTGGGAAGGATGCTTGTTATTTGAGCTGAGAACTGATATACATAATTAAAACCCATTAATTTTTTTTTAAATTCCATGGATTATATTCATATCATCAGTCTCAGATTATAAGCGCTTCGGGCAGGGACTAGGTCTTTATATTGTGCTTAGCATAAAGTCGTAGACATAGTAGTTGATATTGAGGATACTCTGAGGTCTCACTTATGGCTGGAAAAATTCCCTCCCTGTGGAAGAGCAAGCCATAAGCCATTCACTGTCTTAGATATCAGGTACATGAGAAAAAATATAATGTTACGGTCTATTAAGTCTATTTTCGTCTGAGTTTTTGCTCTCCTTTTATGTTGAACTTCTCATATGTATTACACCAACAGGCATTGAAATGGCCCTTTTCTAATATTCAGATTTTTGTGTTCACCAGTCTTGCATGTTTTAAAGAATGCGAGAGAAGAAAAAGTCTTACAGTTTTTTAGATATTGTTTCTGTTGTTCTTCCTTCATTACTGAAGCTCTGAGTTTCCCTCTTGTATTCTTTTTCTTTAACCTGAACAATATCCTTTAGTTTTTTTTTTTTTTTTAAGTAGGTTTGCTGGTGCTGAATTCTTAGTTTTTCTTATTTTTTTTTTTTTTTTTTTTCTTTAGTTTTTTTTTTTTTTTTTAAGTAGGTTTGCTGGTGCTGAATTCTTAGTTTTTCTTATTTGAGAACGTCTTTAAAGATTTTTGTTGTTGTTGTTTGAGACGGAGTTTCACTCTTGTCGTCCAGGCTGGAGTGCAGTGGTGTGATCTCGGCTCACTGCAACCTCCGCTTCCTGAGTTTAAGCAATTCTTCTGCCTCAGCTGAGTAGCTGAGATTATAGGTGCCCACCACCAGGCCCAGCTAATTTTCATATTTTTAGTAGAGACGGTGTTTCACCATGTTGGTCAGGCTGGTCTCAAACTTCTGACTTCAGGTGATCCACTCGCCTCAGCCTCCCAAAGTGCTGGGGTTACAGGTGCGAGCCATCATGCCTGGCCAAAAGATGATGTTCTAAGTAGATACTGGGGTCTGCTTGAGGGTGGAGGGTGGGAGAAGGGAGGGGATGAGAAAAAAGAACTGTTGAGTTCTAGGCTTAGCACTTGAGTGTTGAAATAATCTGTACAACAAACCCCCATGACACAAGTTTACCTACACATCAGATCTGCACATGTACCACTGAACCTAAAATAAAATTTTTAAAAATAAATAAAATAAGAAATATGTTAGTATCATGGGTAATATATGAGTGGGACAGCTTGAATGTCTGCTTAGTAAAAAGTGGAAAATATGATTGAAAAAATATACTTCTTTTTTGAATGTTGTTAAAATGGAATAAACGTCACAATTTATCAGCAAAAGAAAAAAAATGATGTTCTACTAACTTTTGGCTTTCATAATTTTGGTAAGAAATCTCCTGTCGTTCAAATTGTCCCTTATTTATAGTGCATCATTATTATTTTTTTAATGGCTGCTTTCAGGATTATCTTTGGCTTTCAACAGTTTGGTTAGGATGTGTCCAGGCATGGTTTTCTTTGAGTTTATCCTGTGTGAGGTTTACTGAGCTTTTAGAATTTGTGAATTCATGTTTTTCGCAAAATTTGGGACATTTCCACCATGATGTCTTTAAGGGTTGTTTTGTTTTTACTCTGCACCCATCCTTTTCAATTCTCCAATGATGTGAAAGTTACATCTTTTGATATAGTTGCATTGCTCCTTGAGGCTTTTAAAAAAATTATCTTTTTTCCTGTCTTTTCTTTGGATTTGATAATTTCTGTTGACCAAACTAACTTCACATTCACTGATTCTTTCCTTTGCCATCTTTATTTTGATATTGAGCTCATCCAATAAATAAGAACATTTTTCACTGAATTTTGGATAGTGTATTTTTTTTGTATTCCAGAATTTTAGTTTGGTTCTTTTGTAATAGCTTCTGTTTCTCTATGAGAATTGCTGTCTTTTCATTTCAGGAGTGGTTACCCTTATCTTATGGAGCATGGTCGTAATGCCTGCTTCAGAGTTTTTGTCTGGTAATTCTCACATCTGGCTCATCTCAGTGTTGCTACCTGTTGGTTGCTTTTGCCTTTGAAAATTGGTCAGGATTTCCCCAGTCTTTGGCATATCACACAATTTTCGAGTATCTCCTGGACATTTCGAATATTTTTGTGAGACTCTGGGTTTCCTTCTGGAGAATATTGATTTTGGTTTGCCCATTTTGTTTTTCTTACGCAGCGAGTCAGTCTGGTTAGATTCAGACTGTCAGTTCTGTCTTGCCTTCTATAGGTGGTGGTCCGATGCCAGTTGAGCACCTAAAGCCTTTGCTATGCTTCCTTTGGTTTTATTCTGAGTGTGGGCAGCATTTCACACACAGATTAGGGTTCTCCTTCTCTAGCTCTTTTCTTTTGGAGATAACTTTCACATTCCCTGGCTTTCAGGGGCCTCTTTTTCCGGTTCTTTTGGCCAAAAAGATGGGGTTCTACCAGAGTTTCAGCCTCTCGCCCTGTTGCACAGACCTGAATGACTGGCCCTCTCATTGGGGGTAAAATGGTGAGAGAAAAGAAAAAAAATCCCTGGGTGCACATGGACTTAAAGATGCAAGCAGCAGACACTGGGGACCGCTAGATGGGAGACAGCGGGAAGGAGCAAGTGCTGAACAACTTTCTATTTGGTATTGTGCTAGTTACCTGAGTATATTTGTCTGTTCTCATGCTGCTAATAGAGACGTACATGAGACTGGGTAGTTAATAAAGGAAGGAGGCTTAATGGACTCACTGTTCCGCATGGCTGGGGAGGCCTTACAATCATGGCAGAAGGTGAAGGAAGAGCAAAGGGATGCCTTACATGGCAGCAGGCAAGAGAGCTTGTATAGGGGAGCTGCCTTTTATAAAACCATCAGATCTCATGAGACTTACCCACTACCGTGAGACACAGTATGGGGGAAACTGCCCCCATGATTCAATTATCTCCACCTGGTCCCACCCTTGATATGTGGACTATTACAGTAAAAGGTGAGATTTGGATGAGGACATGGCCAAACCATATCACTGAGCGATGAGATCATTCATACCCCAAACCTCAGCATCACACAATATACCCCTGTAACAAACCTGCACATGTACCCATGAATCCAAAATAAAAGTTGAAATTATTTAAAAAAATTTTTTAAAATCTCATGTATGCTTCCTTACCTTATTCACATAACATTGGCTTCCATTCTGAGCTTCTTGGTACAAAGGAATGGGATGTCTTTTGGGGTCTTTGGTGTCTGTGCTATTTCTGTGTCATTCTTGGCTGACCTTGGGGCATGACTGGGAGAGAGAAGACACACACACACACACACACACACACACACCAAGAATTCTGTCCATGCTCTCCTACTCACAGAGCCTCCTTTCCTGGTCCTCTGGCCAGAAATATGGGATACTCTGAAGTGTTTACTCCTCATTTTCAAAGCACATTTCCTAGATCCTGCCAACCTTTTGGCCAAAACTGGGAGATGAAACTCACCACTGCCATATTGGCCATGCTTCAGATGTGAACTCCCCTGCTCTACTCATTTACTGTCATTGACTTGTGGGAATCCTCAGGCTGTTGCCTTTTGCATTTTTTTTTCCCCAGAATTTTTGGGAAAGATAGCTTTGGTGGGCTTGCCCTATCAGGGCTAGAACCAAAACTGGGATGGGTATTTTTTAAGTGTAAACTCACTAGACTGTCAAAACAATCCTATGAGGTAGGTGACACTATCCCCATTTTACAGGTGAGGAAACAGAGGCTGGGAGGAGTGAATCAGGATCTAAGCCCTCACCCAATTGCTGTTGTCATGCTACTTGGCACCTTGATCAATGTGTTGAGGTGATGCTATTTCCTTGTGTGCCTTATCTCCCCTACTCCACCATGGGACCCTTGGGGTCAGGGACTGCATCCAACTTGGCCTTCATCCATGAAATCAAGAAAATATTAGTAACTACCTTATAGTGCCATTGTAATTGTTGAATTAGGTAATATACATATAGTATTTAGAATAGTGTTGGGCACAAGATACACTTTCCAAGAAAGGGTAACCACGATCACTGTCATTTTTATTTTTTCCTTGGGTAGTGAATGCTGACAGCACAGTGATTGGCATAGGGTAGGGCTCAGTAAATATCTATTAAGTTCAGTCCTTGGTGAAACCATTTTTATCCTTAAACACCATGGATCTTATTTTGATGTTTATTTGAGAAATACATGAGCATTTTTTGCTATTATTATGTATAGTTCCCATTCTACCCACAGGATGTTTCTATGGGGTGGGGTGGGGGGTGCGTCTAGATGTCCTGATCCCATTCTTACCCTGCAGCCTTTCCCCGTTTTCTTCTTTTTCTTGCTCAAATTGAACTTTTCTCACTTCTGCCTTATCGAGAAATAAGAGGAGCTCTGGGTTCAAATTTTGTCTTTTTCACTTAGGAAGTGTGTAGGTTAGAACAGGTAAAACACAATGGGTGTGGTGGCTCACACCTGTAATCCCAGCACTTTAGGAGGCCAAGGTGGGTGGGTCACCTGAGGTTGGGAGTTTGAGACTTGCTTGACCAACATGAAGAAACCCCGTCTCTGCTAAAAATACAAAATTAGCTGGGCATGGTGGCACATGCCTGTAATCCTAGCTACTCGGGAGGCTGAGGCAGGAGAATCACTTGAACTTTGGAAGTGGAGGTTGCAGTGAGCTACGATTGCACCATAGCACTCCAGCCTGGGCAAGAAGTGTGAAACTCTGTCTCATAAAAAACCCCCAAAAACCAAAAAAACATACAATCTCATATGTTCTTTGTGAAGAATAGTCTACCCTGCAGTGTTGCTGTGAGAATTAAAATGAGGTGGTACAGGCAAAATGTCTAGCATAGTTCTGGGCACATAGTAGGTACTTTAAAAATATTTGTTTCTGACTGGGTACAGTGGCTCACACTTGTAATTCCAACAGTTTGGGAGGCTAAGGCGGATGGATTGCCTGATTCCAGCAGTTCAAGACCAGCCTGAGCAACATGGCAAAACTGTGCATCTACAAAAAATACAAAAGATTAGCTAAGTGTAGTGGTGCATGCCTATAGTTTCAGCAACTCAGGAGGATTGGTTGAGCCTACAAAGTTAAGGCTGCAGTGAGCCATGATTGTGCCACTGCACTCCAGCCTGAGCAACAGAGCGAGACCCTGTCTTGAAAACACCTGTTTCCTCATTACCATTTGATAATAAGATATTCAGCTACATATGAGAAGAGTTACTCTAGATACAGGAGGGGAGTTGTGGTACAGATGCAATGGGCCAGAAGCTGACCAAGGCTTCTAGCATCTCAAAAGTACCTGCTCTATAGAATGCACTCAACAAAGATGTGTGGAAATAATAATTATTGAAACAATTTGAATTGATGCTCTATTTCCCAGCATCAGACTGCCCTACAGGGCTGGTAACTGGGATGGAATGATGTTAAGTGTGAACATCTCTGTTGCTAATACCTAAACATGCTTAGTTCCACCTTACCTGCTGATTTTTATCAGTTTCAAAGGTTTAATTATTGTTTAGACCTGTGGGGATATTTTTAGTTTTGCATTTGTTCTTCCTCTCTGGGTTTGGCAGCATCTCCTTTTAGAGATATTCTTTGGAAGCATTGACGACCTGATGTTGGGGCTCCAGAGGCAGGCTGGGTGCCAGGGAGGGTTAGCTGCTAGGGGGACCCACTTGTGTTGGCTTCCTTCAGGTCAAGCTAGTAAAATAATTATTGGTGCAAATTTTGTGCCAGGGGCTGAGATGGTGTGAGAACATGGAAGATACCCAGATGTGTTCCCTGGGCTGCAGGAGTTCATTGTCCAGTTGAAGACATAGACAAATTTATCATGTAATCCACTCACATACAGTGGGTTTGGTTCGTACGGGGTGATCATCGGTGCCGTGACATTGCGGGTGGCACTGTCCTCTGGATGAATCCTCAGCTCTCCACTTTGATCTGTCCACCTCTTCTCTGCCTCACTTTCCCCCTTCCCTCTCCACATCACCTGCACTCTATCTCCTCTGCCCCTCTGAGCCTCCTCCATTGGACCACATCTTTGGACAGACTGGCGCTGGCTGGGACACTTGTCTCTCTTTCTTTGCCTAATTAACTGCCACTCATCCTCCAGACCTGTATTAGTCTGTTCTCACACTGCTAATAAAGATATACCTGAGACTGGGTAATTTATAAGGAAATGAGGTTTAGCTGACTCCCAGTTCCACATGACTGGGGAGGCCTCACTATCATGGCAGTAGACAAAGGAAGAGCAAAGGGACTTTTTACATGGCAGCAGCAAGAGAGAGCTTGTGCAGGGAAACTCCCATTTATAAAACCATCGGATCTTGTGGGACTTACCCACTATCATGAGAACAACGTGGGAAAGACTTGTCCCGTGATTCAGTTACCTCCTACTGGGTCTCTCCTATGATACGTGGGGATTATGGGAGCTACAATTCAATGAGATTTGGGTGGGGTCACAGCCAAACCATATCAAGGACCCAGTGCAAATGTTTCTTAAGGAAGCCTCTCTCTAACCTTCAGCTCTGTGTTACATTGCAACAACCCTCTATGACACCGCGAAGTGTAATTCCTTGTTTAGAGCCCATCTCTGCTTCCAGATCTGTGCGAGACGTTGTGTGTCCAAGAGAAAGATCATGGGAACCATGTATGCAATTTTAAATTTTCTAATGGTTACATTTAAAAACATTAAAGAAATCAGCCAATGTTAACTTTTTATTGTAGTAAAACATACACAACAAAATTTACCATTTTAACAATTTTTTAAGTGTACAATTTAGTGCGTTAAACATGTCCACAAGTTTGTGGAATCATCACCACCATCCATCTTCAGAGCTTTTTAATCATCCCAAACAGAAACTCTATAACCATTAAGTAATCTCAGCCCCTGGTAACCTCTATTCTTCCTTCTGTCTTTATAAATTTGCATCATCTAGATACCTTATGTAAGTGGAAATATACACTATTTGTCCTTTTGTGTCTGGCATATTTCATTTAGCATATGGCCTTCAAGGTTAATCCATATTGTGACATGTACAGAACTTCCTTTTTAAGGTTGAATAATAATCTGCTTTATGGATGTATCACATTTTGTTTATTTATTCATCCATCAGTGGACACTGAGCTGTTTCCAGCTTTTGGCTATTGCGAATAATGCTACTCTGAACGTTGGTGTATACATATCTGTTTAAGTCCCTGCTTTCAATTCTTTTAAGAAAAGATCTAGGAGTAGGATTGCCAATTGGTCATTCTGTGTTTAACTTTTTGAGGAATGACATTAATTTTTACAATATATTTTATTTAACACAGTATTTCCAAAATGTGATCATTTCATCATGTAAAAATTATTAATGAGCTGTATTACTTTTTTCATGCTATGTTTTCATAACCTAGTGGGTAGAGTATGAATTCTGTGTGGATGGAGAAACTGTCCATCTTCAGATCAAAGTACCTAATATGTAAGTAGGTGTCTGATCAAAAGATGCATGCACACATTCTGCATGGGGAAGAGAACAGAATTACTACTAATGGCAGCAACAGTATTGTATTCATCTGTTTTCATACCACTATAAAGAAATACTTGAGAGTAGGTAGGTAATTTATAAAGGAAAGAGGTTTAATTGCCTTATAGTTCTGCATGGTTAGGGAGACCTCAGGAAAATTACAATCGTGGCAGAAGGCAAAGGAGAAGCAAGTGCCTTCTTCACAAGGTGGCAGGAAAGAGAGAAGACAGGAGAAATTGCTAAACACTCTTAAAGCATCAGATCTCATGAGAGCTCACTATCACGAGAACAGTATGGGGGAGACCGGCTCCATGATCCAATTACCTCCCACCAGGTCCCTCCCTTGACACATGGGGATTACAATTTGAGATGAGATTTGGGTGGGAACACAGAACCAAGTCATATCAAATAGTAACAAAGATACCAGGCCCACTGCTTGCTCAGTGTTTCATGATCACTGACCCTCTAAGCAATCTTAAGAAGTGGGTACTTTTATTATTCCCTTTTTAGATGCACAAACTGAAGTTCGGAGAGGTTAAGACATTTACCCCAGGTCACACAGCTAGTAAGTGGTGGAGCTGGGATTCAAACCCAGCTCACTGGCCCTGCTGAGTTTTGCATTCTGTGGCAAGAAGTGATGTTGGCAGGTACTCAATCCAGATGTCTTGGAAAAGCCCCCTGGTGCCTGTGCAGTTGTCTGTCTTAGTTAAGAGGAGTTAAAAAGGTTGACAGACATATACCCAGCACCTTCCTCTTAGAAGTGTTCACATTTCTCGGTCTCTAGGTGAAGACTATGTGGATAACCTGAGCAAATTGACCTCTGGCACACCTGTATTATGAGCTGTATTACTCTGAAAGCTTCACAAGCACTGTCTTTGCAGAAGGAAATTGGGAGAGAAACCGGGGCAGGTGCTGACCCCACTGAATCTGCACAGGGAGGGGAAAGCCAAAGGGATTTTGAAAACCTGCGCCCCAAGTCAGTTGTTGGGAGATAAAAATAGGGCGCCTTGCAGCACATGAGGTCATTGAATGCTACTTTTAGCTTTCTTGAATTTGCCAACACAAGAGGTTATAAAACTAATATAATGCCTGTCACTCAAGGGTGACAGAGCAATAGAGCAACAAAGGGTTCTGGAATTAGGAGCATCTCAGAGGTCACCCCTCTCTCATGTGGCTTTCCCGGTGTGGACTTTCTTGTGCAAGCATGCGTGGGAGCCAGCCTGAGCCAGATGGACCTCCTCAGCTTCTCACCTCCCCTTCCCTCCCTCAGAGGCCCATAGGGCAGCCCATCCTTCACAGGTGGTAGAGGCACAGCTGTTTCTTAGATGATGCAGTGCCCGAAGAGGCAGGATCAAGATAAGGACGACTTTCTACCCCTTCCTCTGGTCACCAGGCCTTCATTTCTTGAGATTGTATCCATCCAAGGTAGCCCTATGCATAAATAGAATTTTGATGAGAGCGAGGTGTATTCCACTTAATTTCTTGCCTAACTTCAAGGTGTGTGATACAAATACTGTTATCTATTGTGGCAGCTTTAATTTATGACTGTTCAAGAATTGTTTCAGCCAGGTGCAGTAGCTCAGGCCTGTAATCCTAGCACTTGAGAGGCCAAGGTGGGCAGATCATCTGAGGTCAGGAGTTGGAGACCAGCCTGACCAATGTGGTGAAACCCCATCTCTACTAAAAGTACAAAAATTAGCTGGACACGTTTGCAATCCCAGCTGCTTGGGAGGCTAAGGCTTGAGAATCACTTGAAGCCGGGAGGTGGAGGTTGCAGTGAGCTGAGATGGCGCCTGGATGACAGAGAGACTTCAAAAAATAAAAAAGAATTGTTTCATTCTACAAATGTTTATAGAAGCAAAATATAATTTGTGCATTGAGACAAAGAAATTTATATTTATTTATGTTTTTTGAGATAGTCTCACTCTGTCACCTAGGCTGAAGTACAGTGGTGCAATCATGGTTCACTGTAGCCTCAGTCTCCGAGGCTCAAGCAATCCTCCCACCTCAGCCTCCCAAGTAGCTGGGACTACAGGTGCATGCCACCATACTCAGCTAATTTTTTTGTATTTTTAGTAGAGACAGGGTTTTGCTGTGTTGCCCAGGCTGGTCTCGAACTCCTGTGCTCAAGGGATTCACTTGCCTCAGCCTCTCAGAATGCTGGGATTACAGGTGTGAGCCACTGCATCTGGCTAAAAATTAATATTTATTGCAAGGCAGTGGGTGATACGGTGGTGAGAAGGTGAGTCCAGGGCTCTGCCTTCTTGGGGCTTATATTCCAGCAGAAAAGACAGACAATAAACAAATAACAGATAACAACAGTGGATCTTCATTATTTGTGGATTCTGTGCTTGTGAATTTGCCTGTGGGCTAAAATGTATTTGTAACCCTTAAATCACTACTTGAACTGCAGAGTGGTAAGAAACTTTGAGTCGCCTGATGTGCGCAACCCTTGAGGTTGAACAGGACAGCATTCTGCCCTCTCGTTTCAGCTCTCATGTTGTAAGCAGTGTCCTTTTTGTGGTCTTAAACTTAGTGTTGTGTTTTTCACATTTTGTTTGTATTTCGTGTTGGTGATTTTGCGGTTTAAAATGGCCCCGAAGCATGGTGCCGAAGTGCTCTCCAGCATTCCTAAGAACAAGAAGGCTGTGTGTGCTGTGGCTTCTGGAGAAAATATCCATGTTAGATATTCTTGGTCTAGGTTTGAGTGATAATGCTGTGGGTTGTGAGTTCAACGTTAATGGATCAACAATATATGTGTGTTGAGTAAAGTGTCTTGAGACAGAAGCACACCTAAAACAAGGTTATGTTGGATGGGTGGATGATAATGTGACCAGAAGCTCGCAGGAACCTTACCACATATCTCTCCTAGTCACAATGGTTCAGCATTTGCTAATTTAGTGTTTGCGGCGACTTTATGGAATAGAACACCATCGCCACAAATAATGAGAACTGATTGTGTAACAAAACAATTCCACTGAGTGATAAGGGCCATGCAGAAAAGAAACAGGAGAAGGAATGAAAGAGTAGCTGGGTAGAGGTGGGTGGGGAAGCCTTCTCAAGGTGAAGAGTTGAGATGAGGCCCTCCAAGCTGTGTGTGCCCAAGCCACAGTTGAACCCGGGAATCCTGATGTCCAGGGTATTGTGCCTTTTGCCCTGTCCTGACATCCACATTGGGTGTTTAGGGCTGTAGTGAGATGACAAAAGCCATCAAGGTTTATATCCATGACTTCCATCAAGGTTTATATCCTGCGGTCTCCAATGTCACATCTAGTTACCCCCAGCAATGTGGATATGCTTGAAAAGGGTTATTGAGGATGGCATCCGGATTATCCTTGATCCCCTGTCTGGATCCATGTGAGTCTGGGCCACAGTTTATAATGTTATGACTTATAGTAAATATCCCAATTCTAAGATAGAGTTTGTTTTATTGCAATATTGCAATATTGGGCAGTACTTTATTGCAGTATTCCTGCTGTAGCTTTTAACTGTGATTTTAACTAGCAAGGGCTTTGTGTTTTAGCTTGAAATGTCCAGTGAATGATGATAATTGTTCTCTTCAGAGATTAGAAGCAGCCCAGTCCTTGTTTTAATTGCACTTGTCAATTAAAATGCTAAATATTAGAAAACAGTTGTACATAGTAGAGGGGAAGGTATATGGGGTTGGAGGGATGGATGGTCCTGGAACTTTCTAGATGGGTGGATCTTTTTTAAAATTTAATTTTATTAATTTACTAATTTATTAATTTTTGGGGGGGATAGAGTTTTGCTCTTGTTGCCCAGGGTGGAGTGCAATGGTGTGATCTCAGCACACCACCACCTCCGCCTCCCAGGTTCAAGCGATTCTCCTGCCTCAGCCTCTTGAGTAGCTGGGATTACAGGCATGCACCACCACACCCACCTAATTTTTGTATTTTTAGTAGAGAGGGTGTTTCTCCATGTTGGTCAGGGTGGTCTTGAACTCCTGACCTCAGGTGATCTGCCCACCTTGGCCTCCCAAAGTGCTGGGATTACAGGTATGAGCCATCATGCCTGGCCTAATTTTTTTTTATTTCCATAGGTTTTTGGAGAACTGGTGGTACTTGGTGACATGAATAAGTTCTTTAGTGTTGATTTGTGAGATTTTAATGCACTCATCACTCGAGCAGTGTACACTAAACCCAATTTGTAGTCTTTTATCCCTCTCCTACTTCCCACATTTCCCTGAGTCCCCAAAGTCCACTGTATTATTTTTATGCCTTTGCATCCTCATAGCTTAGCTCCCACTTATGAGTGAGAACATACGATGTTCGGAGTTACGTCATCTAGTATAATAGTCTCCAATCCCATCCAGGTCACTGCGAATGCTGTTAATTCATTCCTTTCTATGGCTGAGTAATATTCTAGATGAGTAGATCTTGGAAAAGTTTCTACTCCTCTCTGTGGCTCAGTTTCTCCATCAGAAACACGGGGCTGATGGTTCCTATCCCCTGGGTTCTTATGTTTTATTCAGATGTGCAGTATGTTTATGGCAGCCAAGCGAAAATGCTCTGCGGTCAGACTGCCAGGTTTTGAATTTCACTTTGAATCTTAGCCTTGAGCAAGTGACTCCACTTTGCCAGAGCTCCAGTTTCCTCTCAATCTCACAAGACTGTTATGAAAATTACATGAAATCAGGTGTGAGAATGAGAGGAGATGCTGCAAAAGCCCAGCCCACAGTAAATGTTCAATAAATGTTAGCTATGGCCATTACTAAGAATGTTTTATTAAACACCCACTAGGATGGCTATGTTGATGGTGATCATGATAAACAACAAAAATAACAAGTGTTGGTGAGGATGTGGGGGAGTCAGAACCCTAATACACTGCTGGTGGGAATGGAAAATGATGCCACCACTGGAAAATAGCAGGGTCGTTTCTCAGAAGGTTAACCACAGAGTCACCATATGACCCAGCAATTCCACCCCTAGATATATGCCTGCCAAAACTGAAAACAGATGTTCAAACACATACTCATACACAAATGTTCATAGCAGCACTGTGCATAATTGCCAAAAGGTAGAAACAACCTCAATGTCCATCAGCTGGGGAATGATTAAAAAAAATGTGGTGTATACATATTATTGAGTCATAGAAAGAAATAAAGGACCAATACATGCTCCACTTGGATGAACCTCCACAACATTATGCAAAGGGAAAGAAGCCAGACACGAAAGACCACATAGTGTAGGATTCCATTCATATGAAATATCCGGAATAGGTAAATCCATAGAGACGGGAAATAGCTTAGGGGTTGCCAGGGGCTGGGGGAAGGAGGGAATTGGGAAGGATTATGAATGGGGATAAGGATTTGTTCTGGGTGTGATGGAAGTGTTTTGGAACTAGATAGAGGTGGAGGTTACACCACGTTGTGAATGTACTAAGTGGTGCTGCATTCCATACTTTGAAATAGTTAATGTGAATTTCACCTCAATACATTTTTCAGAAAAAGAGCTTTGTTGGAACAGAAAAGCTACCCTAAAGTTAGTGACCGAAGGTTAATCTTCCCAGTCTCTTGGTGGGTAATAAAATCATGAATCTCATAGAGCAGGACCTAGGAGGCATTACTGGGTCAGAGCCCATGCTCCCTGCCCTGTCCCATCTCCCAGATGCGCTCCCCAGATTAGGGTCAGTGCCTTTGTTTCGATCTACTTGGGGACATCCTGGGGTGGGGCTAGTGCCCAACGGGACCCAGGGTTCTGCTGAATGCCAAGCTCATTAATGAGGCCTTAGATTAAGATTCTTGCCAATGTTGAATTACTTTGGCAACTGTGTGTTTTTCATTTGTCCTCATTCGCTTCTTTTTGCAAGGATGACAAACTTGAAACTCGAAGATTTTTCCTGGATTTTAGGATTCAGGCTTTCTAGGATTGTGGCTAAAATGAACATCCTATTTGACTTTCCGGAGGTCAGAAGGAGCTGCCCCAGGTGCTGATCCACAAGCTTGTGTATGATGGCCCAGCTTTCCAAGGGCTCTCTGGACAGGTCTGTAGTTTCCTAAGGGGTTAGAGGGCTCCAGAGAACCCTTTGATGGTACAGATCTGGATCAGAAACCCTGATCTACTATTTACTAGCTGTGTGACCCATGGCAACTCAACCTTTCAAATAATTCTCAAATAGTTCCTGACAGTAGCAGATTTTTCTTCACGGGGTCTTGTGAGGATACTATGAGGTAATGCACGTGAATACTTAAAATAGTATTTGGCACAAAGTAAGCGCTCAGTAAACAGTAATTATTATTTGTACTACTACTAATTATTATTATACTTTGCTTTTCCCATGATTCCAGTCAAATATTTTCAACCAGTGTCTAAAAATTCTGTCTCTTGCCAGAAAGCTATGAGGATTTAAACCAAAAATCATTTTTTTCTTCTACTGATGACTTCAGTCTAGTATTTTCATCTAAAAGTTCTGTTTCTTGCGAGAAAGTTTTGAGGATTAAACTAACAAGTGCATTGAAATATTCACAAAAGTTACAAGCAGTGTTGATCCTGGAATGGTAGACTCTGTCACTTCTGCCTCTGAAGAGCTAAAGAATCTACTGTGTCGATTCCATTGCTGGCTCCACAATTCAGACGAATTTAAGCCACATGATTGCCTGTTTATGAAATTTTAATGAGAAGGGACAAAGAAGTTAGACACTTGCTTAGACTCTCTGAAATCACTTTTTCTCTTGAGAATGGCTTTTATTTCTCTTAGTCCCTTATCAGAGAATGTCACGCGAAAACCCCTACACCTTGAAATGTCTTTAATCAATCTTCAGACCTTTCAATTCTTAAAAATCTATTCCCTTCTCCCCACCCATTTCAAGACTTGAAATAAAATGATTTTCCAGAAATGGATGACAAGATGGCAAGGGTGACAATTAATAACCCCCAGAACCCCTTGCTACCACACCTTTCCTATTTAAAATGATAAATTACCTATTTCCCTCAGACTTTGTTAAAAAGATGATCAAAAGAGAGAGGGAAGAGTTGATATAATACAACTCATCAGTGAAACGCTGCTGAAGCTTCAGCAGAGAGAAGTTGAATCCCTGTCAATTTAGAAGCTGGTAATTTGGATAATGAAATGAGGCTTTTTGCTTTTTTAGCCCCAAACTTCTGGTTTTGAAGTGTAGGGGTGGAGAGGAAGATAATTTCTTGGAAAAGATAATTTGGCAGAGGGTAAGACTTTTCTTCCTCTCTGCTTCTGTCTCAGACTTAGAACAAACTTTAAGGAAGGAAAGTAAACTTGAGGGTGAGTTGATGCTCCTATGGGCTTTGGGGGAATGGTGTGTATGTGTGTGTGTTTGTGTGTCTTTGGGGGAATGGTATGTATGTGTGAGTGTATGTTTATGTGTCTTCGGGGAAATGGTGAGTATGTGTGAGTGTGTGTGTGTCTTTGGGGGAATGGTGTGTATGTGTGAGTGTTTGTGTGTCTTTGGGGGAATTGTGTGTATGTGTGAGTGTGTGCGTCTTTGGGAGAATGGTGTGTATGTGTGTGTGTTTGTGTGTCTGTGGGGGAATGGTGTATATGTGTGAGTGTGTGTTTATGTGTCTTTGGGGGAATGGTGTGTATGTGTGAGTGTATGTTTGTGTCTCTTTGGGGGAATGGTGTGTGTGTGTGTATGTGTCTTTGGGGAAATGGTGTATATGTATGAGTGTGTGTTTATGTGTCTTCGGGGAAGTGGTGTGTATGTGTGAGTGTGTGTGTGTCTTTGGAGGAATGGTGTGTATGTGTGAGTGTATGTGTGTCTTTGGGGGAATGGTGTGTATGTGTGAGTGTGTGTTTGTGTATCTTTGGGGGAATTGTGTGTATGAGTGAGTGTTTGTGTGTCTTTGGGGTAATGGTGTGTATGTTTGAGGGTATGTTTGTGTCTCTTTGGTGGAATGGTGTATATGTGTGTATGTGTGTGTCTGTGTGTATGTCTTTGGGGAAATGGTATGTATGCATGAGTGTGTGTTTGTGTGTCTTTGGGGGAATTGTGTGTATGTGTGAGTGTTGTGTGTCTTTGGGGTAATGTTGTGTATCTGTGTGTGTTTGTGTGTCTTTGGGGTAATGGTGTGTATGTGTGAGTGTGTGTTTATGTGTCTTTGGGGGAATGGTGTGTATGTGTGAGTGTATGTTTGTGTTTCTTTGGAGGAATGGTGTATATGTGTGTGTGTGAGTGTGTGTGTGTCTTTGGGGAAATGGTGTGTATGTGTGATTGTGTGTTTGTCTTTGGGGGAATGATGTGTATGTGTGTGTGTGTTTTTGGGGGAATGGTGTGTATGTGTGAGTGTGTGTTTGTGTGTCTTTGGGGGAACTGTAGGCTGTGGGGAGAGGTGGGTCCCAGCTCAGCTGCAGGATGCTGTGTGATTAAGGGGAAAGTGTGGGTGTAGGTTACTACCAACTATGAGACTTTAGCCATGACCTGTCCTTATCCATTACTTGTTGATAACATTACAGTTTCTTCATCTGTAAAATGGGGATAACAGCAGAGCTTTGCCCCAGAATTCTTCTGAAGATTAAATAAAATGATGCCATTAGAGCATTTAGCCTCATCCCAAACACACAGTCAGTTGTGAACTCTGAAAATCTGAGACAGGTCTCAGTGAATTTAGCAAGTTTATTTTTCCGAAGCTGAAGACGCACCCATGACACAGTCTCAGGAGGTCCTGATGGCATGTGCCCCAGGTGGTCAGAACATAGTTTGGTTTCATACATTTTAGGGAGACATCAATATATGTAAGATGTACATTGGTTCCATCCAGAAAGGCGGGATAACTCAAGCAGGGAGGAGGTTTCCAGGTCACAGGTAGGTGAGAGACAAATGGTTACATTCTTTTGAGTTTCTGATTAGCCTTTCCAAGGGAGGCAATCAGATACGCATTTATCTCAGTGAGCAGAGAGATGACTTCGAATAGAAAGGGAAGCAAGTTTGTCCCACGCAGTTCTCAGCTTGACCTTTCCCTTTAGCTTAGTGACTTTGGGGCCTCCCAGATTTATCTTCCTTTCACAATGTTGTAAAAATGTTTATGTAAAAAGTAGGTAAAACCATTGATTTCACAGGATGCCACTGAGGATTGAATACATGCATAAACTGTTTTATAACATTACTTGTTGATAACGGTCAATAACATCTACTTTACAGATCCCCTAATGTGGAGTCTGGCAGCTGTACTCCACATGTAGGCTTTTATATCAGGATCCCCTAGTCAGTGTCCAGCAAATGTGTGAGTTTTCTAGGGCTTTTGTTAAAAAAAAAAAAAGCCACCACAAACTAGATGGCTTAAAGCAGCAGAAATATACTTTCCCACAGTTCTAGGGGCTTGGCGTCTGAAATCGGGTGTTGACAGGGCCACGATGCTTTCAAAAGCTCTGGGGAAGAATTGGTTCCACGCCTGTCACGTGGCTTCAGGGATTGGCCTGTAATCCTTGGTGTGCCTTGGTTTGTAGCTGCATCATTCCAGCCCCTGCCTCTGTCTTCACATGATGTTTTCCTCTTTGTCTTCTTCTCATCTCATAAGGACACAAACCACTGGACTTAGGATGCATCCTGATCCGGTGTTAACTCATCATAACGTGATTGTCTTTACAAATATCCTATACACAAATAAGGCACTGGAGGCCGCAGTTCAACCTAAAGTAAAGGCTCAGTGGCTTCTGATATTGTGGGCTTTTTTTCTGTCAGAGTTAGTACTTGCTAAGACCAGGGATGAGGACTGGATGATTCTTTTATTTATTTATTTTTATTTTAAAACGGAGTTTTGCTCTTGTCGCTCAGGCTGGAGTGCAATGACGTGATCTCAGCTAACTGGAACCTCCCCCTTCTGGGTTCAAGTGATTCTCCTGCCTCAGCCTCCTGAGTAGCTGGGATTACAGGTGTGCGCTACCACATCTGGCTAATTTTTGTATTTTTAGTACAGATAGGGTTTTGTGCCATGTTGGCCAGGCTGGTCTTGAACTCTTGACTTCAGGTGATCCACCAGCCTCAGCCTCCCAAAGTGCTGGGATTACATGCATGAGCCACCACACCTGGCAGGACTGGATGGTTCTTGAGTCCGAGCTCTGTGTTGGGCTCAATGGGAAGCACTTTATGCATTTATTTAATCTTTGGTGGCGTCCTGTGAAACAGATGGTTTTATACTCTTTGTACATGAATATTTGTACGACATTGACTGTGTGCTAGGGAATGAAGCTAAATGCTCTGCTTGCATGCTTTTATTTAATCTTCAGAGCAATCCTGGCGGAAACTCTGTTGCTATCCCCATTGTACAGATGAAGAAACTGACTCACAGTGAGGCACAGTAAGGACAAATTCATGTCTAAGTGTTGATGTTGACTTAGGAGAATTAACTCTTGTTCTTTCAGTTCAGAAAGCAAGTCCTCTGTATGCAGACGTATCTTCCCTTCGTGGGGAATTAAGTCAGTGAGTGACAGGCTCATGACCCGCCCTCTTCCAGACCTGCATTACCAGCATGTAATTCAGAGTCATGAGATGTTTGCTCTGGAGATTTGGAGATCAAATGGGAGAGGAACAGTAGGTGAACGTGATTAAATCATCATGTCTTTGTAGGAAAAAAAACCCCACTAAGATGAGATTTTAGAATTTCATGATCAGTCTTTTCAGGCTAGAAAAACAACTTCTTCCTGGAGAGTGATCCTCGGGTTCCTGGGAGAAGGAGAAGTTGAGGTTCAGCTGTATCCCAGAATCTCCTCTGGGGTATCCTGCAGGAACCTCAGACTCAGCCTGTCTGATCCTGAGCTTGGCACCTCCTCTGTGCCCAATTTCCTTCTCCTGTATTTCCTATCACTGTGATCAATACCACTGACCACTGTGTGACCCAGGCTAGCAACTGGGACATCAGCCTGGACTTAGTGTCCTGGTTATGGGTCAGGTAAAGTCCCAAACCCCACATGTCCTTCTTGGACAAGGCTGTGTGGCCTTGAGCAAGCCACTTGACCTCTCTGTGCCTCAGTTTCCTCATCTGTAAGACAGAATAAATTCTACCCGCTTTGTTGGATGGTTCTGTGGGTCTGTAACTTTATATGTGTAAGTTCAATAAATGTTAGCTATTTTTTTTTTTTTCTCCTCCAGTATATAGTCAACCCACTTCTCTCTATCTCCACGGCCACAACTATCTGAGGTCCTCATTATCTCCCATCCAGATGCCTCCAGGAGCTTAAGGCCGCCACCCAGGCCCTGTCCAATCCTTTCTCCACATGGTCAGAGACATGTTTCCATGATGCTCAGCTTCCCTACACACAGGGGCCCTGGTGAGCAGCAAGGATAGAGGCCCACACAGCCTGTGCACCAGGGTTTCTGGGACAGCTTTAACCACACATGGATGGGAGGAGTGGCAGGTATAGTCCCCACTCACCGTTGTCCTTTTGCACCCTTGGCCAGCACACTGGGCTCCGGGAGGACCCCATGGATCCCATCCATTGGGCTGCATGACTTCTAAGCCATATAATCAAAGAAGCACCAGCCCCTCCCCTGGTGTGATCAGGAGCTGCCATTCAGCAGCAATGTTGTGGGCAGACGCTTGGCCTCCAGCTCCAATGCACTTATCTGCATTTGCCCACTGGGAGAGCCAGCCCTTCCTTGGCATGAGCAGGAGTTTGGGGGCCAAGCCTCAAGGATATAGCAATATGCCCTATGCCCCTGCAGAAAGTTAGCTTCCATCCCATTATCATTGATGATTAGGGGAGTTTCAGCCCCTCCCCTTGCATGACCATGGGACTATGGGTCTAAGCCTTGAAGCAGCTGTGTGATGTGGTGGAGCAGATCTTCCACCACACCCATTACCAGGTTTGATTGCCACAAGCTGTCAGCTGCAGCAGGTCTCCAGGAGCTCTGGAGGAGACCATCTCCCTCTCTGGGAGGCCGGTGGCAAGGGGATCAGTCACATTGACCCTTAGCTCTCAGCATCCCATTCTATTTAGAAGAGCAAATCCCTGGATGGTCCTCCCTTCCCTTCCTCTCCAGCCTGGCTCAAATTTTTTCCTCCCTCAAAATAACTCCAGCTTGGCTGGGCATGGTGGTTCACACCTGTAATTCCAGCACTTTGGGAGGCTGAGGCGGGTAGATCACTTGAGGCCAGGAGTCTGTAGTCCCAGCTACTCGGGAGGCTGAGGCATGAGAATTGCTTGAACCCCAGGAGGTGGAGGTTGCAGTGAGCTGAGATCATGCCACCATATTCCAACTTGGGCAACAGAGCGAGACTCTGTCTCCCCCACTCCGCCACCCCACAAAATAACTCCAGCCATACTGAACAGCTGGTAATTCTCCAATCTCCCACGTCCCTCTTTTCCTGGCCCTTGACCCTGCTGTCCTCTCTGTCACCATCCTTCTGTTATCACCCACCTCGCTGCCACCTTTCCTAGGAACTCTTCTTCACCCTCAAGTTCTGGGCTTAGGTGCCACCTCCTCCAGGCTGCCTTCTCCTGCCCACCCCCACTTCCCTGCCAGCAGGGTCCCTCTCCTCTGTGCCTTGTATGCCACTGCACTTTTTCCGACTTGGGATTCTGTGTTTGGTATTGTGAGTAGTTATTGATTCATTTTATGTAGGGGAAATTCATGTAATGTAAAATTAATCATTTCAAAGTGAACCAGGTGTGACGTTTAGTTCATTCACAAGATTGTGCAACCATAACCTCTATTTAGTTCCAAACCTGTTTCATCACCCCCCCAAAAAAACCCATGCCTATTAACAATCGTTCCCCATTCCCCACCAGCCCCAGCTCCTGGCAACCACGAATCTGCTCTCTTTCTCTTTTTTTTTTTTTT
>NW_016107374.1:6685686-6700135 GCF_001604975.1 Cebus imitator | reverse complement strand
GCGGGTCTCAATCTTCTTCACAACCACGGCCTTGGTGGAGCTGGTGCGGCTGAAGGTGGAGCCCGCGCCAGAGCCAAAGCTGGAGCCCAGGCCATAGCTGAGGCCGGGGCTTGTGAGGCCCCCATAGGCAGAGCTCAGACCACCTGCATAGCCGCTGGTGGTCTTCGTGTGGATACTCATGTTCTGCATCCCAGACTCCAGCCGGCTCTCCTCGCCCTCCAGTAGCTTGCGGTAGGTGGCGATCTCGATGTTCAGGGCCAGTTTGACGTTCATCAGCTCCTGGTAGTCACGCAGCTGCCGTGCCATGTCCTGCTTGGCCTTCTGCAGGGCTTCCTCCAGCTGCTGCTGCTTGGCACGAGCATCCTTGAGTGCCTGCTCCCCGCGATGCTCAGCATCTATAATGGCGGCCTCCAGGGAAGCCCTCTGGCCTTTGAGGCCCTCAATCTCGGCCTGGAGCCGGCTGATGTTCCGGTTCATCTCGGAGATCTCAGTTTTCGTACGCCGCAGGTCATCCCCGTGCTTCCCAGCCAGCTTCTGCAGCTCCTCATACTTGATCTGGTATACGCTCTCCGCCTCAGCCCGGCTGCGGTTGGCGATCTCCTCGTACTGCGCCTTGACCTCAGCGATGATGCTGTCCATGTCCAAGGAGCGGCTGTTGTCCATGGACAGCACCACAGAGGTGTCAGAGATCTGGGACTGCAGCTCCTGGATCTCCTCTTCATACAGCTGCCTGAGGAAGTTGATCTCATCAGTCAGTCCTTCCAGGCGAGACTCCAGCTCTACCTTGTTCATGTAAGCTTCATCCACATCCTTCTTGATGAGGACAAATTCATTCTCCATCTCTGTACGCTTATTGATCTCTTCCTCATACTTGTTTTTGAAGTCCTCCACCAGCCCCTGCATGTTGCCAAGCTCCGCCTCCAGCTTCAGCTTCTCCTGGCCCAGAGTCTCCAGCTGCCGCCTCAGGTTGTTGATGTAGCTCTCAAACATGTTGTCCATGTTGCTCCGGGCCGTTTTCTGCTGCTGCAGGAGGCTCCACTTGGTCTCCAGCATCTTGTTCTGCTGCTCCAGGAACCGCACCTTGTCGATGAAGGAAGCAAACTTGTTGTTGAGGGTCTTGATCTGCTCCTTCTCCTGGGTACGCACGGCCTGGATGTTGGGGTCCATGTCCAGCTTAATGGGGTTCAGCAGGCTCTGGTTGATGGTGACGGCAGTGATGCCTCCCGGGCCTATGCCGCTGGCCCCCGCATAGCCTGCACCCAGGCCACTGCGGAAGCCAACGCTGCTCACGCGGGAGAAGCTCGAGGAGCTCGAGTGGGCACTGGGCCCACTCGTGAAGGAGCGGCTGCTGAAGGCCCCGGGGCCAGTGGTGGACACCCTGTAGGACTTCTGGGTCACCCTGATGGACATGGTGGAGGCAGGAGTGGAAGCAGGCGAGCTGAACCAGGGAGAGATTCCAGAAGGAGCGGAGAAGCTGCTGCTCAGGGGTGTTGCTTTATTGCCTGGGCTAGAATGCCGTCTAAAAATGGGTATGCCTGTAATTGTGTTTAATAATAGAGACATGAAAAAAAAATCTTCCTCTACAGATTTGCCTCTTTGGGATATTTCATATAAATGGAATCAGGAAAAGGATATATGACCCTTTATGTCTGGCTTCTTTTACTTAGCATAGTGTTTTTTGAGGTTGATCTACATTGTCACATGAATCAATACTTCTTTCTTTTTTGTGGGTGAATAATATTCCATTATATGGACATACCACACTTTGTTTATTCATTTCTTAAGTGATGGACACTTGGGTTGCTTCCATGTTTTGGCCATTGTAAATAGTGCTGCTGCGAGCATTTGTCTACAAGTATTTGAGTCCCTGCTTTCAATTATTTGAGATCTGTACCTAGGATGGAACTGCAGTGAGAGTTTATTGTTTATTGATCCTTTTCACTAGACTGGAAGCATCTTGAGGGCAGGGGCTGGCATAGTGATGCCTGGGGACAAAGGGGATGAGTCACAGGGCACCCAGAATAGATGTTTTCATCCATCTTCAATCATCTGCCATTTGTCAGCATTGACATGATGGCCCAGGCTCTGTCTGATGGTTTGATCACTTTGTCGTATTAATTCAGTCCTTGCTTCACTCTGATATCTGCTCACATGTCCACTGTCACCTCCTCGTCCTTTTCTGATTAAAATAGCCCCAAGCACTTTTTTTGTCTCTGTGTCCTGCTTTTTTTCTTTCTAGAGCACTTACTGTCATGACATATATGATAAATTTGTTCATCTACTTTTTTCATCTGTTTCCGTACTAAGAATGTGAGCTCTGCAAAAACAGGGTTTCTTTGGGTGTGTTTTATTTGTTGTTCTATTCTGGTGTCCAGAATGGTGTGTGGTACATAAAGCGTGTTCAAATATTTGTGAAATAAACACTTAATCTTCACTGTACCCTCCAACAAAGCCATAATTATCCCCATTTTACGAGCCCCCAAACTGAAGCTCAGGGAGGTTAGGTGATTTGGCCAAGGTCACGGAGCTGGCCAGTGGAGTAACCAGAATTCTGTTGGATTCTTCTGGTTCCCAATCCCATATCCTTTCCATTTCATTCAGGATGGGCAACAGCTTGTAACGTTAATGCCTAAAGCACTACTTTGTGGCTTTGTGGTGCAGTATTTGATTAAGACAGCTTAGGAAATAGACTTACTTTCTTCAACAGGCTTTACTTAGGCTAACCTGACAATGAGTTTGTATTCCCTGAGCAAATACATCAATCCAGAGCTTACTGATGTGTTATTGGGTGATGGAAAAACTTGTCTTAACTGGATTCTCTGTTCTATTCCTAGTTCTTAGAGCTATTTAGCTTCAGCTAAACGTCAGCTTCCTCACTGTAGAAAGGGTGAGAATGGTAAAGCTGTCAGAAGTGCTACACACTCTTTAAAGAGAAGATAATGATGTATTACCCCAGTGTTGAGAATTACAATGCCAATAGCTAGCATTTATGGTGCACCTATTGTGTGCTGAGAGTTGTGCTAAGCACGTGACTTGTATTTGTGCATTTGATCCTCATCGTAGTTCCTGAGGTAGGTTTTATTATTGTCCCATTGCACAGGTGACAAGGCTAAGACTCAGAGAAGTTAGATGAGTGCCCAAGGTCACACAGCCATAAGGGGGAGGGAGTCAGATTTGGAGCGCAAGTCATCTGACTCCAGCGTTGACTCTCTTACTCACTGGGCTAACGTGTATGTGTCAATATTTGAGAGTAGATACCGTAAGGATGGTGACTTTGCTAGAGTGTGCTGGCAAGCCTGGGAGGAGGGAAAAGGAGATCCTTTTGAAAAATGAGCCTTTATTTCAGTATCTATTCTGGTTTGAATGATCTATGATGGCAGTTGGAGGCCCCAGTTCTCTCCCACAGACATCCTCATCCCCTGCTTATTGAGGTGGTTGGAGTTTCGGGTTTGAATCTGGCTGCCAGTTAACATCTCTCTTGTGACCTCAGGCACGTCTTCATCTCTTTGCATCAGTTTCCTTACCTATAAAATGGAAATTAATATGACCCTTTGCACACAGAGTTAAAAAAAATTAAGTTAGATGTAAAACAGTCCCAATAAAACAAGTGAAGAAGACAGACGAACCATTAAATATGGTTTTAACGGCATTTCTTTTCCTCAAAAAAAAAAAAATCCACCTTAAACCATCTGGAAGGCTCTAGAATCAGATGTTGACAGGGATGATGGCTAGGCTGTAGGACAGCATTGCCTTTTTTCCTTATGTCAATTTTCTAATTTTTCTGTAATGAATGTATAATAACAAAATGAGTTGTTTTAATTAAAAACGGGACAGTGAGTCAGTGTTCATGAAAGCACTTTGGAAGCAGTGAAATGCGCTATAAATTAGCTCTTGTTACGGTCGTTATAGTAATTATTATTGTTATTGCTAGTCAGCCAGGAATTTCTTTCTGCCCCAAATCTTCTTCCTTGGCCCATGATGGAAGTGCCCATGTGGCTGCCTTCCTCTGGGTTCTGGCCGGTCTTTCTTCATTGACATCCGACTGAGTTCTCTCCATCTTTGCTGCCACCACCCAAGCCAGAGCCCGCAACATCTCTTGCAACTCCCTGAGATATCCCTTAATTGGCTTCTACTTCCCCTGCAGCAGGCTGAGTGATCTCTGAGAAATGAACCTTCAATCAATGTCTCCCCTGCCTCAAAACTCTGAATGGCTTCCTGTTGATATGAAAGCCAGTCTGCACCTCAGCCAACAGATCTGGCAGTCTGTTCTCACTTGTCCCTTCAGCCTCTCCTTGAGTGTCACCCCATTGTCACCACAACTTGGGAACACTGCTTTCACGCAGGCATCCTGGAAAGAGACCTAGGAAAGTGATTTCCCTAACTTAGATGGTTTTGAAGCCTGGACATTTGGTATTGTTTGGTTTTTATGCATTTAGAGCTCTTAGCATGGAGGATGCAGAAAGGCTTTACATAGTTGCATGAGAGTCTATCTTTAGACCAAATTTGTATTTGCACTGTTAATATGGCAAATGAATGAAAAATGTTAATACACCATTGAATTTTTTTTTTTTTGAGACAGAGTTTTGTTCTTGTCGCCCAGGCTGGAGTGCAATGGTATGATCTCAGCTCACTGCAACCTCTGTCTCCCAGGTTCAAGTGATTCTCATGCCTCAGCCTCCCAAGTAGCTGGGATTACAGGCACATGCCACCACACCTGGCTGATTTTTTTGTATTTTTAGTAGCAGTGGGGTTTCACCATGCTGGTCGGGCTGGTCGTGAACTCCTGACCTCAGGTGATCCACCTGCCTCAGACTCCCAAAGTGCTGGGATTACAGGTGTGAGAGCCACCTTGCCTGGTCTACCATTGGATTTTTAAATTTCCTTCTCTCTCTGTTTTTTTTTTTTTTTTTTTTTTTTTGATTCAGTTTATACCAGGGCTGAAAACCTCAATTTGAATTCATAACAGTGGGGATTTAAAAAAGTGTCTATTCTTTCTAATAAGCTATTAGAAGAATTAAAAAAAAAATAGCCCTTCCTACTTCTAGGCCTTAGCCTGTATCATTTCCCAGCTGGGTGTGCTCTGTCCTTGGTGTGACAATGCCCTTCCTGTCCTTCACAGGCCAGCATGAATGTCACTTCCTTAGGAGGCTTTCCCTGATCACTCTACTAACGTAGGCCCTCCGTATTCTTGTATTTTATTTTTAATTTCTAAAATGGAAATTTTTGATTGAAATAATTGTAGATTCACATGCAGGTGTAAGAAATAATACAGACATCCCTTCTACACTTTGCCCAGTTCTTCCCAACGGTAACACTTTGAAAACCATTATACAGTATCACCAAATACAGCATCACAGAATATTGATGTTGATACAATCCACCAATCTTGTTCAGATTTCCCCAGCTTTGTTTTCACTCGTGTGTGTGTGTGTGTGTGTGTGTGTGTGTGTGTGTGTCTGTGGGTACATTTAGTTCTATGTATTTTTCTTTTTGAGGCGGGGTCTCACTCTATCATCCAGGCTGGAGTGCAGTGGCATGAACATGACTAACTGCGGCCTTGACCTCCTGAGGTTTAAGTGATCCTCCCGCCTCAGCCTCCCAAGTAGCTTACACTACAGAGTGCACCACCGTGCCTGGCTGATTTTTTTACTTCCTGTACGGAGAAGGTCTTACTGTGTCACCCAGGCTGGTCTTAAACTCTTGGGATCATCTTACTGCCTTGTACATTTGGTATTATTTGATCCCAAAGTGCTGGGATTACAGTCACGAGCCACCACAATGGGTCTACTTCTGTGTGATCTGATCACCTGTGTAGGTTCATGTATTTACCGCCGTCAAGATGCTGGAGAGTTCCAGCACTCCAGGGTTCCCTTGTATTGCGCTTCTCTCACCACATCCTCTTTTCTCCTACTCCCTTTTCTGCCATCCCTAACCCCTGGCAACCATCAATCTATCCTCTGTTTGAAAAATGTTGTCATTTCAAAAATATATATAAATGGAGGCATACAGTATGGAATCTTTTGGGGTTGGCATTTTTGCTCAGCCTAATTATCCGGAGATTCGCCCAGGTTTTTGTATGCATTGGCACTTGGTGCCTTCTGGCTGAGCTGTGTAGCACATGGTTTGTGTATAGAGAGAGAGCCTGTAGCCCAGGCTGGAGTGCAGGGCCGCAATCTTGGCTCACTGCAATCTCTGCCTTCTGGGTTCAAGAAATTCTCCTACCTCAGCCTCCCCAGGAGCTGGGATACAGGTGCATGCCACCATGCCTGGCTAATTTTTTGTATTTTTAGTAGAGACAGGGTTTCACCATGTTAGCCAGGCTGGTCTTGAACTCCTGACCTCAAGTGATCTGCCCGCCTTGGCCTCCCAAATTGGTGGAACTACAGGCCTGAGCCTATGTGCCCAGCCACCCATAGTTGTATCACGTCATTCTGTTTATTTCCTTCCTAGCACCAATAACCATGTGAAATCCTTTGGTGAGCATGCTTTCTGTCTATCATGACTCTGCTTTGGCAGAATGTAAGTCCAGGGGACCAGGGTCTCGTCTGTGTTGCCTTTGTGTCTTTCTCAAGCAAAGGGGCGTAGTTGGCACTCACAGAATGTTTACTGGACAAATGCATGAATGAGAACATGGCGACATAGATCTGGAAGAAGTATGAGGTGAGCAAGGAAGTGGTCAGGGAGGGACTAAGGATGAACTTGACTTCCTTGGAATTTGTGTATCTCACATGAGGGTTAGGTATTAAAATTTCCATGTAAGGGAAAACTTATCCTTTAAAGTCTTTTAAATCACTTTGAAACTTCTGGAACTGGGACCTTGGGAAGCTCAAAAGGCAAGAATTAACTTCTTTGCTTTTCTGAGCATTTGGGCTGTGGGGTCTTCCCAGCGATGGGGCAGAGGAAGGCAAGGCTGTTGAATGGGGAATAGGGTAACAGGGTCAATAAAGGGATTGAATTCTCTTTTTGGAGGGGCCAAGTGGGGGTGGTTGGATTTATGCAGATATGCTTATGATGTAATGTGGGTGTGATGTAACATGCATATGATAGGATGTCTATATGATGTAATAGGCATATGAAATAACATTCATGTTATGTAATGTGCATATAATGTGACATGCATATGATGTAATATACATATGATATAATGTGCACATGATGTAATATGCATATAATGTGCATATGATGTAACATGCATACGATGTAACAGGTATATAATGTAACAGGTCTATGATGTGATGGGCACACGGCATAATGTGCATATGATATAATTTGCATATGAGATAACATATATACGATATAACAGGCATATAGTGTAACATGCATATGATGTGATGGGCACGTGATGTAATGTGCATATGATGTAATGGTGTATATGGTGTAACCCACCTGGCTTTCTCATGGCTTACCCATTGTCTCTGTTCTTCTGTTCCAACTCAGGAGGCAACCTTTCCAAACAAGACTGGACCATCCAGTGGCCCACCACAGAGACGGGGAAGGAGAACAATCCTGTGTGCCCCCCAGAGCCCACCCCGTGGATCCGCACCCATCTCTCCCAGAGCCCAAGGGTCCAGTCCAAGTGCGTCCAGCACTATTGTCACACCAGCCCCACTCCCGGGGCCCCTGTGTACACCCACGTGGAGAGGCTTACTGTGGACGCCTACCCGGGCTTGTGCCCGCCCCCGCCACTGGAGTCGGGCCACCGTTCCCTGCCCCCATCGCCCCGGCAGCGGCATGCGGTCCGCACCCCGCCACGCACCCCCAACATCGTCACCACCGTGACCCCGCCAGGCACGCCGCCCATGAGGAAGAAGAACAAGCTGAAGCCCCCGGGGACCCCACCGCCCTCCTCCCGAAAGCTGATACACTTGATCCCGGGGTTCACCGCACTGCATCGGAGCAAATCCCATGAGTTCCAGCTGGCGCACCGCGTGGACGAGGCCCATACGCCCAAGTGAGTGCACTCGGTGGGTGCCCTGGGGCGGTCCAGCCCTGGCCTGCGAGGGGCTGTGCTGTGGCCCCAGGAGCTGACCAGGTTAGGGAAGCCGGGTACAGACTTGTGTTCCAGGCTCTGGTTGAATGAAAGATGGCTTTTTACAGAGGGTTCTGAGAAAATGAATAGAACAGAATTTCCCAGAACTGGCCATTTAAAAAATATGATTAATACTCTATGGCCTAGGGGCTAAATCTGATACCCAGCCTGATTTTGTAAATAAAATGTATTGGAACACACCCATGATCATTCCTTTATGTGTTGCCAATGGCTTCTTTTGTGTGACAATGGCAGAATGAGAGTGGCCCACAGGGCTGAAAATATTTACCATCTGGCTTTTTACTGAAAACGTTTGCCAACCCCTGCAGAGTCCAGCCTAGTGCTGGTCCTAGAAATAGGATACGAGGCATATATTAACCTTCAACTTTCTAGTAGTCATATTAAAACGAATGAAAAGGAACAAGTGATATTGTCATAATACACCATTTAACCCAATATATGAAAATGATATTTTAACATAGAATCAATGTAAAACGTCATTACTGAGATAGTTTGCATTTAAAAAAATACAAAGTCTTTGAAACTGAATGTGTATTTTATATCCACGGCTCGTCTCAGTCAAAGGTGGAAGGAAGCAGGACACACTGGGGAAATCGACAGAGGATCCCTGTGGGGAAGGGAGCAGGTGTGTGTTGTAGGGTTAGGCAGGTTGTTGTGTTATTCACAGTAGCCAAAAAGTAGAAACAACCTGTGTCTATCAGTAGATAAATGAATAAACACAATGTGGTCTATCCATACCATGCAATATTATTCAGCTTTAAAAAGGAAGGCACTTCTCTTTTTGTTGAGATGGAGTCTTGCTCTGTCACCGAGGCTGGAGTGCAGTGGTGTGATCTCAGCTCACTGCAACCTCTGCTTCCCAGATTCAAGCCATTATCCTGCCCCACCTCCTGAGTAGCTGGGACTACAGGCCTGTACCACCACGCCCGGCTAATTTTTTGTGCTTTTAGTAGAGATGGGGTTTCACCATGTTGGCCAGGCTGGTCTCGAACTCCTGACCTCAAGTGACCTGCCCGCCTTGGCCTCCCAAAGTGCTGGGATTACAGACATGAGCCACCACGCCTAACCTGGGAGGAACTTCTGATCTATGCTACAACATGAATGAACCTTGAAGACAGCATGCTAAGTAAAATATGTCAGACACATGAAAATAAATACTGTATAATTCCACTGATATGAGATACCTAGAGTAGACAGATTCATAGAGGCAGAAAGTAGAACAGTGGATGCCAGGGCTGAGGGGAGGGAGAATGGGGAGTTATTATTTATCATGTATAGACTTTTAGTTTGGGATGATGGAACATTCTGGAGATGGATGGTGGTGTTGATTGTACAACAATGCCGGGGTACTTACTACCGCTGAACTTAATACCGTACACTTACAAATGGTTAAGATGGTAAATTTTAGGTTTTGTGTATTTTATCACCATTAAAAAAAAAAAAAAGGCAGGATTCTGTAAGCCAGGGGTTGGCACACTTTTTCTGTACAAGGGCAGATAGTAAATACTTTCAGGCTTTGCAGACTATTCGGTCTCTGTTGCAATTGAACTCAGCTCTATCAAGTAGCATAAAAACAGCACAGATAATAGGTAAACAAATGGGCATGACAGTGTTCCAATAAAACTTTATTTATAAAAACAGGCATCTGGCCCAATTTGGCCCATGAACTGTGTTTACTAAGCCCTGTCTGAAGCTGTGGTGTAGAGTGTGATTCTCTTTTTTGAAGCATTGGGAGTGCCGTAAAGGGATTGACATAGAACACGTGATTTTACAACACTCATAGTTAAGCTGCTGTGTGAAACCTAGCTTGGAGAGATAGAATGCATGTTTGAGACCTCTGAGGGTGAAGCAGAGGATAGATGCTTTTCTAATTGGAGTTGGGTTTGATTTGCATGGTTTTGTGAGAGCCACAGAGATTGGGGCTTGCTGAAACCTCAAGGTGAAGACATGGGGGAGAGTTACAGGAAGGCTGGGAGTGCAGGTTGCTAAGGTGGAAGGTGGAAGAGGCATTTGGGGTCTGCTTGCTACGGTGTGTCCACACTCTGTACCCTTCCCAGTACGCACCACCTAGTAAGGCGAAACTTGATCAGAAAGCCAACTCTCCAGACACATCATCTTTTTTTGTTTGTTTGTTTTGTTTTTCAAGACAGAGTATCACTCTTGTTGCCCCGGGCTGGAGTACAATGGCGCAACCTCGGCTTGCTGTAACCTCCACCTCCCCGGTTCAAGCGATCCTCTGTCTCAGCCTCCTGAGTAACTGGGATTGCAGGCATATGCCACTATGCCTGGCTAATTTTTTGTATTTTTTTTAGTAGAGGCAGGGTTTCATCATGTTGGCCAGGCTGGTCTTGAACTCCTAACATCAGGTGATCCACCCACCTCAGCCTCCCACAGTGCTAGGATTACAGGTGTGAGCCACTGTGCGTGGCCTCACTCATCTTTTAATCTGCAAGATGGTGGCCAAGTGAGAGAGGAAGCCCTTTGGTTTTTAAATGTGATCTCTTTCCTAGACCCCTGAAGGATTTATTCTGCCTAGATAGGGCTGAATGGCCCACTTCTTCAGTGTCTTCCAAATTGACTTGGCCATCTTTAGTGCTTCTTGGAATTTGTATATCAGGACTCAGGTGGAGTTAAGCTTTGCCCTTCAAGTTTCTTCTGGCTGAGTTATCAAGCTCATCACTTCCTCAAGGCTGGTAGTTCCTTGGCTCACCTTGGGGCATGCTGTGGTTCACGGCAAGGAAGCAGTAGAGGAGAGGAACAGAGTGGTCAGTTTGGTGATACGGAAAATGCCATGGGACCATTTAGCCTGGGACCATGCCTCCAGGTTCACAGGGATATCAGGGCAGCAGGCCTGGTGGTGTTAAAAAAAACCTAAGACAGAAACAATAGTAGCCTGAACAACGTCAGCAGCAGGGGTTATGGAGAGAAGTGAATTCTGACCAGGATTTATAGAGGAGGCGTTCGTTGAGGATTGTCCCAATTATTAGACTGATAACAACAGTCATCATTTACCTGGGCCTAAACTAGTCCTGATTCTGCCAGGAAGTAGCCTTTTGACCTTGGATTTAACCTCTCTGAGTCTTAGCTTTCTCAGCTATGGAACCAAGGGGTTAGAATACATTTGTGTTTTTAAATTCATTGTCATGACCCATTTGTGGTTGGTAGCATCATTTAATGGGTTGTGATCAGCATTAAAAAATGAAATCGACTAGCCTAGACTAGGATATATTGGAACACATTGTACATGGTAAGCATTTTAACGTTGTTTTGTAAAACTTGTTTCAGATAAGTACAGGCATCCTTCAGAGATATTGTGAGTTTGGTTCCAGACCACCATGATAAAGAACCTAAAGTGAAGCACACAAATTTTGGAGTTTCTCAGTACATAGAAAAGTTATGTTTTATACCATACTATAGCCTATTAAGTGTGTGATGGCATTATGTCTTAAAAGACAATGTCCGTACATTCATTTAGAAATATTTTAATGCAAAAAAATGCTAATGATCATGTGAGTCTGCAGTGAGCCCTGCTCTTTGCTGATGGAGGTCTTGCTTCGATGTTGATGGCTGCTGACTGATCAGGGTGGCGGTTGCTGAAGGTTGGGCTGACTCTGACAATTTCTTAAAATAAGACAACAATGCAGTTTTTTACATAGATAGACTCTTTCTTTCACAAAATATATCTCGGTAGCATGTGATGCTATTTGATAGCCTAGTAGAACTTCTTTCAAAATTAGGGTAAATGCTTTCAAACCCTGCCACTGCTTTGTCAACTAAGTTTATATAATGTTCTAAAATGTTTGTTGTCAATTCAACAATGTTCAAGGCATCTTTACTTGGAGTAGATTCCATCTCAAGAAACCACTTTCCTTGCTCATCCATAAGAATCAACTCCTTGTCTATTTAAGTTTTATCATGAAATTGTAGCATTTCAGTTTCCACTTCAGGCTCCACTTTAAATTCTATTTCTCTTGCTATTTCCACCACATCTGCAGTTACTTCCTCCATTGAAATCTTGAACCCCTCAAAGTCATCCATGAGGGTTAGAATCAGCTTCTTCCAAACTACTGTTAATGTTGATATCTTGACCTCTTTCCATGAATAATGAATGTTCTCAATGGCATCCAAAATGGTGAATCCTTTCCAGAATCTTTTTTTTTTTGAGATGGAGTCTTGCTCTGTCACCCAGGCTGGAGTGCAATACAGAAATCTCAGCTCATTGCAACCTCCGTCTCCTGGGTTTTAGTGATTCTCCTGCCTCAGCCTCCCCAGTAGCTGGGATTATAGGAACCCACCACCATATCTGGCTAATTTTTGTATTTTTAGTAGGGACGGGGTTTCACCATGGTGGCCAGGCTGGTCATGAACTCCTGACCTCAGGTGATCCACCTACCTTGGCCTCCTAAAATGCTGAGATTACAGGTGTGAGCCACTGTACCCATCATCTAGAAGGTTTTTATTTTACTTTTCCCAGATCTGTCAAAGGAATCACTATCTATGGCAGCTATAGCCTTATAAAATGTATTTCTTAAATAATAAGACTTGAAAGATAAAATTACTCCTAATCCATAGGCTGCAGAATGGATGTATTAGCAAGAATGAAAATCACATAATCTGCTTGTGCATCTTCATCAGAGGTTTTGGGTAAGCAGGTGCACTATTGATGAGCAATAATATTTTGAAAGGAGTCTTGTTTTTTTCTGAACAGTAGGTCTCAACTGTGGACTTAAAATGTTCAGTAAACCATACTGTGAACAAATGTGCCATCATCCAGGCATTGTTCCATTATAAAATACAGGCAGACTAGATTTAGCATAATTCTTAAGAGCCCTAGAATTTTTGGCATGATAAATGAGCATTGGCTTCAGCTTAAAGTCCCCAGCTTTAGTAGTTCCTAACAAGAGAGTCAGCCTGTTCTTTGGAGATTTGAAGCCAGGTCTTGACTTTACCTCTCTAGCTCTGAAAGTCTGATGGCATTTTTTTTTTAATATAAGACTGTTTTGTCTACATTGAAAATCTGTTCTTTAGTGTAACCACTTTCATCAATGATTTTAGCTAGATCTTCCGGATAACTTGCTGCAGCTTCTCCATCAGCGCTTGCTGCTTTACTTTGTACTTTTATGTTATGGAGACAACTTCTTTCCATAAACCTCATGAGCCAACCTCTGCTGGTGTCCAGATTTTCTTCTGCAGCTTCCTCACCTCTCTCAGCCTACAGAGAATTGAAGAGAGTTAGGGCCCTGCTCTGGATTAGGCTTTGGCTTAAGGGAATGTTGTGTCTGACTTGATCTTCTATCCAGACCACTAAAACTTTCTCCATATCAACAATAAGGCTGTTTTATTTTCCTGTCATTTGTATGCTCATGGGAATAGCATTTTTAGTTTCTTTAAGGAAAATAACATTACCTTTGCCTTCACAATTTGCCTAGCTTTCCTCTCATTTCGGCTTTTGACGTATCTTCCTCACTAAGTTTAATCATTTTTAGCTTATGATTTAGAGTGAGAGATGTACAACTCTTCCTTTCACTGGAACAATTAGAGGCTATTGTTAGGTTATTAATCGGGCTAATTTCAATATTGTTGTGTCTCAGAAAACAGGGAGGCCCAGGAAAAGGAGTGAGACGGGGAATAGCCTGTTAGTGGAGCAGTCAGAACACACATAACATTGATCGATTTACTTCATTGTCATATGGGCACTCTTTGGAGCACCCCAAAACAATTACCATAGTAACGTGAAAGATCACTGATCACAGATAACCATAACAGATACAATAATAATGAAAAAGTTGGAAATATTGCTAGAATTACTGAAATGTGGCACAGGGACATGAAGTGAGCTCGTGCTGTTGGAAATGTGACACCGATAGACTTGCCCAATGCAGGGTTGCCACAAACCTTCAATTTGTAAAAACATGTGATGTCTGCAAAGTGCAGTAGAGTGAAGTGCAATACAACAATATATGCCTGTATGCCCTTTTCTTTTTCCCCCACTGGAGACTCTTCCTATTCTGAACAGCTTTGATTCTAGAATAAACCCCATCAGGGAGTAGGTGAGAAGGTTTGAGAAGTCTTTACCCTCTATTCTGTGAAATGTAGCCAGAGATACTTCCAGAGCTATTCGGTGCATCCTGGTTCCAGTTATCTTTCTTTCCTGTCTGGGTTCTTCTCTCCTTCAGTCCTGTAGTCCTGCTGGGAACCATCTCTGTGGCTAACTTGGCAGTATTCAGTCTGCTTTTATTTCCTCTTAATGAAATGAATCTGAGTTTCAGCAGTCACAGATCTTTGTGAACAGGATCCAAAGCTTTCAAAACTGTTGGTTCCTGTGATTTTTCAAGCACACAATACCAAAGGAGGTCTTGGGTTGGAAGAAGCCTATTTTTTTTTTTTTTTTTTTTTTTT
>NW_016107374.1:6666902-6685661 GCF_001604975.1 Cebus imitator | reverse complement strand
TTTTTAGATGAAGTCTTGCTCTGTCGCCTAGGCTGGAGTACAATGGTGTGATCTCAGCTCACTACAACTTCCACTTCCAGGGTGCAAGGGATTCTCCTGCCTCAACCAACTGAGTAGCTGGGATTACAGGCACCCGCCACTATGCCAAGCTAATTTTTGTATGCTTAGTAGAGACAGGGTTTCACCATGTTGGTCAGGCTGGTCTCGAACTCCTGATCTCAGGTGATCCACTCATCTCGGTCTCCCAAAGTGCTGGGATTACATGCATGAGCCACTGCGCCCAGCCAAGGAAGGCTATTTTTAGGCCCTTTGTCCTTGGTGCTCTCAGGCACACCCTTGCTGGTGTTTATCAGATGGTGTGTTCGGTTTTTCCGCCTGTCCTCAGTAGTATCTCCTGTGCCTTTTCAGAATGAGCGTGACAAGAAAACAAGAAAATAATAGCCATAGCATGTCTGTCATCTCCATTGGGAGATTTGCCATTTAAGTATGTTGTAATATGTTAGAACTGCTATGATTAGTCTAAGCAAAGCCATTTCCCCTGTTTTGTGTTCATTCTCAAAGAACTGTTTATTTTCTTCTTTTCCTTTCTTTTTATCTTTGCATTTAAGTATGTGGTTTTATTCCTCCGGCATTCCTAAAACGCACACACACACACACGCACGCACGCACACATGCATTCTATTCTTTCCCCAGTAAAAATAATGATTGATTGGAAGTTGTGGAAGTTGAAACAACTTTGGAAATTTGATGGAGAGTGGAAAGTATATGCTGCTGCTCTTGTTTTCTTTCTTTTTTTAAAACTTTCGTTTTAAGTTCACGGGTACAAGTGCAGGTTTGTTACATAGGTACACTTGTGTCATGGGGGTTTGTTGTACAGATCATTTCATCACCCGGGTCCCTAGTACCCATTAGTTATTTTTCCTGATCCTCTCCCTCCTCCCACCCTCCACCCTCCGAAAGGCCCTAGTGTGTGTTGTTCCCCTCTATGTGTCCATGTGTTCTTATCATTTAGGTCCCACTTAAAAGTGAGAACATGCGGTATTTGGTTTTCTGGTCCTGTGTTAGTTTGCTAAGGATAATGGCTGCCAGCTCCATCCATATTCCTGCAGAGGACATGATCTTTTTTTATTTTATGGCTATGTAGCATTCCATAGTGTATATATGCCACATGTACTTAAGTACGTAGATACACAAAGAGCATGCATTCTCAGTGGGGCTGAAATCTCCTTTGAGGGGACAAACATTGGTTATTGGGAGAGGCAGAAATAATCTCAGATTTTTACAAACGTTTCTGCCCCCTCCCTCACAAGGAGCCACCGTATCTAAACAGATATATACCGTATCTGTGTTTATGAAAATTTCATTGGAGGTTGGGGATGGAGGTTAGGAACCACAAAATCTAAAAAGGTTCCCAAAGGAGCCATAATAGAAAACAGGTTCAGAAACACTGACATAGATTATGGACTTAATCTTATAAATGCAGTTAGCCATAGACATGGAGAGTTATCAAGAATCTCTCTAACATTCTTATCAGCCTTTGTTTTCCCTCTGGCTTTGTGGCTATACTTAGAGGGGAAAACAGGCACGGATTCCTTATAGTGAGTGTTCAGAAAATTAAGAGGGAATGATCTCAGCGATTCTGGTTATCTTGATCTTTATCCCCAGGATGCCATAGCAGTGGCCACGTTGTTGGGGGAGGAAACATCCTAACAGCTCTTATGTGTGCAATGATTTGTATGTCTTCAGAGTTTCTCATTTATCTGCCCAGGATACAAATGGTTTGTTCTTTCTTTTCAGAAGATCTGAAAGGGTAAATGGCATTTCTGTAAATGGAATCACATTTTTAATGTGCAGGAGAAGCTCAGTATTAAAAAGGAATTCTATTGCTTACATATTTTTTCAAATCCTTGCTAAAGGAGATTTTTCAATTGTAATTTTAATTACAGAAGTAATTGCCAGATATATCTTTATTTTGAAAATGCAAGCAAAATAAAATGTCAGCAATAAACAGTAAAATTCTCCCTTTCCCTTGTCATGGAGAACTACTATAACTGTTATTAATACTTTGATATAAATCCTTGCGTGCATTTATTCATGTTTGTAGCTGTATATGAAGCACATCGAGTTCCTTTTCTTCATTACTGGAACCACACTATATGTTTTTACTAATGTGACTTGGCTTTATCAGTCCTGCATAAATACAAATATTCCATTTATGACCTTTTCACGATTTACTTCCTTCGGAAATTCTTCTATTTTCCCCAAAGCACATCTAGAACATTCCTTGGTACATGTCTCTGCTTTCAGACCTGTGTAGTTTATGAGTAAACACATTTTGCCTCCACCCTTATGGAGCAATTTGTCAAAAACTTTAGCTTGCCTGTGAGCAGAGAGAACCAGGCTGGGTAAGAGCCACAGAACATGTGTTTACTACACCTTCACTCAAACCTCATTCTCTTTGTTCCAACGAACTCAGATTTTGTGCATTGCCTAGGCTATATCATTTGTTGTTTGCATGGGAACAGGCTTTCCTAACAGATTCATTATGTAAATAAGATTTCAGGAGATATATTTTTGTCTGTTTTAGAAAACTAATTAGGAATAAGCACTTAAACTCACTAGCACACACCTACAAGTCATTGTGCTAATTATTACAAGAATCTCTAATGCATTTTTAAGGGCAAGAAAGGAATGACTACTCTGTGGGTAATAGTATATTAATTAAAATAGGAAGCCTTCTGCTATACTCATTCTGTAATTCTTTTTAGGCGAATTAAGCATTCAGACATGCTCAGCACCAGATTGACCTAAGAGGATGCAGGCAGCATTGGGCATCTCTTCTGTGGGTCCTCAGGGGCTAGCTATTCTTTTTTTGTCCCCTACCTCGAAGTGGCAGTTCAGGTACAAAGTGATGAGACCCATATTAAGCAGGTGTGGGAACTATCCTGTCTTATGGGAAATAGCTGTTTTAACAACTCTATCTGCATAGCTGCCAGCGTGTCTGCAGGGGATGTGCCCTGTTACAACAGTCATGCTACTTAAGGACTCCCAAAGCTGTAGATTCCTCATCAGATATTTCAGATTCATTCTCTGAGCTCCCAGTCCAGATGCAGTCTACCAACAAAAGGCAATCTGATGAGCACTATGGCTCACTCACACAGTGGTGTTTCTTCTTTATCAGGTGTTCAGCAGATCAGAGCTGGAAAGTTAACCCAGGGTTACATTCTCATGCAGAAGACGAAAAGATTGTGTTAATCCTTTACACACAGCGTATTAGTCTGTTCTCACACTGCTGACGAAGACATACCCGAGACTGGGTCATTTGTAAAGGAAAAAGGTTTAATGGACTCACAGTTTAGCATGGCTGAAGAAGCCTCAGGAAACTTACAATCATGGCAGAAGGGGAGGAAAACACATCCTTCTTCACATGGCAGCAGCAAGGAGAATGCAGAGTGAAGGTGGGGAAAAGGCTGTTATAAAACCATCTAATCTCATGAGAACTCACTGTCATGAAAACAAGATGGGGAAGACCGCCCCCATGATTCAATCATCTCCACCTGGTCCCTCCCAAGACGTGAGGATTATGAGAACTATAGTTCAGTATGAGATTTGGGTGGGGACACAGCCAAATCGTATCACATAGCTTCACATGTACTCCTATGTTCATTGCAGCACTATTCACAAACCAAAGACATGAACTCATTCTAGGTCCCCATCCATGGTAGAATGGATAAAGAAAATGTGGTTCATATATGCCATGGAGTATTATGTAGCCTTAAAAAAACCAGAATTATGTCTTTTGTAGCAACATGGATGCAGCTGGCGACCATTATGCTAAGCAAATTAACATGGGAACATAAAGCCAAATATCACATGTTATCACTTATGAGTGGGAGCTACACATTGCATACACATGGACATAACAACAGTGGATACCAAGGATAACTAGACAGGGGAGAGAAGGGAGAGGCACATAGGCTGAAAACGAAACTATTGTGTGCTATGCTCATTAACTGAATGATGGGTCAATTGTACCCTGAACCTTAGTGTCACTCAATAGACTCATATAACAAACCTGCGCTTGTACCTCCTCAACCTAAAATGAAAGTTGAAATTATAAAAAATTGAAATAAAAATTTTGAAAGAAAAATTCTGTAATGTAGACTTGTCACCAATTTATACTGAATGTCTTCTTATTTTGAATTGATGAGATCTTTCACAAAGTGTCCTATAATTTATATAATAGTATTATTTATATATATATATATATAGATACTCTATAATATGAGAAGTTTTTGCTAAGTATTATTATTACTCTGCATAAGAAAGTTCTTTTTTTTTTTAGATGGAGTCTCACTCTGTCACCTAGGCTGCAGTGCAGTGGCACTATCTTGGCCTACTGCAACCTCCACCTCCCAGAATAAAGTGATTCTCCTGCCTCAGTCTCCTGAATAGCTGGGATTGCAGGCACTCGCCACTATGTTCAGCTAATTTTTTTGTATTTTTAGTAGAGACGGGGTCTGTGTTGGCCAGGCCGATCTTGAACTTCTGATCTCAGGTGATCCACCTGCCTCGGCCTCCCAGTGTGCTAGGATTACAGGCGTCAGCCACCACGCCAGGCCAGAAAATTCTATTTGAGTCCCCAGATTCCCATTCAGCATTGACCTCGTACCCCCATCCTGGATTCCAGGCCCTCTTTCTTAGCACTGGAGCACGAATAGGTCCATATCCTCTTAAGGACTCTGCCCTAACCTCCATTACAACCATGCCACAACCCCCTAGCTGCTGAATCTTTCAGTTCTGTGAGGACAGAGTCAGTCCAGTAAGGCTCATTTAAAATATATTTGGCTTTCTAAATACCAAATGGACCATCTTTTGGTATTTGCCTCGGAGGTTTATACAGACACCACTAATGAATCATCTACTGTCACATTCCTATTGAAACAGCAGCTCTGAAGTTCCACAATGAAAAATTAGCTCAAGAATGTACTTATTTATGAATTATTGTGGTGAAGTATTCCATGGGTTGGGTAACAGACTATTTAGTTTGCAGTCCCATATTATTTACAAGGAATAAACTGCCCATATTATGCTGGTGAGATTTACTTCCTATGATATGTAGAGTCCTTTTACTTACCCAGTGCCTGCCTTCCTCTCTTATTATTTCTTTTCAAGGAGTTGAGAGTTTCCTCGGAGGTATTTTACAAGGAGCCCAAGGTGAATCCCACCTTGGCTACTAATTAGCCTTGTGACTGCAAATAAGTCACTTAGGAATTGATGCCTCAGTAATGTGGAGGCTGTCTGCCCACTTCTCAGAGCTGGTGAGGTCCCTGTATACTCCCTAGCCCTACTCAGGATGTCACCTGCAGCTGTGGTGGGTAGTTTCTGTACATACCAAAGGCTTCCCGTGCCAAACATCTGTGTCTTGGCCTAGGAGTTTTATGGTTTTTTTTGGCCAGTGGAGCATGTTCAATCTGAGTGCAGGGCAGGCTGGAAATATCAGGGGCCTCGTGGTGTCCTTGAGAACAACCTTCAGTTGGTGAAGGACAAGAGCTAGTGCGAAAACATTCCCTCAGAGGGCGCATTCTGCTGCGCATTCTGTATCCCTCCTGAAGGCTTCCGAGAGGGACAGCCCCAGTTGTCCCCAGAGGTATTCCTCATAACACCCTCTACGGGCTATATTTTCTCCCCTGCCTCACCTCTCCGTCTCCTCATCCTGCTGCTGGGATCACATCTCAAATGTGCCACATGGACCCCAAACCTTGCTTTAGGGTCTGCTTTTGGGAGAAGCCAAGTTAAGACAGGGACAAAGGTCATCATAAATATAATTGCATTAAGCTCTTACACAGCTATGTGGACACATTTTCACTAGCACAGAAGTTTTCTTGATTGATTGGTTATTAGAACATAAATGATAGCGGTCACTTATGGAAGGCTTATTGTATGCTGACACTTTGCATGGTTTCTTTGTTTTGTATTTTTACTGTTTTTGTTTATTTTATTGACAATAATTGAACATATTTATGGAGTAGAGTATAATGTTTGGATATATGTAAACATTGTGGAATGATTTAAATCATGCTAATTAACGTATCTACCATCTTACGTACTTATCTTTCTTTGTGATGAGAGTATTTCAAGTTTACTCTAAGTGGTTTTGAAATATATGGCGTATTATTATTAACTAAAGTCGCCATGCTATGCGATAGATCGGAGAAACTTATTCCTCCTATCTACCCTTTAACCAATATCTCCCCATTGTACTGCCTCCTTCCTGCCAGCTCCTGGTAACCACCTTTCTACCCTCTACTTTTATGTGTTTGACTTTTCAAAGGAAGATTATGCAGTATTTGTCTTTCTGAGCCTGGTTTATTTCACTTAGCCTAGTATCCTCCAGGCTCATCCATGGTGTCACAAATAACAGGGTCTCCTCTTTCTTTAAGGCTAAATAGTACTACATTGTGCATATATATACATACCACATTTTCTTTATCCATTCATCCATTGATGGACTCTTAGGGTTGATTCACTGTCTCAGCTATTGTGACTAATGCTGCAGTAAATATGGGAATGCAGATATCTCTTTGACATACTGATTTCAAGTGATTTGGCTACATACGCAGTAGTGGGATTTCTGGATCTAATGGTAGTTCTATTTTTAGTTTTTTGGGGAACCTCCACACTGTTTTCCCTAATGGCTGTACTCATTTACATGCCCACCAACAGTGTACAAGGGTTTCTTTTCCCCACATCTTCTCTATGACTTGCTAATTTTGTCTTTTTGATGAAAGCCATTCTGACAAGTATGAAGTGGGATCTCATTGTGGTTTTAGTTTGCAATTCCTCAATGATTAGTGATGTTGGATATTTTTTCATAAATCTGTTGGTCATTTGCATGTTTTCTTTTGAGAAATGTCTATTCAGGTTCTTTTTCATTTATTTATTTATTTATTTATTTATTTTACTGTAAGTTCCAGGATACATGTGCAGAATGTGCAGTTTGTCACACAGATATACATGTGCCATGGTGGTTTGCTGAACCTATCAACTCATCATCTGGGGTTTAAGCCCCGCATGCATTACACATTTGTCCTAGTGCTCTCCCTCACCTTGTCTTTCACCCGCCGACAGGCCCCAGTGTGTGTTGTTCCCCTCCCTGTGTCCATGTGTTCTCATCGTTCAACTCCCACTTGTGAGTGAGAACATGTGGCGTTTGGTTTTCTGTTCTTGTGTTATTTTGCTGAGAATGATGGCTTCAAGCTTCATCCATGTCCCTGCAAAGGACATGATCTCATTCTTTTTTATGGCTGCATAGTATTCCATTGTGTATATGTGCCACATTTTCTTTATCCAGCCTATCATCGATGGGCATTTGGGTTGGTTCCAAGTCTTTGCTATTGCAAATAGTGCTGCATTAAACATATGTGTGCAGGTGTCTTTATAGTAGAATGATTTAAAATCCTTTGGGTATATACCCAGTAATGAGATTGTTGGGTCAAATGGTATTTCTGATTCTAAATCCTTGAGGGATTGCCATACTGTCTTCCACAATGATTGAACTAAATTACACTCCCACCAACAGTGTAAAAGCATTCCTATTTCTCCACAGCCTTACCAGCATCTGTTGTTTCCTTACTTTTTAATAATCACTATTCTGACTGACGTGAGATGATATCTCATTGTGGTTTTGATTTACATTTTCCACTGATGACCAGGGATGATGATGATGAGATTTTTTTTTAATGTTTTTTGACTGCATAAATGTCTTCTTTTGAGAAGTGTCTGTTCATATTCTTTGCTCACTTTTTGATGGGGTTGTTTGTTATTATTCTTGTAAATTTAAGTTCCTTGTAGATTCTGGATATTAGACCTTTGTCAGATGGCTAGATTGCAGAAATTTTCTCCAATTCTATAGGTTGACTGTTCACTCTGATGCCAGTTTCTTTTGCTGTGCAGAATCTCTTTAGTTTAATTATATCCCATTGTAATTTTGGTTTTTGTTGCAGTTGCTTTTGGTGTTTTAATCATGAAGTCTTTGCCCATACCTATGTCCTGAATGGTATTGCCTAGGTTTTCTTCTAGGGTTTTTATGGTTTTGGGTTTTACATTTAAGTCCTTAATCCATCTTGAGTTAATTTTTGTATAAGGTGTAAGGAAGGGGTCCAGTTTCGGTTTTCTGCATATGGCTAGCTGGTTTTCCTAGCATCATTTATTAAATAGGGAATCCTTTTCCCATTGCTTGCTTTTGTCAGGTTTGTCAAAGATCAGATGGTTGTAGATGTGTGGTATTATTTCTGAGGTCTCTGTTCTGTTCCATTGGTCTATATATCTGTTTTGGTACCAGTACCATGCTGTTTTGGTTACTGTAGCCTTATGGTATAGTTTGAAGTCAGATAGCATGATGCCTTCAGCTTTGTTCTTTTTGTTTAGGATTGTCTTGGCTATATGGGCTCTTTTTGGGCTCCATATGAAATTTACAGTAGTTTTTCTAATTCTGTGAAGAAAGTCAATGGTAGCTTGATGGGAATGGTGTTGAATCTATTAATTACTTTGGGCAGTACAGCCTTTCATGATGTTGATTCTTCCTATCCATGAACATGAAACGGTTGTCCATTTGTTTATGTCCTCTCTTATTTCCTTGAGCAATGATTTATAGTTCTACTTGAAGAGGTCCTTCACATCTCTTATAAGTTGTATTCCTATATATTTTATTCTCTTTGTAGCAGTTGGGAATGGGAGTTCATTCATGATTTGGCTGTCTGCTTGTCTATTATTTGTGTACAGGAATGCTTGTGATTTTTGCATGTTGATTTTGTATCCTGAGACTTTGCTGAACTTGCTTATCAGTTTCAGGAGGTTTGGGGCTGAGACGATGGGGTTTTCCAAATATAAAATCATGTCATCTGCAAACAGAGATAATTTGACTTCCTCTCTTCCTATTTGAATATGCGTTATTTCTTTCTCTTGCCTGATTGCCCTGGCCAGAACTTCCAATACTGTGTTGAACAGGAGTGATGAGAGAGGTCTTTGCTCATTTTTAAAATGGGCCATTGGTTTCTTGCTATTGAGTTGTTTGAGTTCCTTATATATTTTAGATATTAACCCCTTATCAGATGTATGATTTGCAAACATTTTCTCCCACTCTATAAGTTGTATCTTCATTCTGTTGATTGTTTCCTTTGCTGTGCAGAAGCATTTTAGCTTGATGTAATCCCGTTTGTCTATTTTTGCTTTTGTTGCCTGTGCTTTTAGAATCATACCATGGTTTATTTTATTTAGTTTTCAAAGTGCCATTTTATAGGTGAGAAAATAGGCTTTAAGAGAGTATACCTTGTCCAAGTTCATTTACGCTAAGTATCAGAGGGGATTCCATTTTACCCAAAGTCTGTGGCAGCGTTGGGGTGGGGGTGAGGGCCGGGGGCTCTGGAACCAGGTGGCCTGCGTTTGCCCCCTCTCTTCACCCTTCCTGACTGTGTGACCCTGGGCATGTCACTTACCTTCTCTGAGCCTTGGTTTCCTCATCTATATACGTAATGAGGCTCATAATAGCACTCAGTTCATAGTTTTGTTGGGGGAAATACGTGACACAGAGTAAACGTTAAATTAGTGCTGCCAATCATCATTATTTTAAAAATATTATTCCTAGTTGTTATTCAGAATCTGTGAATATAACATTAATTATTAGTAGGTTTCCTGCAGGGGAATGACCAGTTAATCAATAACATTGTGGAGGACAGAAGAAGGGATCTGATAGAACCCCCAATGCTTTTAAGGAGATTCAAGTGTAGTTTGAGAAAACGAGATGTATTTATTGTTAATATTGAAGTTAATAATGGATTAAGTATGAAAACAGATTTGGAAGTAGAGAAAAAACTTACAGATTTATTGCCTCCACCTTCAGGCTTTAAGTGCTTCCATGTGGGGCAGCCATCAGTGGCCATGTAGTGATGGATTGCTTTCCTTTGTTCCTTCCTTTCCTACTAGCCAACTTGGAAAACCTCTCTGCTACATCTGGGACCCTCTCCAAATAAAGTTCTAGGCTGGAACCATGCAGAATTTCTTATCAGGCTTTAATTCAGGTATTCCTTTCATTTCCTTCCTTGGGGAAGAAAAGGCTGATACAAGCTTATGTCTGCCAGCCAACAGCTTTTAACCCAGTTAGAGTTGTGATGGGTCCTGGTACCCAGAATACATGATCACATGGAAAATTATCACTCTATGTTCAAGGAGGCAGGGAACTAACAATTTTTGAATACATATGGTGGGCCTGTTACTCTACATATTTTAGGGTAATTTCTCACAGTAAACAGGAGAGGTAGTTATTATTATCCACATTTTGTGGATAAGGAAACTGAGACTCAGCAAGATTGACTAGTGTCATGTAACTTTGTGAGCAGCAGAGGCAGGATGGGAACCCAGCCTAACACCAGAGGTCTTTCCACCATGCCGTGATGGGTGGGCTTATGCCAACTAGACAGCACAGAAATCAAATGCTATAGGAATCAGATGGAAGAGAGGGCATGCAGGGCTTGTATTCTGGCTTGGGACCAGTGACAGAACCAGCAGGAGTGGTGAGAATGAAGTGAAGGGAGCTGAGAATTCATGGGGTGCTCTTGGCACCTCCCCAGTCTTCATCTTTGCTTGGAATCCGGAGGCCAGGGATCAAAAGCAGCAGGCATTGAAGAATCTTCTACGTCTCTCTCTGTCCTCTAAAACAGAAATGACTCCATCTTGCATTGATTAAGATGCCTGGTGAGCCAGGCACGTTGGCTCACGCCTGTAATCCCAGCACTATGGGAGGCCGAGGTGGGCGGATCATGAGGTCAGGAGATCGAAACCATCCTGGCCATAGTGAAACCCCATCTCTACTAAAATACAAAAAATTAGCCAGGCGCGGTGGCATGCACCTGTAGTCCCAGCTACTCAGGAGGCTGAGGCAGGGGAATTGCTTGAATCCGGGAGATGGAGGTTGCAGTGAGCCAAGATCATGCCGCTGCACTCCAGCCTGGCAAAGAGCAAGACTCTGTTTCAAAAAAAAAAAAGATGCCTGGTGATTGGCTAATTGCATCCGAGGTCCTTGGCACTTAGAATGCATTTGTCCGTCAATGACAGAAAAGCAGGGTAGTGTAAAGGTTCAGGGCATAGGCAATAAAGCTGAACAGATCCCAGCCACTCCACTCATTGGCCAAATTTCCCTGAAAAAATGACGTAACTTGTCTGAACAATAGTCTCCTTCTCTGCAAGAGAGAGATCGTTATAGCAGTTTTAGTACAGAGTTGTTGAAGACTTACTGCGGTGAGCATACACGTGTGTGTGTGTGCGCGCGCACGCATGTGCGTGTGGAATATATGCACAGAAATCATTGTGTATACTGTGCCACAGCATAGTTCATGTTCTGGAAAACCTCAAGCCAAAGAAGGAGTCCTTTGCTGCTTTCTCTCCACTTCTCTCCATTTGTCATTTGGTTGTTCACATTTATGGTCTTCCCATTCCCCTCCAGAAGCACATTAAGCAAGGCTGCAGTGGCAGTAGAATGGGAATCCCAAGGCAGATTATGCTGTTACCATTTGCAGAAATGGAGGATGATCAAAACCCTGGTTAATGAGGACAAAGTGCACTTGTTTCTTAAGGAAGAATTAGTAATGGGAAGTTGGGCTGAAGGCCTGAACGGTCAGTTCTTGTTGGTAGGCTTATTTTTGTGTTTAGTTGTTTAAGATGCATGGTGATTGACTAATTGCATTGTATGGGAGAGGCAGGCCCTTGGCCTGGTGAAACTGGAGGTTAGATGCCCTTGGCAGGGCGTGGTCTAGCTGGGTGGTCATCTGTGATGGGTCCCTTTTTATATAGGCAATGGATATGTGTGATGGCCCCAGGAAAGCGCTCACCAGACTAACCACACTGTGTAGAAGTAAAGTGGAGACATTTATCACTCACATCCTGATCACAGCTTTAGGCCCAGTGACTCAATGTTTGGATTTCTTCATGAAATAACTATTCTTGCAGAGAGGATAGTGGCTTTTGTTAGGAGTAGAGAGAGGGTCTCTGAATGATAAGTCTTCTTTTTCTGCTCTACTCCTGTCTAATTTTTTTTTTTTTTTGAGATGAATTCTCACTTTGTTGTCTAAGCTGGAGTGCAGTGGCACCATCTTGACTCACTGCAACCTCCACCTCCCAGGTCCAAGTGATTCTCCTGCCTTAGCCTCCCTAGTAGCTGGGAACACAGTCTTGCGCCATCATGCCTGGCTAATTTATTTTGTATTGTTTAGTTGAGATGGGGTTTCACTATGTTGGCCAGGCTGGTCTTGAACTCCTGACCTCATGATCCCCCCGCCTCCGCCTCCCAAAGTGCTGGGATAACGGGCATGAGCCACCAAGCCTGGCCTCCTGTCTAATTTTTAAGGATTCAAATTCAAGATTGAGCCTTCAATATACTTAGCAGGGAAAAGTCTGGAACCTCCACCTCTTTAAAAATTGTTTTTGACATTATTTCAGACTTGCAAAAAAGTTTTAAGAACACTACAAAGAATTCCTTTCTAATTACCCTCACCCAGATTCCCAAATGTTAATACTTTTATCTGTCTGTTCATCTCTCTGCCTATTCATCCATCCATTTTATCTATCCATCCATATGTTTTCTGAATTGTTTGGCATTAAGTTGCAGACCTAATGCCCACTTAGTTCTAACTTCTTCAGTAAGTATTTTCTAAAATCAGGAACATTCTCTTAAATAATCATAGTACAATTCTCAAAATCAGAACATTCACATTGATGAAAAAAAAAAGACTGTGATCTAATCTCCAAACTTTTTTAGATTTCAGTTGTCCCAATAACACCCTTGATAGTGAAAGAAAAATCCACATCATGCAATGCATTCAGTTATCCCGACCCCTCAGTTTCCTTTAATCAGGAAGAATTTCTGAGACTTGTTTGCTTTTGTAGACTATCTCTCAATCTGGTCTTTTCCTTATGATTAGATTAGATTTCCTTATGATGATTCAGGTTATACAGTTTTAACAGGGATGCCATAGAAGTGGAGCAGTATTCTTAGTGCATCACAGTGGGAAACACCTGTCGATCTGACCCATGACTAACTGTGATCATTTGGTGAAGGTATTGTCTGCCAAGTTTCTTCACTGTCCAGTTACTCTTTTACCAGTTGAAATTAATAAGTATTTTGTAGGGAGGTATTTTTAAACTATGAAAATATTCTGTTACTCTTCAAAATTTCACTATGAGTTTTAGCATCTACTGATGCTTCTTTCTTGAATCAATTATAATTATGATGGTTTCCAAATGGTGATTTTCTAATTCTATCATTTCTTTCACATTGACTAGTTAGTTCTCCTGAAAGGATGACCTTTCCCTTCTCCGTCTTTATTTTTAACAACAATAATACTCTTTTTCTAAGAGACTGGGGTCTTTATCCCTTGAGACCAGGAGTTTAAGACCAGCCTGGGCAACATAGGATAGAGTGCAGTGATGCAATCTTGGCTCACTGTAGTCTCCACTTCTGGACTCGAGAGATTGTTTGAGGTTTTTTGTAGTGATGTGGTTTGCATTGTTTATTTGTATATTTGTTTTTCAAAGATAGGGTCTCGCTCTGTCGCCTAGGCTGGAGTGCAGTGGTGCAATCCTAGCTCACTGCAGCCTTGATGTTCTGGGCTCAAGTGATCTCCCTGCCGCAGCTTCCTGAGTAGCTGGGACTTGACAGCTGTGCACCACTCTGCTCAGCTAATTAAAAAAATTTTTTTTTTGTACAGACGCAGTCTTGCTATGTTGCTTAGGCTGGTCTTAAGCACCTAGAGTCAAGCAATCCTCCCACCTCAGTCTCCCAAGTATCTGGGATTATAGGTGTAAGCTACCACACTCAGCTCTCTCTTTATGTGTATCAGTGTAGACTCATGGATTCTTATTTCATTCAATGGGTTATATTCCTTTACTGTCATTACTTATTTTGATGTTCAAATTGTCCCAGATTTGGCCAAAAAAAGCCCGTTCTAGCAGGCCCCTGCATCCTTTAAACATGTTCTCATCTTTCTTAGGATGTACACTTTAACCTTGACAATCGAGTAAGTTTTCAGATAGAAGTGTGAATAAGTGGTATGGCAGCTATATCTTTCCCTCCTCACCACTTCCTCTTCACCTCGGATGGATGATGAGACGGGGGATTCCCCCAGAAAATCTGCTAAGAGAGCCCTCAGACATGGTGGCCTATTCATCAGTCTTGTTGGGAGTGTTTGCACTGAGCTGGTGTGATTGCCATTGTCATTATCATCGCCTGGTGGAGTGTGCCAAGTTCTATCAATTAAAAATAAAAATACTTGCACATGTATGTTTATAGCATCAAAATTTGCAATTGCAAAAATATGGAACCAGCCCAAATGCTTATCAATCAACGAGTGGATGGAGAAATTGTGGTGCATACATATACATATACATATATATATATATACACACACACACACATATATATATGTGTATATATATATATGATTACATGTATATATGATGGAATACTACTCAGCCATAAAAAGGAAGGAATTGTTGGCATTCCTAGCAACTTGGATGGAACTGGAGACTATTATTTTAAATGAAGTAACTCAAGAATGGAAAACCAAACACTGTATATTCTCATTCATAAGTGGGAACTAAGGTATGAGGACGCAAAGGCATAACAATGATACAGTGAACTCTGGGGACTCGGGAGGAAGGGTGGGAGGGGGCTGAGAAGTAAAAGACTACAAATTGGGTTCAGCGTATACTGCTTGGGTGATGGGTGCACCAAAGTCTCACAAATGGCCACTAAATAACTTACTCATGTAACCAAATACCACCTGTTCTCCCAAAGCCTGTGGAAATAAAAAATTAAAAAAATAAATAAAAATAAAAGTTTTTCTAAGAGTGAAAAGACATAGTAACACCCAAAATACGTCAGTCCAACCACATGCCTGAGCTGGCTCCTGCTGCTCTTCTCTGACTTGTGCCTTGGCTGAGACTGGGAGGTCTGTTTCAACTCCCAGCACGCTTGTCTTACCTCATCCTGTCTCTAGCAACATGTACAGTTGTTTCTAGTCTCTCTTCTTCCCTAAACTGTCTTTGGCACCAGACCCAGGCTCTGCAAGGACCCTGCCTGTCTTGCTCACTGCCGAGTTCTCAGTGAAAACAGAGCAGACACTGCATATACGTTTGTTGAATGAATGGATATTGCTAGTGATAATGCGTTTATGATGCTGCCAATAACATCATTATTGAGTGCCAGTGATGTGCCAGGCACTAATTATAGTCATGCACTGCATATGACATTTCAGGCAAGGATGAGCTGCTTATCTCAATGGAGGTCTCTACGATTATAACGAAGCTGGAAAATGCCTATCATCTGGTGATGTTGTAGCTGTCGTAACATCATAGTGCAATGGCATTATTTGAAAAATAAATTTAGTGTAGCCTAAGTGTACAGTATTTATAAAGTCTACAGTAGTATATGGTAACATTCTGGGCCTTCATATTCCTTCACTTCTCAGTCACTCACTTACTCACTCAACCAGAGCAGCGGCCAGCTCTGCAAGCTCCAGTCATGGTACGTGCCCTGTGCAGGTGTAACCTTTTTTATCTTTGGTTTTTTGTTTTATGAGACAGAGTCTCACTCTGTCATCCAGGCTGGAGTGTAGTGGGGTGATCTCAGCTCACTGCAAACTCTGCCTCCTGGGTTCAAGAGATTCTCCTGCCTCGGCCTCCGAGTAGCTGGGACTACAAGTGTGTGCCACCACGCCCAGATAATTTTTGTATTTTTAGTAGAGACAGGGTTTCACTGTGTTGGCCAGGCTGGTCTCGAACTCCCGATCTCAAGTAATCCACCTGCCTTGGCTTTCCAAAGTGCTGGGATTACAGGCGTGAGCCACCGCATCCAGCCACATTTTTTATCTTTTGTATCATTTTTTTTTACTGTACCTTTTTAATGTTTAGATATGTTTCAGTCCACCAATACTTCCCCTTGTGTTTTTATTGCCTACAGTATTCAGTAGAGTAATGTGCTAAAGAGCTTTTTAGCCTAGGAGCAGTAGGCTATACCAGACAGCCTAGAGGTATAGTAGGCTACATCATTTAGGTTTGTGTCAGTACACTCTATGATGTTTTGCACAGCAATGAAATCCTCTAACGATGCATTTGTTGGAATGCATCCCTGTCGTTAAGTGATGCATCATGATACATAGAATGCATTTTCTTATTTAATCCTTACATTATCCCATATGAAGTGGATGCTGTTAATGTCCCCATTTTACAGATAAGGAAACTGAGGCTCAGAGTTGGTAGAAACATTGCTTCTGGTTGCGGCTAGTGTGTAGGAGCCAGAGTTTAAATGCAGCTCTGACTCCAAATTCCTTACTCTCAACTGCTGTGTCCTCCTTCTGGGAGAGTGTTGCTTTTTGCCCAGTAACAGCATGGGTTTTAACTGCTGTGATTGGAGCCCTGTGGAGGGGACAGGGTGTGCCTGTAGGGCAATTCTTGAGGGTAGTGACTTGCACACTTTGGGACAAAAGCTACTGCAGCTGAGGTGACGTTAAGAGGTACACCGACCAACTTTAAACATTTAAAATTATGTTAACATTTTAGTGTTATTAGAAAAAAAGTGTGGCTGATATGTTGGATTCAGTATTCATCAGATGTGTATGTTGCTTAAGATGAAGTTTTAACAAAACGCCTTTTTTTTATTATTATTTTTTGAGACAGCATATCACTCTGTCTCTCAGGCTGGAGTGCAGTGGCATGATCTCAGATCACTGCAACTTCTGCATCCCAGCGTCAAGCCATTGTCCTGCCTCATCACCCTGAGTAGCTGGGACTACAAGCATGCACCATGCCCAGCTAATTTTTTGTATTTTTAGTAGAGACAGAGTTTTACCATGTTGCCCAAGCTGGTCTCAAACTCCTGACCTTAAGTGATTTGGCTGCCTCAGCTTCCCAAAGTGCTGGGATTATAGGTATAAGCCACCGTGCCTGGCATCAAAAAGTCAATTTAAGGAAATGGTCAGTAAATAAGATGATTCTTAGATATGACAGACTGGAATTTGGAAGGTACCACCTTAACCCATTTCCTGTTTAGAAATACAAAAATGCAGTGCACTGCCAACACTCATTTAATCTTACTTAAACACACTCTTTGAGGCTGAAGCGAATCTGACTGTTTTTAGTGTGAAAATAAAATATAAAATCTGTTCTTGGAGTTATTACTAAACAGAACTTGTCTCTAATCCTAATGTGATGGAAATGTATATGATGTTCTATTAGGATTAGAGACAAGAGTATTCTCATGGCAAATGGGAAGTAGTTTGAAGTCATATTCTCACCACAATCTGAAGGATTGGAATGAATTTTCCAGTGTGGATGAAATGCTCGTGAGGCCACAGAGGTAGAAAATTGTGTTTGAAGTTATGTATATTATAGAAGATTTAAGGCTGAGAGGCTGGAAGCCATGCAGTTTTCCCTGTGCTTCTTCAAGGGTTAATTCCCATTCTCCCTTTTGAGTCATGGAGCCAGGTTCTTGTTAGGGAGAAGAAAACTCTCATTCTTTAGAATGAGCTCATTGTAATTGCAATTTGCCATTTCTCCCCTGGAAACTGATCTTAACTCTTTTTTGTTTTGTTTTGTTTTGTTTTTTTGAGACAGGGTCTTGCTCTGTTGAATAGGCTGGAGTGCAGTGGCACAATCTTGGCTCACTGCAACCTCTGTCTCCTGGGCTCAAGCGATTCTCCCACCTCAACCTCCTGAGTAGCTAGAGCTACAGGCATGCACCACCACACCCAACTCATTTTTGTAATTTTTTTGGTAGAGATGGGGTTTCACCATCATGCCCAGTCTGGACCCAAACTCCTAGACTCAAGCCATCTGCCTGCCTTGGTCTCCTAAAGTGCTGGGATTACAGGTGTGAGCCACTGTGCCCAGCTGGTTCTTACTCTGTCTTAGTTTTAAAAGTTTTTGGATGAGATGAGGGTGGGATGGGACTTATTCAGATGAAACATAAATTCAACCAATAGTTATTGGGTCCTTATTATGGGCCAGACACTGGGTTAAGCACTGGGAATTTAGAGATGGAAGGGGCAGCCTCCTGCCAGAGGAGGAGACAGACAGACAGGCAAATTCCTCCAGTCAGTTTACGAAGTACTAAAGGAGAGAAAAATGTGGAATTTATGGACTTGATCACTTTACATTTTCGAACAGGCAAGGCAGTGTTTCTTTTCCCATAGCTGAAGGGAACAGTACCAAGGAAAACCGAAGTGAATAAATGACCTTGGGGGACATTTTAACAGGGCCCCATGGGATGTATTTGAGTTGACTGGGCCTAGAGAAGTGGGTAAAAATTTCGCTATTTATTTTGACTTGATTCAGTTATGGTCCAATGACCAAAAGTCAAGTTGGCATAGCTGGTGTGTATAAGGCTGATCATTTCCCCTGCCATTTCTGGAGGCAGACATTCTTCATGGATCTCTCTGTGACTTCAGAATCCTTCTCAACACAACGCTCTGGGAAAATTACTCTAAGTCAACCAAAAGGGGCATGTTCAATTAATCTTATTTCTATCCCTCCCTAAAGCCCTGAATTCTGCCATTTTGAGCAAATAGTTTTTCTCTGAATGGGGATGTGTCTTAGAAGATGAAATACAGGTAGATAAGAAAATGCTTGGGGAAGAGTGTCATTTCTAAGCTGTTAAGCATATCTCTTAACTACTCTTACAGGGTACCCTGTGGTTTTATGGTGCTGTGA
>NW_016107374.1:6651804-6666612 GCF_001604975.1 Cebus imitator | reverse complement strand
GCCTCCCAAAGTGCTGGGATTACAGGCTTGAGCCACCGCGCCCGGCCCCGTGACTATCTTATAGATTCACTTTCTCCAAGTCACCTGGAAGTGTCATCCTACGGGCCTGTTGTTTCTGCAAACAAGGACTGCTTCACCATAATGATACATTTTGCATGACACTGGTATCTTGAATGCATAATTACAGTTATTTAATTATTAACTTGATAAAATAAGGAGTGTTAGAATTAGTCTCAGGGATGAGGTGCCTAGGAATAAAAAAGCCAGTCTTGTGTATAGGAAAATGGAGGGTTTCCTGAGGGACACCATTCATCCTGTAGAATTTGTGGTTTCATTTTATCTTTCTTTGTGATCATCATGTTGAGTTCTTGCTTCTCCTCCCTCCTCTGTCCTCTTGACCACTGGCAGGCGCCAGTCTTCTGGGAGGGAATGTCACTTGGTTGCCAAATTAAATGCCCCAGATCTATTCACTCTAGAGGGTGGTGTCATTTCTGGAAAAGAGAAAGAGAAGGTTATGCTCTCTCTCTTGATATTTGACCTGTTTAATATGATTTGAAATGAGCCTTTAGTGTGATAAATGGGGAGACATAAAAACTCCTTGCACGGCCAACATCTCCACTGTGCTTTGGCCCCTGAATGGCAATGGGAATCAGAGAAGGCAGGTGCCCAGCACTTTGATTTAGGATAATGGGGGCCAGACTGGGGTGGAGCCGTCACGCTGAGGCATACAGAAGCAAGTCTGGGGACAGCTGAGGCCCCAGAAACACACCCAGAAGCTGGAGGCCATGAGGGCAAAGCTATTCAACACAAAGTGAGTGGCTTCGGTGTGCTAGACGCAAAGCAGCCACTAAACAGTCAAGACCATCCTTAAATGAAGCTCCTCTATGTTCTCTACTGGGTCGGGGGCCAATCCTGAGTTCACCCCAGAGTGAAATCAGGCCCCACCTGGGACTCTGTACTACTGTATGCTAGATGGAAGGACTTGATGGTTAGAATCCATCCATCCATCCATCCATCCACCCACCCACCCACCCACTCCCCCACCCCTCTCCCTACCCCCCCACCCACACATTTTAGGAGGGCCTACATGAAGCCAGATCTCAGCAGGGATTCTCTGAAGAGCAAATGATTCTGCCTCCCAGGAGTTTACAGTTGAGCAGAAAAGAATGCCAAGTCAGCAGACTGAAATAGTAATATATGATGAGCAGGATTAAGAGGGGGGTATGGGACTGACTTGGAAGCATCCAGAGAATTTGGAGGATGGATTTTAACTTGGAATAGTCTTGAAGGACCCCGATCCCAACTGTTAGTGAGACTTTTCCTCTCTTCTCCCTTGTGTTTGGTCTAGGAGAAGCTCCCCAGGAGATATTTTTGGGGCCTCTTTAATCACTGGATGGGCTAATGTTTGAGCATTTCCTTTTCTCTCTGTACATTCCAGAGAAATAATGCCTCTGTGTAGTCTCTCTCTCTCTCTTTTTTTTTTTTTTTTTTGAGACAGAGTCTCACTCTTTGCCCAGGCTGGAGTGCAGTGGTGCAGTCCCAGCTCACTGCAGCCTCCACCTTGTAGGTTCAAATGATTCTTCTGCCTCAGCCTCCTGAGTATCTGGGACTACAGGCACATGCCACCATGCCCAGCTAATTTTTGCATTTTTGGTAGAGACGAGGTTTTGCCATGTTGGCCCGGCTGTCCTCGAACTCATAGCCTCAAGTGATCTGCCTGCCTCGGCCTCCCAAAGTGCTGGGCATAGGCGTGAGCCACCATGCCCGACCTGTGTAGTCTCTTAACATTCGTCAGTAGCCTGAGTTAATTGAACTGTATTTAGTGACATAATTGGGCTCTCCAGCACTGCATTCAAAGACTCATTCATTTGCTCATTCTTCCATTCAGCAGACTTATGTTTTTGGTGCCTATGAGGGGTTCAGGATCTGTGTAAGAGGTCTGGGGCACAGAGTTGTAAGAAACCAGCCTTCCTGATAAGGAACTCAGAGTATAGAAGAGACAGACTGAAAATATCAATCATAACTCAGATGGGAAAGGGCTGGGGCAGGGGAAGTTACACTCATGCACCTAAAACTAAAAAGTGAGCCAGGAACAATGTCCTGGAGGAATTAGCATCTGTGACAGGGGCTGGCACATTTTTCCTGGGAGGGGCCAGGGAGTAAACATAGCAGGCTCTTGGCAGCCATATGGTCCCTGTTGTATCCAATCAACTCTGTTGTTATGACCAAAAGCAGCCATAGACCTATGCAAATGAATGGGCATGGCCGTGTTCTAATAAAACTTTATTTCCAAAAACAGGTGGTGGGCTGGATTTGGCCTGTGGGCTGAAATGTGCTGACTCCTGATCTAAGATAAGACCTAAAGAGTGACTGGGAAATGAATGGCCAGGTAAAGAGTGGGTCATGTTCGGGCAGGAGAGCAGCAGGTGTCATGACCCAGGAGCTGGAGCTGTTTTGGAAGAAAAATACGAACTGACAATGGTTGTGTGGCTGGCTGTAGCATGCATGTGTGGGCTGTGGTGTGAGGTGACAGAGGATTAGGAGGGGCTGGTTTGGAGTTCTGAGTTTATTCTGAGGACAGTCAGTAGGAAGGGACAGGACCTGTCATGCATCATTTAAGCCATGGTGTGTTCTGGCCTCAAGGCCTCAGTCTAGTTGCTCTGAGCCCTTTTCTTCCTATTTTCCATTAATTCTTGCAGGTATACAGTGTGCTTCCCAGGACACGGCAGAGCATGGCTCTGATGACACAGCTGAGCACAAGTCAGTAGGAGGCACTGCCATCTGCTCCTGGTGGCTGATGGCAGAGGAGGGAGCCCTGGACCCTATTGCAGGGCTGGGCACTGCTCTGCATGCATCACCTCTTATGGCCTCCTGGCCTACATCCCCTCTGATGGACCCTGTTAGGACTCAGTAATTTAAAACGCATGTGGCCAGGGGCTGTCTGGTCACTGGTAATGAGGCCTTCACCTCCTCCTCCTGTTCCCCTTAGGCTAGAGGCATTTATTAACTCAAATTAATAGAGGAAGATAAAAAATATTAACAACTCTCTAGGCCCCCTTCCAGCATGATCAGCCTCCCAGAAGCTGCAAGGAGAGCAGGCGAGGGTCATTTTCTGAGTGCTGCTCAGTAATTTTCAGGGCTGGGCATGGTGGCTCACAACTCTAATACCAGCTGTTTGGGAGGCCAAGGTGGACAGATCACTTGAGGTCAGGAGTTCGAGACTAGCCTGGCCAACATGGTGAAACCTCATCTCTACTAAAAATATAAAAAATAGGCCAGGCATGGTAGCAGGTGTCTGTAGTACCAGCTACTCAGGAGGCTGAGGCAGGAGAATTGCTTGAACCCAGGAGGCAGAGGTTGCATGAGCTGACATCACACCACGGCACTCCAGCTTGGGTGACAGAGCGAGATGCTGACTCAAAAGAAAAAAAAAATTCAGGAAGCAGACACCAAGTCATTCCTTCCATCTTAGTCGTGTTTTGGGATCATCACTTGTACATTAAAGAGGTGGCCTTTCCGTGTCCATCAGCTGAATTAGGCACAATTTCAGCAGTTACCACTTCATGACCTGGGTTTTACCCAGTAACTCAGGGTGGAATGCATCTGGGGATAGACACAGAACTGTAGCGCCTCATGGGATTTGAGCTTGACATCAGCTTCGATTTCGCTTTTATAATAATAATAGTAATAGACACAGGATATATTGTGTCCTTACCATGTTATGGGCATTGTGCTAAGCACCTTATATACAGTATCAGCTTATACTATCCCACAAGGTAGGTTTTATCATCATCTGTTGTAGTGAAGGAAACTGAGGTATAGAGGATTATATAACTTGCTCAAGATCACATCTCCTTACTCAAGGGTACAGGGATTGGCAAGCTACCACTCTACCACCTGAGGTCCAAATCTTGCCCACCACCTGTTTTTGTAAATAAAGTTTTATTAGAACACAGCCACACCTATTCATTTACATGTTTTCTTTGGCTGTATTCATGCTACTATGGCAGACTGGAGTAGTTGCAGCAGACGCCATATGCCCCACAGAGCCTCCAAAACTTACTCTTTGGTGCTTTCAGAAATGGTTGAATACTCCTATCCAAGCAATAAGTGGCAAATGTGGTACAAACGTAGGTTCCTCGGACCCAGAGGCTGAAGTCATGATCGTCAGTGCTATGCTGCCTCTATGTTACCATTTCCATCCTTGCCATTTGTTCATATGGTGGGTTTTAGGTTCCTGTTGTTTTCCAAATCCTGGACCATGAGTTCTTTGAGAGTAGGGACCCTGTCTTATTCATCTCTTTCATTTCTCTGTTTAACACAGCACTAGGTACATTGTTAAAGGCTCAATGAAGGTTTGTCAAATGAATGAATGGATGAGTGGATGGATGGATGGATGGATGGATGGAGGGATGGATGGTGGGATGGTTTTTACAGCCTTCCCAGCCCTGGAAGCCGACTCACAGTCTAGTGCTCTTCTCATTATGAAGTGAATGTGAGAGAAACTTCATGATGAGGGACCTTAGGTAGGGACGGAGGTGAATGACACTGTGCAGACTGAAGATACCAGCCCCATCATTCCAGCCCTCTGCCTGCCAGGCAGAGTAATGTGGAGGCTCCTGGAAGCCAGAGAAAGCTTTCTTTATCATTCCTTTCGACAGATCTTTTAGAGATGTCCTTGCCTATAATTCAGACTCTGAACATTACTAGTACATTGTTGTCATATGCAACTAATATTTGTCACCCCCATGGCAAGCAGAGTCCTGAATGTAAATTCATGAGGTCCCTTCCCCAGAGCTGAGGCAGTCAGTGCATGAGAGGTGTGCTCTTCCCTAAGTCAGCTGGGAATTCCAGGCAGAAGCACCAGCAGCATCACCCTCAATGTTAGGTGGTAAACTTCCCAGGGGGCACTGATTCTATTTCTTACTGATAAAAAAAGTTCCCTGCTGGTGACTTCATTTTCTGTAGCCATGGCATTTGAAAAACACATCCATGCACAGCGCTGATTTTGTCCTCCCAGCAGCGTTTTGAAGTGGGCACCGCTAACCGCAGTTTTCAAAAGGAAACTTGCATATATGGAGTACCAGTTCCTTACATGCGTGTATCTCTTACAACAAATTCGCGTTTTCCCCATTTGTCGGATGAAGAGATGGCATCAAGAGCCCAGGGAAGATGCAAGTCTCAGCACTTGAACTCTGGACTATGAGATGCCAAAGTTCCTGATATTCAACGCTTCTTCACATTTGCAGTGATGCCCTGGCATGGCTTGGCCCTGGGAAGGGACGGCATAGAGGACCTGTGTCTAAGGCTACTTCTTACCTACTGAGACCTTGTGTGTCTGAAGCTCAGCCCAAGTCCCTGCATCACAAGAGATGAGAGCTTACTACAGATGAGTGGTGAGGGCTGCATGGCCATTATCCATGCTTGGCGTGTTTTGCAGTGCTGGGGGAACGCACAGGTTGCTTACCAGACACAGTGTTCTGAGTTTTTCTCAGTTGTCCATTTAGGTTTTCAAGATTATTCCTGAAATGTGGGGTGGCTGGGGGCTCTTTGGGAGCCAGAGGGGCCTCTCAGAAGTTACTGTTCCATTCCAGGTTATAATGGACAGCAGCTGGGATGCCCGCCTGGGCCAATTTGCTTTGAGTATCGTTCCAAACTTGGCCTCCAGTGAAGAATTTGTGAGCTTACTTGAGCATAGCAAGCACAGGTGTAACAAAATGGCAGAAGTTGCCAGTGTGTTCACTGCTGGGCTTTTGTCATATGACCCTTAGCTGCCCCTTATCTTTATGGAAGAGGACATGCTTCCTGATTTACCTTTCTCTTCTCTTTAGCCTCTTTACCATTTAAAAAATTTAAATGCCATTTAAAAAATTGAGTATAAATTATATACAAATATACAATACAAACCACAGATTGTAAGTTCAATGAGTTATGATGGAGGTATATCCCTAGATACCTACTGCACCAATCAATAGAGTATTTCTCCTCCACCCCAGAAGGTTCTCTCATGTCCCTCTCTGATCATCTTGCCCCACCCTGAAGGCAACACTTGTTCTGCTTTTTAGCACATAGCTTGGATCTCTCGCAGAACTTCATGTAAATGCTCTCATACAGCGTGTACCCTTTTGTATTCGGTTTCTTTCACTCAGCATGATGCTTTTGAGATACACCTATGTGTTGTATCAGTGCATTCTTTCTTATTATTTTATAGCTACATATTACCAGTATTTTGTTGTGTGAATATACCACCATTTATTGGTCCATTCTCATTTTATGTGTTTCCTCGGGTTGCTGTAACAAAGTATCACAAACATGGTGACTTAAAACAACAGAGTTCTATTGTCTCACAGCTCCACTGGCCAGAAGTCCTGAGTCAAGGTGTGGGCAAGGACGCACTCCCTCTGAAAGCTCTAGGGGAGGACCCTTCTTTGCCTCTCCCAGCTTCTGATGGCTCCCACCAATACTTGGTGTTCCTTTCTTGTTTTGAGTGCATTATTCTAAACTCTGCTCACATGGCTTCTTCTCTCAGCATATTCCTCCTCTTCCTTCTTCTCCTCCTTCCTCTCCTTCTCCTCCTCCTCTTCCTCCTCCTCTTCCTCCTCCTCCTTCTTTCCTCTTTCTCTGCTCCTTTTCTTCTCCTTCTTTTTGTGCTCCTTCTTCCTTTTCTTCACAGGGTCTGGCTCTGTCACCCAGGCTGGAATGCAGTGGTACAATCACATCTCACTGCAACTTCCACTTCCCAGGCTCAAGTGATCATCCCACCTCAGACCCTCCAGTATGTGGGACTACAGGTGCCTACCACCATGCCTGGCTAAGTTTTATTTATTTTTTATTTTTATTTTTATTTTTTTTTTGTAGAGACAGGATATTACCATCTTGCCCAGGCTGATCTCAAACTCCTAGGCTCAAGCAGTCCTTCTACCTTTGTCTCCCAAAGTGCTGAGATTACAGGTGTGAGCCAGCACACAGGTCGTCTTTTCTTATAAGGACACCACTCATTGGATTTAGAGCTTATCCTAATCAAGTATGACCTTAACTTGATTACAACTGTAAAAACCCTACTTCCAAATAAGGTCACATTTGCAGTTATTGGGGGTTAAGACTTCAATATACCTTTCTCGGAGGTACAGTTCAACCTATTATACATTTGGAGTGCTTCCAGATTGAGGTTATTGAGAGTAAATCTAAATCTATTTAGAACATTCTTGTACACGCTTTTCGTTATTGTTGTGGACATATATTCTCATTTCTCTTGAGTAAATAGCTACGAGTATGTGTTTCTATGCAGCTTCATAAGAAACTGCCAAACTGTTTTCCAAAGTGGTTGCGTATTTTACAATCTCACCAGCAGGTGTGACAAGTCAGTTGCTCTGTATCATCAGTAGTTCTCAATATGGGGCAATTTTGAATTTTGTCCCCAGAGGACATTTGGCAATATCTGAAGACAGTTTTGCCGGCCATAATTTGCAATGGAGGGGACAGGGGACAGTGCTGTTAACATCTAGCACCTGGGGAGGGACCAAGGATGCTGCTAAGCATTTCACAATGCCCAGGGCAGCCCCCATTACAGTCCCCAGGAATGGGTTATCCAGCTGGAAAGGTCAATAGCGCTGAGGTTGAGAAATCCTGCCCTATCTCCTTGCTACCACTTAATATTGTCAGGCATGTAACTTTATTCATCCTAATAGTTATGAAATGTTGTCTCATCATGTTTTCTTTGTGTATCTTTAATGACTAAATATGGCAAACATTTTTTTGGACTTATTGACTGTTTCTCTCCATTTTATGTAAATCATCTATTCAAATCTCTTGCTTATTTTAAAATTGGGTTATCTTTTTAAAAAATTTTTATTTTATTTTATTTTTATTTTTTGAGGTGGAGTCTTGCTCTGTCACCTAGGCTGGAGTGCAGTGGTGCTGCTGGGCTCACCGCAACCTCCACCTCCCAGGTTCAAGCAATTCTCCTGCCTCAGCCTTCCTAGTAGCTGGGATTACAGGCGTGTGCCACCATGCCTAGCTAATTTTTTGTATATTTAATAGAGGCGGGATTTCACCATGTTGGCCAGGCTAGTTTCAAACTCCTGACCTCAAGTGATCTGCCTGCCCTGGCCTCCCAAAGTGCTGTGATTATAGGTGTGAGCCACCACCCCTGCAACATCTGTATCCCTGTTTCAAGTGATTCTTGTGCCTCAGCCTCCCAAGTAGGGGGTTTACAGATGTGCGCCACCATGCCAGGCTAATTTTTGTACTTTTAGTCGAGATGAAGTTTCACCAAATTGGCCGGGCTGGTCTCAAACTCCTAACTTCACGTGATCTGCCCAGGCTTCCCCAAGTGCTGGAATTACAGGCATGAGCCACCACCCCTGGCCTAAGCATTTTTTAATGTTTAGTGCTTTTTGTGTCCTAAGAAATCTTTGCCAATCCCAAAGTTGTCAATATTCTCCTATTTTCTTTTAGAAGCTTTATAATTAGCTTTTCTGATAGGTTTATTATCTATCTCACATTAATTTTTGCATATGATGTAAAGTAAGGTTGGAAACTCTTTATTTTCCATGTGAATATCCAGTTGTTCCAGCATCATCTGTTGAAAAGACCACCCATTCCCCATTGAATTTCTTGATATCTTCATCAAATATAAGTTGGCCATGTGTATGTGGTTATACTTCAAGACTCTCCATTCCATTCCATTGATCAACTTGCCTGCTCTTAAGGCAATATCACACTGCCTTGAAGACATTGTCTTATCTCTCTGGCCTCTTGTCTTTTCATCTGTCTTCTCTGTTTTTTTTTTTTTTTTTTCTTTCAGCCTCCCCATTTCACTGGGCTGGGGATGAGTGCAGTTGGGAGAGAAAAATTAAGCTATATTTTGCTTCTGATTATTTCTCATACCTTTTTGCAGTCTACCTCCCTTGCCATCTTGTGTGTGTGTGTGTGTATGTGTGTGTGTGAGAGAGAGAGAGAAAATTAAGCCAGGGATAAAAAGTACCAGATGCCTGCCCCAAGCATCCCTGTTCTTGTTAACCAGTTTTCTTTCCTGTTTTCCACTCAGCACCTACGTTCTCACTTGCCTCAAGAGCATCCCATTTAAACAGATTGGCCAAGCCTTATTCTCCCCCTTGGCTTTGACTTTCTTGACTTCTTGAAATCCCTCCCTCCCACCTGAAATCTTCCTGGAATCAATAGAAAAAAAGTCATGCTTCTTCTTTCCTAATGAGTGACTCATCAAGCCAGGACTGAACACTCACAAACAACCCTCCCTGCAAGGGATCAAAAATGTTCCTGGTCTCTGTTGTTGGCATGTTGTTGTGCATCTGGGCTGATGCTGCTGGTTATGTCCTGGCATTGCAGACCCCCTGCCTGTTTGATGTGGATCGTGGAGCATCCAACAGTCCAGAACTGCGTGGGGTGAGGGATAAGGGGCGGGGGCAGGTTATTTTTTGCTGATGATCCAGAGAGATGAAGCTTGTTGTGTAACTACCAGCAGCAAAGCCACATAAAGTCTCATGACTCTTCAGAACAAAATGGAGAGATTATATGCCCATTGCATCATTATTTAGAAAAAGTGTATTTTTAATATTTGTAAGTGATGGATCAGAACCTGTGCTAATACCTCAGTATCTGAGGAATGTTGCTACTTATTTTTAGGTATAGTTTGAAAGATACATATTGTTTTTCTTTTTTTTTTTTTTTTTGAGACAGGGTCTCACTCTGTCATATTACCCAGGCTGGAGTGCAGTGGTGTGATCTCAGCTCACCGCAACTTTCACCTCCCAAGTTCAAGCAGTTCTCCCACCTCAGCCTCCCAAGTAGCTGGGACTACAGGCACATACCACAACGCCCAGCTAATTTTTATATTGTTTGTTAGAGACGGAGTTTTGCCATGTCAGCCAGGCTGATCTTTAACTCCTGACCTCAAGTGATTTACCCGCCTCAGCCTCCCAAAGTGTTGAGATTATAGGCATGAGCCTCTGTGCCCGTCCTGAAAGATATATATTAAAGCCTAACTTTAAAACATATTATGTTTTAAAGAGTAAATTGAAATAAATAGTAAGAACAGGATTTAAAGACAGCTTGAGTTTAAAATACTTATCAAAATGTGAGATTTTGTTGGTATCTACACTAGTACTTTGATGTGAGAAATACACAATAAATGTTATTTCCATAACTTCAAAAATCCAATATTACTTTTTTTTTTTTTTGAGACAGTCTTGCCCTGTTGCCAGGCACCAGGCTGGAGTGCAGTGGCACGATCTTGGCTCGCTGCAACCTCCACTTCCCAGGTTCAAGCAATTCTCCTGCCTCAGCCTCCCGAGTAGCTGGGACCACAGGTGCCCGCCACCACGCCCAGCTAATATTTGTATTTTTTTTAGCAGAGACGTGGATTCACCATGGTCTTGATCTCTTGACCTCATGATCTGCCCGCCTCTGCCTCCCAAAGTGCTGGGATTACAGGCTTGAGCCACCACACCCGGCCTAGATTTTTTTTTTTTTTAAATGAGATTCTGAAATGGTTGAAGACTCACAAGAAATTGTGGTACAGAAGTTCCTTGAATCCTTCCCCAACTTCCCCCAGCGACAGCATCTTACATAACCACAGTATGAAATTGACGTTGGTACAATACTGTTGACTTCATACAGACCTTATTTGGATTTTACTAACTTTTACTTGCATTTTTTTTAGCTTTTTTTTAAATGACGATTTTATTGTTCAACAGATGACTTGGCAGTATCCAAGAAAATTTTGGAATGACAAAGATATGAGTTCCCATTCTAGCCTTGTCACTTATCTGTGGGATCATGGGTGATTCATTCAACTTTTCTGAGCCTCAGTTTCTTCCTCCGTAAAACAGAGTTGAAAATATCTGCCTCTTATAAATTAAATAACTTATACAGATATATCATGCTTGAGAACTGTTGTGATGGGTTGGCTGAAAAATCTAAACTCGTGGAAGTATAAACATGAAGGAAGCAGCTTACTTTTAGTTTAATTGAGATATGCGGAGTGTCTTCTTTTCCATTTTTACTGACAACTTGGGCAGATTTATTGACTTTTGGCTAGGAGAGCTTAAAGCAGAGAAGGTCTCCCTGGTGTTGGTGTGGCTTGTTTGATTCTTCTGTTGTGAGTGATTTCTCTGCGAATGGTGAGGATGGAGTCCTCTGGCTTGTCTTCAGGGTCATCCCTGCCACTGAGAGGCAGCCTGGTCTAATTGACTCCTTGGATGGCACCCCTCTGGCCCCTTTTCTGGTGGTCATCTAGACACAGAGGACTTGTGCCATCCACTGGCCCTCAAGACTTCCCTTGCAGCCATGGGCATAGGGGACACTTCTTGTATTCTCTGGGCGGGTGGAGATCTGGGGCGGAGTGGGAAGTATCCCCATTTCCTTCTCAGACCCACTACTTCAATGACCCCTTGTTACAGGAAAGGGGTTCTGATCCAGACCCCAAGAGAGGGGTCTTAGATCCTGTGCAAGAAGGAATTCAGGGCGAATCCATACGGTAAAGTGAAAGCACGTTTATTAGAAAAGTAAAGGAATACTTTGGGAGGCCGAGGCGGGTGGATCACGAGGTCAAGAGATCGAGACCATCCTGGTCAACATGGTGAAACTCCGTCTCTACTAAAAACTACAAAAAATTAGCTGGGCATGGTGGCGCGTGCCTGTAGTCCCAGCTACTCTGGAGGCTGAGGCAGGAGAATTGCCTAAACCCAGGAGGTGGAGGTTGCGGTGAGCCGAGATCATGCCATTGCACTCCAGCCTGGGTAACAAGAGTGAAACTCCGTCTCAAAAAAAAAAAAAAAAAAGAAAAGTAAAGGAATAAAAAAACGGCTACTCCATAGACAGAGCAGCCCCAAAGGCTACTGGTTGCCCATTTTTATGATTATTTCTTGATGATATGCTAAACAAGGGGTGGATTACTCATGCCTCCTCTTTTTAGATCATACGGGATAATTTCCTGATGTTGCCATGGCATTTGTAAACTGTCACTGAGCTGGTGGGAGAGTAGCAGTGGGGACGACCAGAGGTCACTCTTGTGACCATCTTGGTTTTGGTGGGTTTTGGCTGGCTTCTTTACTGCATCCTGTTTTATCAGCAAGGTCTTGATGACCTGTATCTTGTGCTGACCTTCCATCTCATCCTGTGACTTAGAACGCCTTAGCCATCTGGGAATGCAGCCCCGTAGTTTTCAGCCTCATTTTACCCAGCTTCTATTCAAGATGGAGTTACTCTGATTCACACACCTCTGATACCCTCAAGCTGTTTGGATGTAGGTCATCTAGTGATCCCCTACCTGCAGAAATGTCTAGTGCTGCACTGTCTGATATGGTAGCCACTAGCCACAGGTGGTAATTATTTAAATTTAAAAGAATTAAAATTAGTGCCTACTGGCTTGCAACTGTAGTCCCAGCTACTTAGGAGGCTGAGGCGGGAGGATCACCTGAACTTGGTTTGAGACCAACTTGGGCAACAGAGTGAGACCCATGTCTCTTAAAAAATAATTAAAATAGGTGGAGCTGCCTCATCACCGCCAGACTTAAGCTGAGGCCCGCTGGCTCTCTGGCAGGGTGTAGAACTGAGCCCAGGCTACACTATGCTGTTCATGCTCTGTGCTTGTGCCAAGAGGGCAATGGCAGTTTCCTGTGTTCTCCTGCACACTGGGCAGAAGATGCCCCTGATTTGTCTGGGTACCTGGAAGAGTGAGCCTGGTCAGGTAAAAGCAGCGGTTAAGTATGCCCTTAGTGTAGGCTACTGCCACATTGACTGTGCTGCTATCTACGGCAGTGAGCCTGAGACTGGGGAGGCCCTGAAAGAGGACATGGGACCAGGCAAGGCAGTGCCTTGGGAGGAGCTGTTTGTGACATCCAAGCTGTGGAACACCAAGCACCACCCCGAGGATGTCGAGCCTGCCCTCCAGAAGACTCTGGCTGACCTCCAGCTGGAGTATCTGGACCTGTACCTGATGCACTGGCCTTATGCCTTCGAGCGGGGAGACAATCCCTTCCCCAAGAATGCTGGTGGGACTATACGCTATGACTCCACCCACTACAAGGAGACTTGGAGGGCTCTGGAGGCATTGGTAGCTAAGGGGCTGGTGTGAGCTCTGGGCCTGTCCAACTTCAACAGTCAGCAGATTGATGACATACGCAGTGTGGCCTCCGTGAGTCCAGCTGCCTTGCAGGTAGAATGCCACCCATACTTGGCTTAGAATGAGCTAATTGCCCACTGCCAAGCACGTGGCCTGGAGGTAACTGCTTATAGCCCTTTGGGCTCCTCTGATCATGCATGGTGCGATCCTAATGAACCTGTCCTGGAGGAACCAGTAGTCCTGGCATTGGCTGAAAAATATAGCCAATCTCCAGCTCAGATCTTGCTCAGGTGGCAGGCCCAGCGGAAAGTGATCTGCATCCCCAAAAGTATCACTCCTTCTCAAATCCTTCAGAACATCAAGGTGTTTGACTTCACCTTTGGCTCGGAAGAGATGAAGCAGCCAAATGTCCTGAACAAAAACTGGCAACGTATTGTGTCTGTGCTTACGGTGGATGGGAAAAGAGTCCTAAGGGGTGCAGGGCATCCTCTGTACCCCTTTAATGACCCGTACTGAAACCACAGCTTCTTGGCCTTCCTTCCAGTTCTCCAGCTAATGAGGTCCTGCCACAACGGAAAGAGAGAAGTAATAAAGCCATAAGAACATCCAATCAATCAATCAATCAATCAATAAAAGAAAATGTAATTAAACATTTAATTCCTCAGTTGCACTGGCTGAATTTCATGTGCTCAATAACCATATGTGTCTGGTGGCTGCCATATTGGACAGCACAGATATGAAACATTTCCATTATCATAAAGAGTTCTTTTGGGCATTTCTGGTCTAAATAATACATCCCCCATCTTAGGGCTGCCCATGTTAGTCTTTTCTAAGAACTGTCCCACCTCTCCCTGCTTAGAAGGTGGTACCAATGGGTGGCCATGGGATCTGTAATTTCAGCAGACGTCTCTTTAGGAAATTGAGATGCCAGTTTCTTTTCTTGTAGACACCCCTGGGGAGTAGAAATGCTTTCTCTTTGTGAATCCTTTGCCCTCAGAAGGTCAAAGACCAAAACTCAACCCATCTGCCTCCACTTCTTCTGGGGAGGAGGCAGCAGTGGACCTTGGGATGTGGGGCTCAATCTGCCCCCTCTTTGGGTCCTTGTGGGAAGGAGTTTGATTCCAACTCTGTCTCACAGGTAGCTCTTTTTAGAAAGCAGAATTATTTTATGTCTTATTTTTAGCTTTGGATATAAACTATAATTCTGGGACTACAGTAGAAATCCCACTTGATAGCCGATTGCACCATTACCATTCATAGTTTTATTCTGACCATATAGCCTTCTATACTTTTCTACAAGTATAGAAGTATATGACCTTCCGTTTCTCATCTACATTCATAGGTAGCTGTTCGTTACATTGTAAGCATTTACCCACATTTCTATTCCAACTAGAGTTTCCATTTTTAGATGGGCACATAACATTGCATTGCTTTGGTATCTATGGTTCTCTATTTCTCTTTCAGATAAAGATATCTGTTATTCCTAGAGGTTTGGTGTTACCAGTAGCACCACTGAGGGCATCTTGGTGCATCAAACTTCTTGCTTTTGACAACTTCTTTCCTTTGGAGAAATTTTCCTAGAGGTAGGAAAGGTATTGAGCCTATGAACTTCTTAACTCTTTGTCAAAGTTTGAACTCCCCTCTCCTTACAAATTACAGGTCTGAGGGCTGAATGGGACCTAAGATATCTGTAATCCACACCTGTCACTGCCACCTGTGCTGTA
>NW_016107374.1:6610161-6651749 GCF_001604975.1 Cebus imitator | reverse complement strand
CTCCTCTTTCCAGCTTCCTCTCATTCCCTCCTGCCTGTCTGGGTGCCTCTTTGTGTTCCTTTCCTCCTTGTAATTAATTCCTATTTTTTCCCTGAGAGATCAGCTCTGGATTCAAGGTCATTTCCACTGAGAAATGTTTTCTCACTCTATCAGCTTCGAATAAGCCAGACCCCCTTGTCAAGAAGAGGGACCTTTCTTTCATAGCATTTTTCATGATGTATGATTAGACATTCATCTGTGTAATAAGCAGTCTGATGTTTGAGCCCTTGGTTAAGACCAAAGGGTGGGGCTCATCACTGCCTGGCACACAAGCACTTAGACTTGTTGAATGAATAAACACAGCTGATGCAAAGTGATGGGGATGCCAGTCAGAATGCCGGTCTTTTGTCAGTCTTGCCTCTGCCTCGTGTTACTTTAAACAATTCCTCTTTAGGCATGGGGCCAAATTAGGGGTTAAAACTATCTGGAGCCTATAAATGGGCTTCAAGAGTCTGTGAACGCCTTGACATTGTATACATGAGTGTTGTGCAGACAGGTGCACCTGGGGAGGAAGGCGGTAGAGGGTCCACCTTTTCCACCATGAGGTTTTTAAATAGTGTAGCAAACCTTTTAAATGGTAACAGCCATCAGCCCAGGTCATTGGTGTGGTCTTTACAACACCTAAGAAACAACCCTGCTTCTCTGTAATTGAAGAGAGTTACTCACCCAGTTCCTAGCTGTGCCCAACTGGGGCATGCCTGGTTCAGTAGGGATGAACCATCTATAGAACCTTCACTCAGCACGTCCTCCAGACACTTTGCCCCCTGTCTGAAGAAGAATAAGGAAGGAGATATGCTTCCTATACCCAGCTCCTCTCCCAAGCTTCAAACTTGAAGTTATTGAGTCCCTCTCTCTCCTCATGGAAGGAGTGATGAAGGAGTGGAGAAGGGCCGGGAGTGGGATGCTGGCAGAATTTCTTTCACGTGGAAACAGACATGGAGGGTAAGGAGAAGCATTCCCCTCTGCCCCTAACACACTGACCTCAGAAGACTCTAATAGTTCTAATATTCTCAGTCTCTGTTCATATAGCCATACAAGACCAATGTTTGAAGGAGGCTTAAAAGGGCCATTTTCTTTGTAATTGCTTGTTGGAATTTTGCCTAAACAATTTATTACGCAATTAATGCATGTTCATTTTGCAGAACCTGCAAACTCTAATACCTAATAGGGCCTGGCAGGAAACAAATGGTTGAAGAGGACCTAGTGTAAGATGACAAATGGCAGCTGACATTTGGCTTCGGGGTCAATTACTTACAATAGGGAATGGTTGGGGGAGGGGCAAACTGGAGCGCCCATGCCTCATCTATCTAAAGGGGGAAGCCACTCCTTGTCTCTAGCTGACTGTTGCCACATTGAATGCAAGACCTTAATTGTTAGCTGGGGGCAGTGGCTTACACCTACAATCCCAGCACTTTGGGCAGCGAAGGTGGGCAGATCACCTGAGGTCAGGAGTTTGAGACTATCCTGGCTAACGTGGTGAAACCTCGTCTCTACTAAAAATTCAAAAAATTAGCCAGGTGTGGTGGCACATGTTTGTCATCCAAGCTACTTGGGAGGCTGAGATGGGAGAATTGCTTGAACCTGGGAAGTGGAGGTTGTAGTGAGCCAAGATTGCATCGCTGCACTCCAGCCTGGGCTGGGAAGGAAAAGAAAAAAACAGATCTGAGTTGTTTCAATTTATCAAGGAAAGGGGGAAGCCTGAATTTTTTAATGTGAAAATTTCCTGTTTTTATACATGTTGCCGACGAATCCACTTTTAAGGTTTGTATGAGCCAAATAAAGTTTGTCGGCTTTCCAGATGTTTCTCTACAGGCCATCACTTTGCATAGCAAATTTTAAACCCTACAAATTCATTTAATCATGTTTTCCTTGAAGTCCACATAAACAGAAAGCCCTCCGGATCCTTGATTAGCAGTTGCTTGGGAGGTTGGAAGTCCTCTCCTTTTAGGGAGATGGTGACTCTAAATCATCACCTGAGACCTTGTCAGAGTCTCCACCTTCATGATTGTATGGCAGAGGGACATAGTGGGAACCAGCATGCAGCTGAAAGGCCATGCTTCGCCAGAGCTGGTGTTGGCATGTGTCTTCAAGCCCAGTGCCGAAGAGGCTAAAAATAGTCCCAGGTGTTTGGGTGACTTTTTGTCTTAACTACCTCCAGGCCCTAGAGAACTGTCACCCCATTAATCTTCACGGCAGGGTGCCTGGCTTAGAGGACAAAACTCAGCTTCCAAAGCATAGGATTTAATTCCAGCTGGGCACATGCGAGCCTCACTTTCCCCATCTGCCCCAGAGCCACTCACTCATCAACCTCATAGTCTGCCTGAGAAGGTGACAAGGACCAGAACCTCAGGGTACATGCGGAGCTTCCCTGGGTGGCATTCCCACAGGAATTTTCTGCCAAGCAGCAAGAATAAAACCCTAAAAGCCACATTCATTTAAAGACCATTAATCCAGTTCTGAATCATTCCAACTGGAGTGACTTGTCTAAGATTAGTTTTGCTGAGCAATCTCTTTCCCTCCATGGACAGTGAACAACAGGGTTTCAGTAAAATGCTTCCTGGGGAAATGTCTTTGCTACGATCCTCTATGCATTCTCAGACTTTAGAAGAGCTTGTTTGTATTTAATTCACAATCTAGTTATAAAAGATTTTCATCAGCACCTCTAGACAATATTCAGTTAATCCAGATGAATTGAAAGTCATAAAAGTAATTTTCATATGCATTATTTTTGTATCTTTTTCTAAGTGATTAAATCTCCACTTAAACTGGCTTCTCCTACAAAATGATTTGTTGGCTTTTGTAATCGCAAAGTGCTTAGGAATGATGGGCTTTAGGTACAGTTGGATCTAGGTGCTTAAACAAATGTTGAAGAAACTCTATGTCAGCCCCTTGCTCCTTGGTAGCTTTGCTTTCTCATTATGGCCAGCTGCTTTCCCTCTCACTCTGTGTCTCAAGTAGTTCCAGAAAAAGACTCAGTTGCCTCACTGGAAAGAGAAACTTCTTTCTCTAAGGCTTATACACAAATCCTGAGATTGGCCCCTTGTAAGTCAGCTTGGGCCTCTTGCCTAACCTGAAACCATCTCTGTGTTCAGGGGATGGAGTAAGCAGATTGGGACAGGTGCGCGCGCACACACACACACACACACACACACACACACACACCCTGTAAGCCCCACACATACCACGTGGATGGGTGGTAGACAGACTAAAGTAACAGGTGTCATCTACATTTTAAAATAATGAAAACTTCAACTGTCAGTCAGCCTAAGTCGTATGGGGGCCTCTTTTTATTTTTTTTAATTTTTGGGGCAGGGTCTTGCTTTGTCACCGAGGTTGGAGTGCAGTGGTGCAATCCTGGCTCACTGCAGCCTTGATCTCCTAGGTTCAAGTGATTTTCCCACCTCAGTCTCCTGAGTAGCTGGGACCATAGGCATCTGCCACTATGCTTAGCTAATTTTGTGTGTGTGTGTGGAGATGAGACCTCACTGTGTTGTCCAGGCTGGTCTCAAACTCCTGGACTCAACCAGTCCTCCTGTCTCAGCCTTCCAAAGTGCTGGGCTTACTGGTAAGAGCCACTGTACCTGGACTTGAGCCCCCTAAAAAGTGCAGTCGGCAATGTGCAGTTATAAGACAAGAGGAGTTTGTCTAAATCAAGTTTCCTTGGCATCATTGTTGTTGGAAAGATTATCCCTAAGGTGGGCTGGGAGAGTGGATCATACACCAACTTTGGTGAACTTGAGGAGTCTGACAATGGACTTGCCTTGCCAAACTCTCCAGCTTCTGCAATTCTGAAATTTACTTGGAAGGAAGAATCAATATTGAGTTCAAAAGTCAAACCATGAGCATCAGAAGTTGGGAAAGATGGAGGAAGTTGGGTCATAACCAGGAGCCAGTGTGGGAGGAAATAAAACACTTGGAGATTTAGACACAAGCCAGAAAATCTCATTACAGAAGAGCTTGCATTTGTATAGATTTTTTCCCAGGCACTTTCATATCCATTATCTCATTTGAGCTGCATCACATCCCTGTGTGGTCGGCAGGTCAGAAATTCTTATATTCATTTGTTGCATAAAGAAACTGAGACTTATTGAGGTTAATTGACTGGACCAAGGTCAGAGATCTAATTAGGAAGAAGTCTGGGAATAGAATATAGGCAGTTCTAGACCAGTGCTACCAGACATGTAATACAAACACTGTATGTAATTAAACATTTTCTCATAGCCATAGTAGAAAAGTAAAAAGAAACAGATGAAATTGGTTTTAATAATTGATTTTAGTCTAACCAATAGATCTAAAATATTATTTCAACAGATAATCAACTTAAAAACTTGAGATGTTTTACATTATTTTTTCCATATGGAGTCTTCAAAATCTGGCATGCATTGTATACTCAGACCACATCTCAATTCAGACTAGCCACGTTTTAGGTGCCCTCTAGCCACATGTGGCCAGTGGATACCATATTGGATGGCATGGTCTAGGCTGTGCTTGGTGTAATGGGTAGAAGCCATACTTTGGAGTAAATTTTTCTAGGTCTCCATTCATTTAGTTCAATAACTATTTATTAAGCATATACTATGTGCCCTATGCTGAGGATAAAATGGCAAATGAGAAAGATTTTTGCCTTCATGGAAGGCATGTGCTAATGGAAGAGGCTGACACAAAATACATTTACAATGAAGTAAATACAGTGATTTCAAAGTGTTCCAAGTACTATGAAAGAAGCAGACAGGGTGCTGAGATTGAGACTGATACAGTGATCATGAAGACCTCTCTGTTCCACTGAACTGAGGTCAGAGAAGAGGCCATGCAAAGAGTGGGGACATTGTGGGGACAGAGGAGCATGTTCTGGGGAGAGAGAAGACATGTGCAAAGGCCCTGAGGCAGGAAAGCATTTACATATTCTAGGAACTTAATGAAGACCTATATGACTTCATTTGGAGGATGCCTTGAAAGAGACTCAGTTGCCTTGATGTCTCAGTTATGTGGCAGGTTGTTGATGAATATTTGCTGCATAGATGGATGGGTGGATGGATAGATAGAGTTATGGACAGACAGAAGGATGCATTCGTTTTGTATTGCCTGTGGCTATTTTTTGTGTTACAATTGCAGAAATAAATAATTGCAACAGAGATACTGGACCCTGTAAAGCCTAAAATATTTACTGTCTGGTCCTTTACAGAAAACATTTGCTGACCTAAGATCTATAAAATGGGGACAGTAATAACTTCTTTAAACAACTGTATGGGGATTAAATGAGAGAGGGATATTTCTTACCTGTCCCAGTGGCTGGCCCTTGGTACCACACTCAACAAAGGTGGATTTTCTCCCTTGTGCTCTGCTCCAAATCTTTCTGAGGGCTCCGGCTCCAGAGCTTGGGTACCTTTCTTGTTCTCAGGCAGCTGAAACGGTGACTGAGTTTCCTCCGTGGGTCTCTCAGTTGTTTCTGAATGTGCATTTTATTTGCATGGGAGCTGAGAGGTAGAATGGAGTTATCCATAGCACATAGACCTTGCTGCAGTGATCCCCTGCTGGGTCGACTTAGGGGGTTTCATAATGTTAATTACAGCTGTGTGTCATTTTGAGGGAGCTCAGATTCTTCCTGCCTCAGTGGAGAGAAACTGAGACTGTGCCCTTTAATGAGAAAATTGTGTCTCTCTTGCCACTGCGGAATTGTGAATGTGAGCATGAATTTAGATGAGAATTTATGTATCCAGGGGCAACACAGAGAGGCAATGATTCCCCAAATACCTGCTCACTACCAGGTGAGTTTTGTCTGGGGCTCTGGAAAAATATCAGAGCACTGGGTGGAATTTCTGTATTCCTGCAGTGACAGCCAGAAGCCAGGATACATGATGGGGTGACTGCAAATGCCCTCCACATAACATAGAATTTCTCAGCTTCAGCACTGCTGCCATTTGGGGCTGCATCATTTTTCGTGGTGGGGACTGTCCTGTGTGCATTGTAGATGTTTAGCATCTTCTTCAGCCTCTACCTACCAGATGCCAGTAGCACGTGTGCCCCCCACGTTGTGACACCCAAAAATGTCTTCTGACATTGTCTAATGTCCACTAGAGGGCAAATTTGTCCCCACTGAGAAGCACTGGTAGACAGGGACTTTGTGTGAGTTGTGAGGCAGCTGTTGCAGAGGACTGGGCTGAGAGGTCACACAGACTGGATCGAAATCCCCAGGGTGTGTGTTGCTAGCTGTGTGACCTTGGGCAAGTCACTTCACCTTTCAGAAAGTAATTCTTGCTTCAAAGGTTGTTGTAAAGATGAAATGCTGTCAAAGTGGCAGGCACAAAATAGGTTCTCTGCCAGTGCCATTTCTTTCTCTCCCTATGGCCTGTCTCCTCCTCTTCCTTTTCTCTCTTATTCCCAGGCTCTGAGAATCTTTTCCCTTCTTTGCTGGTCCCTAGGTGGCAAATAGGCACAATCTTTCCTAAGGTTTTTACCTCTGCTCTTTTTCTTGCCTTTCTTCAGGAGAATCAGCATAAGAGGTGTAGATGTTGGGGTGAAGAAAAAGTTTCATTTGATTACTTAAAGTTCCCTTCAGAGAATGGTACGGTTTTATCATTTGCAGCCTGATGAAAGAGTCCCACCTGCCGCTCCAAAAAGAATAATAGATCAGTAAGATTTGAACCTTAAATCGGCTCATCCTCCTGGAACAGTGACAGGCATTTGAATGAATATTTAACGAGCCAGACTTTGATAATGAAGAGCTGCTGCTCCCCTCCACACTCCACCTCACCCCCAAATCAGGAAAGAAAATTCCTCTTCTTCACTCTGACCTCTTAGATGAATGAGAAAAGGATGAAATATAATTTGGGGGAATAATTTGCACTCTTCAGCCCCCAGATATCACAGGTGATGCTGTGCTGAACTCATTTAACTCTGACTTAGAAGCAGTCGGCTGCTGGCATCAGGGAGCTGCAGCCAGAGCTGTTGAAATTGACTCAGCCTCAGGGAGTGATTTGCGTTTTTGCCTCAACCCTTGGGGAGCAAGTCCCTCTCACCTCTCACTCCAGAATCCCTTCTCCACCTCTCCTTAGGGCTGACAGAAAATAGGAAAGAGGAGAAGGTGAGAGGACAGAATTTTGGAGGCTCGATGGACTTTTTCTTTCCTTTTCTTTCCTGTCCTGTTATGTCGTCCCTTGTTCTGTCCCTTCTCATCCCTCCCTTTTCCTATTTTAAATTATAAAAGTAATCTGTGCTGGTGTGACAAATGCAGACTACATAAAAGTAGGTAAACAGTGAAAGACCCCCATCCCCTCCTGCCCCAATTTATATTCCCCCAAATTATATTTCATCCTTTTCTCATTCATCTAAGAGGTCACAGTAAAGAAGAGGAATTTTCTTTCCTGATTTGGGGGTGAGGTGGAGTGTGGTGGGGGGAGCAGCAGCTCTTCATTATATTTGTTGTGCATTCTTTTGGAGAATAATAACTAAGATGCCAAAATCTATATCTGTATCAGTCAGAGTTCTTCAAAGAGACAGAAGTAATAGGAAACATCTCTATATCTATCTACCAATAATCTCTATCTACTATCTATAGATAATACATCTACATCTATTATCAATATAGATAATGATAATAGATATAGCTATATCTATCATGTATCTATCAATCATATGTCTGTTTAGATATATCTATCTATCTATTGTCTAGCTATATATCTATATAGACCTATCTATATCCATCCAGATATATCTATCTTATATCTATTATTTATCTATCTAGATATCTATGTGTGTATATACATATGTCTATATGTATCTATCCAAATATCTATATCATCTATCTATATAAGTATATATAGATATATCTGTGAATTTGTCTAGATATCTATCTCTATATAGATATATTTCTTTCTGTATAGATACATCTGTATCTCACTTCTACCTATCTAAAGATATAGCTCTATATAGATATGTCCATAGCTATCTATCGTCTGCCTATCTAGATGTATCTATATTTATCTAGGTACCTATCTATCTAGATCTAGATCTAGATATGTCTCTATCTATGAATGAATGAGAGAGATTGATTTTCAAGAATTCGCTCATGTGACTGACCCAAACCTGTAAGGCCTGGTGGTCTGCCAGTGCTCTGGCAGGAGTTGATGTTGAAGTCTTGAGAGTGAAGGCATTCTAGAAGTGGAGTTCTTTATCATGTGCCAGACACTGTGTGAAGCTTTTAAAATGCATTTTATCATGTACTCCTCACAAGCACTGTAGGAGTTAGGGACCAAGCTCGTTGTCCCATTTTACAGGTGGAAGGAGTGAGGCCTAAGAAGGAGCAGGTGAGAATGTCATGTTTCTGGGTGGGGCATCTGGGCAGGGAGAAGCAGCTCTTTCTGACTCTGGCTAGTGATGTTTCTGTCATGGCTGAGGGTCTCAGCGGCCGACCCTCTGTCTTGTTCCTAGGTGTGGTCTTTATGGCTTCTCCCCCATTCCCATATCTGCTTCCTTGCCCTGAGACCCTGTCCCCAGACTTCATCCCTTCTTGGGAAGATTTGCCACTACTTCCCAAAGCCAAGGCTTCAGAGAAGTCTACCCCCTTGAAAGGAGCGTGCAGGCATCTTGTTATTAGTGGAAATGAGGTTACTGCTGATGGAAAATAAGGCATGAAGGCACACGTTGGGTTTCTACCTCACCTGCCACCTCTTGCTAAGGAGACAAGGACCAAGAGGCCTGACCACTGCTGACATGGTAGTGAGACATGCTTGAGCTCACTTGAAGCCCCTTTTCTGGACCTGAGAGTGTTGGCTTGGGTGATTCAAACCTGGATCTTGGGTGCCTCACATGCAGGCAGTCCCCGTGGGATGGAGCCTTGCCCTGAGGTCGGCTCTGCCTCCATGCAGGACAGCTGTGGGACAACCTGAGAAAAGCATGTGGCTCAGTGGTGTCTTCCCGATCCCCATACCTCTGGGCCAACTCCTCATGGCACAACCCAACCACAAAGGGTCCCTGGGGCTTCTTTCTAACCACAGGATTGCCCTCTGCTTTGTGTATTACAGCAGAGAGCTAAGGGCATCTCTGCGAGAGCTTAAGGTGATGATGAATACAGAGAACCATGGAGAATTTTGGAAAGATCCTTCGTCAGAAATCAAGGCAAGAGGTGTAGCCAAAGTCCTCAGAGTTTCTGGCCTGTATAATCCACAGATCTTTCTGCATCCCAGACTTCTGTCTTCCCGGGAAGGATACACAGAATGGTAAATAGCAAGGCCTGTATAGATAGATACGCCTCCAACATCTATTTCAGCTCCAGCTACCTTTGGTGTGTCCATTCCCATTGCTCTGTCCAGGCCACCAGCATTTGTACATCTCTGTTTGGTTCCCCTCAACCGTGATTGCCTTCCTCCAGGCCATGTTCTAGAGAGCTTCAGCCGCACTGGTCTTCCATGAGTTCCTGCAGCCTGCAAGTGCTTCTTGCCTCGGGGCCGTTGCACATGTCTTCTCTCTCTCCATCCCCACTCTTTGCATGGATGACTCCTTCTGATCCTTCTGATCTCAGCTTCAGCTACTCGGGGAGCCCTCCCTGAATACCTTATCATCCTCAATCTCCGCTCCTGGTGTGTTTCTTTAATGGCACATGAGGCATTTTAAAATTGTTTTGCTTATGTTCTTGTCCTTTTGGAATGTGGAGTCCGGAGGCTGCAATAGTCTTTAAATAGATAGTCACACAAAGAGATATACAAGTTATAAAGTTGTGAATAAGGGACAGGAAAGAAAATGAAGAGCGCAATGAGCAATGAAGACAGGAAGAGGATCTGACTTAGACTAGATGGTTGGAGAAGGTGTCTGTGATTAGGTGACATTTGAGACAAGCTCTAAAAGATTGTAGATATTAGCCAAGTGGAGAATGGAGTGAAGACCGTACCAGGCAGAAGGAACAGCATGTGTAAAGGTCTTGAGGCAAGGCAGGAATGATTTTAGAATGTTCCTTGGAAGAAGGTTGGCAGGGATGAAGCATGGTGCGGGAGGATATGAGACATTGCACCAGGGACTTGGGCAGGGGATAGAGCATGCATTTTTTTAAAATCACCACCATGATAGTACTGACCATTTATTTAGCCCTACTATGTATTAGACCCGGAGCTAAAAGCTTTATATAGCTTCTTTAATTGTTACAACCACAGACATGATTAATCTCAAGGCAACAATGAGGAAGCTGAGTCCCCAAAGGCTGACTTGCATGCCCAAAACCCTACCCATATAGCTGGCAGAGTTGAAGCTCAGATTTGAACCCATGACTCCAAAGCTTTTAGATACCACAAACACTTGCCCCTGTCTACACTCTGCTCCAACATCACGTTCCCTTGCCAAAGCGTCCAAGGCCTCCTGGGGTATAGGGAAGTTCGAGTACCCCAGACTCTGTGATAATCCACCTCAAGACAAAGCTTTCTGCTCAGCCCTAATACACACTTCGCTTTGTAGTGCACTTGAATGTTCTGTTATTTCCATGCCCCGAAATGCTCTGAAACTTTCCCATTTCCTTGTTAAATAAAAGATGAGAGGCGGATAATGAAATCCAGATGCCCTCGAGGCCTTCGATGTCACCTGCCAATTTTCCTGTTGGTAATTTTTTTTTTCCCCTTAAACAAAACAGCAGTGATGGTTTGATGGTTTGGAGCAAGAGGCCATATTCAAATGGCATCATTACCAGTCAGGGCTCGCTGTTTTTTTCACTCATTTCTCTCCTTAGATTCAGGGCTCGGATTCAATATTCCAACATCCTTGCAGCTGATTTTTCAAATACCAGTGGAATGCCAAAGGTCCTGTCCAGATCCACCCCTTGAGAGCTGGGAGTAGATCCACTCTGTGACCTTCTTTCTTAGGATGAGAACCAGTGTAGGTCAAGAGTCTTTACAATCAAGTGCACTTACTATCTTCTCTCCCATAGTCCAGTGGTTCTCACTCTTGGTGATTTTGCCCCCTCCCAGGGGACAGTGGGCAATGTCTGGAGTCCATTTGGTTGTCACTTGGGGTGGGGGTGCTGCTGGCATTGTGTGGGCGGAGGCCAGGGATGCTGCCAGCATCCTACAATGCATGGGACAGCCCCTCACAACCAGGAATTATCTGGCCCCAAATGTCAACAGTGCTGAGGCCAAGAAAATCTGAATTTAGACCGTGATACCTGTGAGAAACTGTTTTGCTAACCCCTATGTCCCCAGGCTGGTGCACTGAAGTAGATAAAACAGAGGGCTTCCGGGCACAGTGACTCACATCTGTTATCTAGCACTTAGGGAGGCAGAAGCAGAAGGATCCCTTGAGGCCTTCTGAGCAGCCTGAACAACACAGTAAGACTCTGTCTCTACAAAAAGTAAAGAAATAAGCCAGGCATGGTAGTGCATGCCCAAAGACCCAGCTACTCTGGAGGCTGAGGTGGGAGGATCACTTGAGCCCAGGAGTAGTGAGCTATGATTGCACCACAGCACTGCAGCTTAGGTTATGGAGTGAAACCCTGTCTCAGAAAACAAAAATATAGCATATAGCCCAATGATTGTTGGGTGCAGGTAAGCTTTCCTGAGAAGCTTCTGAGATGGAGAATAGGATGCAGGAAGTGAATTCGGGGGTGCTTTGGGAATTAACACCAGTGGAGGAGAAATATGGAAGCAAGATGGGTGTGAGAGGAACACAAAAGATGTCTGCACCCCTGCAACCTGTGAATTTATTGTGTTACTTTACATGGTAAAAAGGACTTGGCAGATGTGTTTAAGTTGAGGATCTTGTGATGGGGAGATTATACGGACAAGAGTCCTTATAAGGGGGAGGTAGGAGAATCAGAAATAGAGAAAAGGAGACGTGATGATAGAAGCTGACAGTGCAATGATGGACTTTGAAGGTGGCGGAAGGAGCCATGAGTCAGGGAATGCGAGCAGCCTACAGAACCTGGAAAAGGCAAGCAAATACATTTTCCCTAAAATCCTCAGAAGGAATGCAGCTTTGCTGACACCTTGACTTTAGCCCCATAAGACCTGTCTTAGGCTTTTGACTTCGAGAACTGTAAGGTCATAAATGTGTGTGGCTTTAAGCCGTTTACCATCGTGGTGATTTGTTACAGCGGGAACAGGAGAGGAATACAACTGGGGAGAGGGAAAAGGCGAGCCGTGATGCAGTCTCAACAGAGGACTTAGCCAGCCTTGCGGTCAGGTCTCCTGCTGGGACGACCCTTTAGTGTTGTTGCACATCATTGAAACAATCCTCAGTCCTTAGATGTGTGGGCGGCCCCTGGAAGGAAATTGACCTTGGGCTAGGCCGTTGTTTTCAGCCTCAGTCAACTGTTGGAGAGGCTGACAGCAGAGAGATATTCCTTGGTAATACTCTCATCAGCTGAGGGTGTGAATCCTTCATTCTTCAAGGGGGACCTGGGTGGCACATTACAGTATCCACTACAGTAGGTATTAGCTACTGTGCAATTAGCAAGTAATGAGGCATGGTGATTAGAATCACTGGCTTTAGGTCTAGTCTGGGCTAGATTCAGGCTCTTGTACTACTACTCATTAATGGAGGCAGGTCCCTTCATCTCTAGTCAGGGAAACCTCAGTCGCTACCTCCTGGTTCTCAAAAGGTTCCCATGAAATAAGGTACAGTGAGCCTGACACTAGAACACTGGACTCCACTGGAACTTGGAGTCCTCATATTTCAGATCTGACTTAACAGTTTCAGTTATCACTATCTAACTTAACACCCTAAAGTAGAATCACAGTGGTTTAATTAAAGCCATGGATCCGCTGTCTCCTAACGTTAATTTTGCCAAATGGTCATACCACATGAAGCTTTCGAGAATGATTTGTGGCTAAGTTAATTTTGAAAATTCTGGGTACTATGTCCTCATATAGGTATCCAGTGTACAAATAGGTGAATTAAAGACCCTGACAAGGCTGGCAGCAAAGATGTCCATTTCACTTCATTTACACTTTGAATTTCCCAAGATAATTTGCCTTGGGGACTTTTTTTTAATTTTTTTTTTTCTGTAACATCTATTGGAGCCGGTATGGTGAGGAGCACCCTAGGGAAGATACTGCCAGAGATCTTTGATGTGGGAAGCCTTAGTAATATTTGGAGCCCTTATCCCCTCCCAGCCAGCCACACCCTGGTACTGGTTTTGGAGCTGGAATACCAGTTGGAATAGATGGGTTACTGTGAGGCTAGTCTAGGTGGCGCTCTGTGTCCTCATTTTCTCTTGTTTGTCTTCAAGACTTTCCTGTATTTCTCAAGGCCAGAGTGTGTGCCTGGCTCACAAGGCTTAGTACTCTGTTCGGTAACTTCATTAGTTTTCTGCACAACCCACATGCAAAAATACTATTATTACTCATTCCATACCCCTTTCTATACATTAGGAAACCAAGGCTCAGAGAGGGCAAGGCAGTAGCTCAGGGTCACACAGCTAGAAAGTGATGCAGCTCAGCTTTGAACCCTGGGTGTCCACGACTACAACTAACCCTTCCATTTTATTCTGTTCTTTTAAAACCAAGTTTATAAAGCTATGATTTGCACACCATACAATTCATCCATTTAAGTATAGAAGTCAGTGGTGTTCTAGTATATTAACAGTTGGATGACCATCGCTACAAGCCATTTTAAGCATTTTATTGCCTCAGAAAGAAACCTCAAATATCTTAACTGTCACTTCCTATTTTGCCTTCATGCCTACAGCCCCCTGCCCCCAATAACCCCAGGCAATCTCTAATCTACTATCTGTCTCTATGGATTTGCCCATTCTGGACATCACGTATGAAGGGAATCATACAATATATGGTATTTTGTGTTTGACTTGTTTCATTCAGCATAATGTTTTCAACGTTTATTCATGTAGCATGCATTCCTTTTTGTGGCTGAATAATATTCCATTTCTCACACATACACAAATACACACATACATGTATACATACATGCATAGCACATTTTGTTAATCTAGTCCTCAATTGATGGGCATTTGGAGTGTTTCAATTTTTTAGCAATTATGAATAGTGCTGCAATGAACATTCATGTACAAGATTTTGTGTGGACATATTTTTTTTTATCTCTTGTGACCATCCTGTTATTACAGTGTATATTGTTATAGACAATATGTTGGCAACTTTTTGGAGTATAATCATATTATTTGCTTAACAGCTTTATGAGGGCATAATTTATATGGCATAAAAATCACATTTTAAGAAGTATAATTCAATGCATTTTAGTGAATTTACAGAGTGGGGCAGCCTTTGTCCTTATCCAGTCTTAGAACATGTCTGTCACCCTGAAAAGATCTCTCATGTCTGTTTGCACTTAATCCCCACTTCCATCAGCACTCCAGGAAACCACTGATCGGCTTTCTGTCTGTCTACATCTGTGACTGAGCTACTTTTATATCTGTTACCCAAGCGGAATGGCTAAGGCAGAGAGCAAAGAGGTTACCGTTTCTGAATGTCTGTCTGCTCTGGGAATGTGGACAGAGGCTAGGTGGCTTGGGCAAGTGATTTCACCTTTTTGAGTCTCCATTTCTCCATCTGTGAAGTGGGGTTGGTAATTGTAGGTGATTAACAGGATTGAAAATTATAAAGAGTGGATGCATTCAAAACAGCCAGCACTTTGGGAGGCTGAGGCAGGTGGATCACCTGAGGTTGGAAGTTCAAGACCAGCCTAGCCAACATGATGAAACCCTATTTCTACTAAAAATACAAAAATTATCCCGGTGTAGTGGCATGCACCTGTAATCCCAGCCACTCGGGAAGCTGAGGCAGGAGAATTGTTTGAACCCGGGAGCAGAGGTTGCACTGAGCCGAGATTGCACCACTGCGCTCCAGCCTGGGTGACAGGGCAGGACTCAGTCTCACAAAAAAAAAAAAAAAAAAAGACCCAACAACACTCAGCCTACCACTTTGCACAGGGCAGGCACTCAGTTAACCATAGACACCGTGGTCAGCACCTCACTTTGAACAGCTTGTGAGGCAGGTGTCACCAGCCCCATTTTACAGAAGAATACACTGAGGCTCACAGGGGTGAGTGAAGGCGCTGGGAATGCATTCCATATCGGTGGATTCGGGAGCCTGAGTCCTCTCCACTTCTCCAGCCGCCCAGATTTCCCAGTAAGAATTCCCAAAGCGGGGAGCGTTCCCATTCCATGCAGGAGCACCCCCTCTTCATCCTCAACTTGCCTGGCAGGTTCTAAGTGCTTCATTATGGCTCAATCTATCAGGAACCAATTAGGGCTGACAGCACTTAGCTACAAGCAAGACTTCTGGGAACTGGCAGTAATGAAGCAGACGGAACCCGTCACCAGGCAGCACAAGACATGTTCAGCTGTTCGATGTCAAGCCAAGGCCAAGTTGAGGCTGGGGTGTAGGACCTGAAGTTATTGGCATCAGGACTGGGTTAGAGGCCTCTGCTTGGTGTCCCTTGGGGGCCCCATCGGTGCACCTGCCACTGTGCCTAGGGGGGTGAGGAAAGGATGTCCCTGAACCCCATTGTCTCGTGTCTTGTGTCTCTGATTCCAGGTACCTAATAGGCCTTCAGTAAGTAAGTGGGCCTGCTGCACAACTAGAAAAGTGTTGGGGCAAATGGATGGAGCTAGCATTTTTCAGTGCGGGTTGAGAAATGGATCTCCTCTGGGAGTGTCTGCTGCCTGACCAGCTCCTGCTCTCTAGTATGGTCTTAGCTTCCCGGGGGAACTTCCCAGGATCCCTTTGGTAGGCTCCGGGTATCTTATCAGCTCTCAGAGTACCCAGGACTGCCCTTCTGTAGCATTTGCTTTCACTGTAATGAACTTATCCTTTATAGGATGGACTCTAAGTCCCTTGGAGGCAGCCCCTGGCCTGCCTAGCTCATAGCCATATCCCAGCATATCCTAACCCAGGGCCTGGCACAAAGGAGTCCCTTAATGAATATTTGTGGGACAAGTGACTGAATAAAAGGCCAGACAAATGAATCCGTCTTACCTTGTCCCACTCTTTAAGCTTAGAGTTAGGAGCTCCTAATTAAAATCATCTCATCTCCAGATACTTCTTCATTATATATTTTGTTGTTGTTGTTGTTGTTTGTTTTGTTTTCTTTTAGAGGTCAGGTCTCACTCTCTCACCCAGGCTGGAGTGCAGTGGTACAATCTCGGGTTGCTACAACCCCCACCTCCTGGGTTCAAGGGATCCTCCTGCCTCAGCCTCCCAAGTGGCCGGCATTATAAGTGTGTGCCTCCACACCTGGCTAATTTTTTTTTGTACGTTAATAGAGATGGGGTTTCACCATGTTGGCCAGGCTGGCCTCAAACTCCTGAGCTTAAGTGATCCACCTGTCTTGGCCTCCCAAAGTGCTGGGATTACAGGCATGAGCCACTGCATCTGGCCCTTCATTATGCCTTGAGCTTGGTATAGAGAAGAGGTCAGTACACTTGTCTGTAAGGAACCACATAGTAAATATTTTAGGCTTTATGGGTCACACAGGCTCTGTTGCACCAGGGTTTTAGGGATCCCTTCTCTCCCCAGTGGTCTGGGTTGCAGGTGAGGCTGTGTTGATCAATTATTAAAGAGACTGCAGAAGTAAGCTCTGAGATGAATAGCAATTGGATTTTCTTGGCTTTACCCATTATCAGCTTCTGCTTTCACACTGAAAGTCTGCTTTTCCATTTGCCTACTTGGCCAGAGGCAGCGGTGGGTGGGATGCAAGCCTCGTGGCTGCAGCTATTTGGAAAGTTGAGTTTCCGTAACTAAAGACAGTTGATGCGAAAGACTTTTCAGGGGCACCTGCAGCTCAGGAACCATTAACCACCAAGGCATGAATATGCATGTCTTCCATCCACGAATATGAATATGAAATGTCCTCCCCAAATTCAGATAATCTCGAAGATTATAGGTCTTCTCTTCGAACCCTGTAGAAAGCAGTGCACAGATGAAATAACGCCCTGAAAATGAGGCTAAGCTCTTATCCAAAACTTGCCCAAATGCTTTCTGTTTATGTTAATGCACCCCGGTTGTAGGTATGTGCTTTTGCCCTTTTTCTCTCCAGTTTCTTTGGAAAGCAAAGAGACTCGCTGATTTCATCCTGTTTTATTTACACTGCATGGAGAGGGGATAATTTCAGGGCTCACAGTCCATACCCTCCTGCAGTTGGAGTTCTCAGCGTCCTGATTGGGAGGATGTATGCCCCAGCAGAGCAGCTCTGGAAGAGATTGATATTTATGGAGTCTGTTTGCCTTAATTTCTTTTGGCCTGTAATCCTGCTTTCTGGGAGGATTGCTGGGTAGCTGTGTGTGTTTGATAAATTCAGCCTCACTTAAAACACACAAGTGGTTTTTCAGTGGGAGGCGGAATTGGCCTTTTAAGAACTTCAAGGTGCAATTTCTTTGCTCTTTTTGTTGTGACCAGGCATCGGTATCATGAAGTTCAGAAAAGTTTTACCCCTTTTAGCCTGTAGTCTTCATAGCAGGGAAATGGCCTTGGTGTTTTTATTAATGGATCCCAACATCTAGCACGAGGGCTAGGGGAGGCAAGAGAGGGACATCAAGGGTGGCATTTATGGAGGTGCCCACTCTCAGGGTTGCGTATATCTCTAAGAGTGTCAACTTAAATTTAGTATCCTAGGCACCTCACGTACCTTACCCTACTCACAATCCTGCCCAGCACTGCTGTTGCTCCTTTAGTATTTGCTGCATGGACAAATTAATTCCTCTTCTATGTAAGGAAGTGAGACTAAAAGAGGTGAAATAATTTGCCTAAGATCTGGCAAATGACAACTTCTGAGTTTGTGATTTGACTCAGGCCTGACTCCAGAGCCATCTGTCTCTGTCTCTGTCTCCCTCTTTTTTTCTCTCTGACCTTGGTTTGATCTTGGATTTCTTCTGTTCCCCGTCATGTCTTGGGTGGGCTTTTCCTAAAGAGTTCATAAGTCTGAGTTTGGTGAGAATGGGAAGGAAACAGGTTTATTGCTGGAATCTCAGTATTTTCCCCCTTGGGCTCCCTGGGAAGCTGGCTGGCTTCCATTCCAGTCAGTTGTCCAGCTGTGAAAAGAGAAAAATGGCCCAAACATATAATGTTTGGAGGATGTCATTGTGAGCTAAGTGTCCCATTAGCCAGAGAGGAGATTTTGAAAGGGTCGTGGTGTGTTGGCCACCAGCTCTAGCCGTTTCGCTGAATTTCTGTCCTTTTGAAAGTGACTGGAGACTTTGGCTCGGTGTCTGGGAATATTCCAGCTCCTCAGGGAAGAAGAGGGCCATGGACAAAAGTGATCCTTAATAGGGAAGATGGTTCTGTCGACACTGGGGAGTGTGTAAGTAAATGTCCCGGTTTGACACCATCCGTAGGCACTGAAGTTGTTTCTAAAAACTTTGATATGGTTTATGGGAAAATGAATCAGGTTTAATTGCCTGTTCACCCCAGGGACTTTTCTGTTTCCTTCCTTTTTCGGTTTGATAGATCTGTTTGATATCTTGTTAGAGACTCGATTTTTGTGGTTCACTAAATTGCACTTCCTTTCATTCCAATAGTCATTCCAATATTTAGGTATCTATTACACATCAGGCACTGTGTAGGTAGCTCTGGTGATGGAGTGAAGAAGACAGACATGGTCCCCACCCTCGTGGAACAGATCTGATAAGAAGAAGATTGAATCGCACACCTTTGCAATGGTAACTGACAAAGGCTGTCAAGGTGAGGTGCTTGATGTTGGGAAGATGTGCAATGGAGAATCATATTGGGCCAGTGACACTGGGGAAGGCTTACTGAGGGGAAGGAGGACAGAACGGCTGTCTGAAGGGTGGAAGAAACCACTGGGGAGCAGACAAAGGCAACAGCAAGTGCAAAGGCCCTGGGGTGGGCAAGGGAGCATGTTTCAGTTGCACTTGAGTGACAAAGAAGGATGGTGGGCTGAGGAGAAAGAGCAAGTGGGTAGGGCCAGATCGCATGGCAGCCTTCGAGGCAGTATTCGTTTCTTGTGGCTGCTGTAACAAATTACCCCAAATCTGATGGCTGAAAGCAATAGAAATGTTTCCTCTCTTAGTTTTGGAGACCGAAAGTTTGAGCAAGGTGTTAGCAGGTCCATGCTCCCTACGAAGGCTCTAGGGGAGGATCTTCCCTTGCCTCATGCAGCTTCTGTGGCTCCAGAAATCCTTGATGTTCCTTGGCTTGTGGCTGAATCCCTCCAATCTCTGCTTCTGTCTTCACATGACCTTCTCTGTTCTGTGACTTCTCCTCTTGTGTCTATATCAAATCTTCCCTGCCTTTCTCTTATAAAGACACTTGTTATGGGATGTAGGACCCAGCTGGACAATGCAGGTTGATTTTATCTCAAGATCCTTAACTTAATTACATCCACAAGGACCCCCTCTTTTCCCCAAATAAGGCAGCATTCACAAGTCCCAGTAGCCTTTTTGTCTTTTTTGGGGAAGCACCATTCAGCCCACTGCAAAGATGATGCCAAAGAATTTGATCTTTATTTTGTATGCTTTGGGAAGCTGCTAAAGGATTTTCAGCAAAGGTGTTGGCATGACCAGATTTATGCTTTCATAAGGTTTTCCAGCCAGGTGCAGTGGCTCACACCTGTAATCCCAGCACTTTGCGAGCCTGAGGCGGGTAGATCACCTGAGGTCAGGAGTTCGGGACCAGCCTGGCCAGCATGGTGAAATCCCGTCTCTACTAAAAATAAAAAAATTAGCTGGGTGGGGTGGTGTGCGTCTGTAGTCCCAGCTCCATGAGAGGCTGAGGCAGGAGAATCCACCCCCTTAAGCCTGGGATTTGGAGGTTGTAGTGAGCCTAGATTGCACCACTGCGCTACAGCCAGGGTGACAGAGCAAGACTCTGTCTCAAAAAACAGATAAATAAACAAAGTTTTTTCTTCTGTGGTGCAGATGGAGGATAGATGAGCAGTCAGGTGGAGGGAAAAGGTTTGTTGGTTTGTATTTTTCCCCAATCAACTAGGAAGAGATAATGGTAGCTTGTCCTGGGGTGATAGAGAGGGATAATCCTGAGAAATGGATAGAATCAAGAAATACTTAGGAAATACAATGGGAGTTCCTTTTTTCCATCTAGAATCGTTTATTTGGTGTTTCCCTGCATGGTAGCACCGACACTGGGAGTTGTACAAAAACCGGCAAAGAGGATGTTTCAGTCATCTGAATGAGCCTTTCTCTCTTATCTGAGAGATGCTGACATTTGCTCCCACACTGAGGATACTCCTCATTACATGGCTTTTTTGTGAATAAATGTTTTCTTCAGTGCAGTTAATAGCGTCCTCACCAAATTAAGTACATAGAGGAGCAGGAAGGCAATTATAGCACAGGCAGACTTTATCTCTGTAGCATCCGTGAAGCATCATTATTTTTCAGTGACTTATTATTTTTTTTTTATAATAACCAAACTTGTCCTATGCAGGCAAAATACCTGAGAAAGGCAATTCAGTGCTCACTGTTGATTGCCTTTCATTAAGGACCTCATTCTACTACGATGCTGAGGTCAGATCACGGCTGGATAGGCAAAGTGGTAGGTGAATAATGATCTCGCTGTCACATGGAATCATTAGGTGAGGCTGAACGAGGGAGCTAGGCAGGTGGTCGAGTCCGTGGGCTCCAGGATCTGAGGTCTTGTTGTCAGATTCTGCCTCCACCACCCTGGAGCTGTACAGCCTTGGGTAAGTCCCAACCATTCTCTATCCCATCTATAAAATGAGGATAACAATACAGTCATGGGCCGCATAACGACGTTGTGGTCGATGACAGACTGCATATACGACGGTGGTCCTGTAAGATTATAGTGGAGTGCCTTGGGAGGCTGAGGCGGACACTTAAGGTCAGGAGTTCGAGACCAGCCCCATCAACATGGTGAAACCTGGTCTCTACTGAAAAAAAAAAAAATACAAAAATTAGTTGAGTGTGGTAGCATGCATCTATTGTCCTAGCTCCTCGGGAGGCTGAGGCAGGAGAATTGCTTGAACCTAGGAGACAGAGGTTGCAGTAAGCTGAGGTCACATTACTGCACTCCAGCCTGGGTGACAGGGTGAGACTTTGTCTCAAGAAAAAAACCAAAAAAGATTATAATGGAGCCAAAAAATACCTATCACCTAGTGACATCATAGCCATTGTAACCTTGTAGCGCAGTTGTCTTGTTTTTTAATAAATTTAGTGTTGCCTAAGTGTGCAGTGTTTATGAATCCTACAGAAGTGTACACTCATGTCCTAGGCCTTCACATTCACTCACCACTCACTGACTCACCCAGAGCAACTTCCAGTCCTACAAGCTCCATTCATGGTGAATACAGGTGTACCGTTTTTTTCTTTTATAGCATATTATTCCTGTACCTTTTCTATGTTTAGATGTTTGGATGCACAGATAATTAACATTGTATTACAATTGTCCAGAGCATTCAATACAGTAACATGCCAGTCAGATTTGTAGCCTAGCGGCAGTAGGCTACATAGCCGGGGTGTGTAGTAGACCCTCCCACCTAGATTTGTACAAGTACATTCTATAATGTTTGCACAGCGACAAAAATCGCCTAATGCACTTCTCAGGATATATCACTCTCATTAAGTGATACATGACTATACTTACTTTATTGGGCTGCCGGGAGAATTAAATAAGATAATACACGGATAATAGTAAAAGAGTAACCATAATTCTCTCTGCCATTTTACATAAACACCATACCATTGATTCATTGACAGATGTTTATTGAACACCTAGGACATGCTATGCATTATCTTAGGAGCTAGGCTTAAAGAACGAACCACCCAAAGGCCTTGTCTTCATATAGCTTGGTAAGCAGAGGTAGACAAAAGACACAAACCAATGAACAGACACAATGTCAGGTGGTGATTATTGCTGAACACTAAATGAGAGCAAGGTAAAGAGGTAGAAAGTGTTAAGGAGAGAGCTCCTCTTTTAGATGAAGGGGATGGATGTGCTCTCTGATGAAGGCTTATTTAAGCAGAGAATGAAGTGATGGAGCAAGCCATGGGGATTTCTATTGGAAGAAGATTTCAGTCCAAGGGAACTGTATGTGCAAAGGCCCTGGGGCAGCCAGTAAGACTCTGATGGGCCCAGTCAGGAGACAAGCAGAAGATGAATAAAGAAGAAGGAATATAATGTCAAGCGGTGGTAGGAGAAAATGAGAAAATAAGGCTGACGAGTGGATGGAACATGACCTAGGGGACTGCTGGAAGCTTTTGGGGGCTTGGAAGTGGGTTCAGAGCTCTGGATTCAGATGTATGTGCTGTGGATGAAGCTAGGAAGGGATGACAGACATAATGATTAAAAGAAAAAAATCTAGCCGGGTGTATTGGCTCACGCCTGTAATCCCAGTACTTTGAGAGGCTGAGTTGAGCAGATGGCTTGGGCCCAGGAGTTTGAGACCAGCCTGGGCAAAACCCCATGTCTATAAAATATATCAAAGGAAAAAAAAAGTTAAACATAGCAAAACCCCATGTCTACGAAAAATACCAAAGGAAAAAAAAATTAGCTGGGAGTGGTGGTGCACACCTGTAGTCCCAGCTACTTGGGAGGATGAGGTGGGAGGATCCCTTGAGCCTAGGAGATGGAGGCTGGAGTGAGCTGAGATAGGATCTCACTACAGGCTGGCACGCAGTGGTCACTCCTGTAGGCAGCTGGCATGCCTATAGTATGATCCTATCTCAAGAAAAAAAAATCTGAAAGACACCCAAGAAACCATTAACAGAGGGACCTCTCAGAATTTCAACTAAGACAGGAAGAGACCAAGGGGATGTATTAATTTTCTAGAGTTGTTGCAACAAAGTACCGTAAACTGGATGTCTTACATAACAGGAATTTATTGTCTCACAGTTCTGGGGACCAGAAGTCCAAAATCAAGGTGTGAGCAGGGTTAATTCCTTCCCAGGGCTGGAGGAAGCAGCTGTCCTGCATTTCTTACCTAGCTTCTGGTGATTTGCTGACCATCTTTGGTGTGGTGTTCTTTGGCCCATCGAAGCATCAGTCTGATCTCTGCCTTCATCTTCACATGGTGTTCTCTCTGTGTGTGTCTCTGTGTCCAGGTTTCTCCTTTTTATAGGGACATCAGTCGTACTGGAGGGGTCCATCCTACTCCAGTTATGACCCCATTTAAATTTAACTAATTACAGCTGCAGTGACTATTTGCATGTCATACGACATTCTTTGATATGGGGAGTTAGGACATCACTATATTTTGAGAAAGCACAATTCATCCCAAATAACAGAGGCCACTGAATCCTTTTTATTGAAGTCTAACATATGCCGGAAAATGCATACTCCTAAGCAGATAGCTTCTTGAACTTGCATTAAATAAACACACCTCTGTAACCAGCTCCCTGATCAACAATCAACGTTTTCTGCTCTCCAGAAGCCCTCGGGGTGGGGGGAGAAGACTTCTGTTTTTCAATATGTACCTTCCCATGCTGTTTTAACATTTTTTAAATGGTGTGGATTTACTTTTACAATAAAACTTGCAAATTAAACTTGCAAATAAAGAGCTCCTATTATTAAGTTTAGGGACATTCAAGGAAAAAGATCTGCTGTCCTTCCTGAGCTAATAGGGAACCCTCCATCTCGAGGAGGAGGAAAGCAGCTTCGTTTGTTCTCTGTCCTGGGTGCTTTTCAAGGAAGCTTCCCAAACCAGTGTCCTGCAGAATGGTTAAAGGTGCATTGAAATATCAATCAGCTCAGGACTCTGGATGGCTGCGGCAGCTGGTGTCCCCCCATCTATTCACCCCAGTTTACAAATTATGTCACTTTCTGTGTGTGTCATGATGTGAAAAAGATTGAAGAGCCCAGCTTAACACGTGTTCCCTATCAGATCAGGAAATCCTCCCAGTGACCCACGGAGGCAGGTGCTTCTAGTCCCATTTTATAGGTGCAGAGGCTGAGGCTCTCCAAGGTGACTTCCTAGGAACAATTTCTTAGGTGGTTTGTGGATGTCATCTGGGCCCAGTAATGGGAAGTCATGGAAGTCCTTGGATGCCTGGTAATCACTCATTAATGAACATAATAGGTAGTCTTAGGGTAGATTTGGGCTGAAAAGGCCCTTTAGGAGAATGGCATCATCTAATCCAATGCAGTGCCTTTACAAGAAAGATGAACTTCACTAAACTATCGCAGCTGGTCAGCCACAGAGCTGGGCTCTGAATCCCCTTCCAACTCCCAAGCCCCTCCTCTGCAGAAGACCATGACTCCCTCCACCAGAGCTACAATGTAGGTCATCTCTTTTTGCAGAAGAGAAATCTAAGGTGCAGAGAAGTAAATTCCAAGTTTGTTTCTAAATCTGTTTTTTTTTCTGAGCATCCACTGTAAAATTTACCCGTAAGGACAACTTAGGGTATCTTAGGACACTTACTGCCGTGATTACTTTTGGAAATGTGTGCTTCTGAGACGTGGACCTCATTCCCTTTTGGGGTTCACCGTCCACTGCTTTTCTTATGACCCAGGTAATGTGTAGATCATGGGTGGAGTGGGACCTCAGAGAAACCCAAGCGGGGGCCCAGCCGCCTCCCTGGAGCGGCAGGTGGCAGGTGGCTTTGAGCTGTACTTCAGTGGGCCTGAATTTTATGGCTCCTTTGCTAATTAATGGTCATAAACCTGGTGTTTACTTTTGGTACTTGGGGAGCCCTGAACCTCTAATTAAATTGTCTCTGAGCATTTGGAGAGCACACAGCTAGAAAAGATATTTAACAGCTGCAGAGAAGGTAGAAGGGAACCAGCCTCAGCTCAGCCCACTGATGGCTTCTGTCACTGTGCCGGCTGTCAGCTTTCACTTGCACAAGTTCAGCTTCCATTTCCCAATGGATGGCAGTCCTGTCCCTGCTGTGGGTCTTGGTGACCCTCTCGCTGGCCTTCTTGAAGAAGAGTGGTGACCTCTCTGGTTTCTCTCTTTCTCTCTTCCCCACAGGACCCCCTTTCCTATTTCAATTCTTCATTATCAGAGGGTGAAACAGATCTCTTTTTAAAAAACTTTTTTCCCTTCTTTTTTCTGAGACAGGGTCTCACTTTGTCGCCCAGGCTGGAGTGCTGGAGTGCAGTGCCATGATCTCTGTTCACTGCAGCCTCAACTTCCCGGACTCAAGTGATCCTCCCACCTCAGCTCCCCAAGTAGCTGGGACTACAGCTAATTTTTGCATTTTATTTTGTAGAGATAGGGTTTCATTATGTTTCCCAGGCTGGTCTTGAACTCCTGAACTCAAGGGATCCATCCACCCTGGCCTCCCAAAGTGCTGGGATTATAGGTGTGAGCCATGACACTCAGCCCCAGTGCATTTCTTTTATTGCAGTAAAACATAAGTAACATAACATTTGCTATTTAAACCACTTTTAAGTGTACAGCTCAGTGACATGAAGTACATTCACCTTGTGGTGCAGCCATCACAATTATCCATCTCCAGAGCTCTCTTCGTCTTTCCAGACTAAAGCTCTGTACCCATTAAATTTCTCATTCTCCTTCCCCAGCCTTGGGCAACCATCAGTCTACTTTCTATCTCAATGATTTTTGACTGCTCTAGGTACCTCATAGAAGTAAGATCATACAGCATTTGCCCTTTTGTGACTGGCTTATTTCACTTAGCATAATGTCTTTAAGGTTTACTCATGTTGGAGCATGTGTAAGAATTTCCTTTTTTTTTTTTTCTAAGACTGAATAATATTTCATTGTCTGGATAGACCACATTATATTCATCCATTCATCTTGAACGCTTGAGTTGCTTCCGTCTTTTGGCTATTGTGAATGATGCTGCTGTGAACATGTCTGTACCAATATCTGTTCGAGCTATTGCTTTCAGTTCTTTGGGTTATTTACCCAGTTGTGGGCTTGATGAATCATATGGGGTATTAGTCTGCTTTCATGCTGCTAGTAAAGACATACCTGAGACTGGCTAATTTATAAAGAAATAGAGGTTTAATGGACTCATAGTTCCACTTGGCTGGAGAGGCCTCACGATCATGGTGGAAGGCAAAGGAGGAGCAAGGTCATGTTTTACATGGCTGCAGGCAAAAGAGAGCTTGTGCAGGAGAACTCCCATCTATAAAACCATAAGATCTCATGAGACTTATTCAGTACCATGAGAACAGTACGGAGGAAACAGCCCCCATGATTCAATTATCTCCACCTGGCCTTGCCCTTGACATGTGGGTATTATTACAATTCAAGGTGAGATTTGGGTGTGGACACAGCCAAACCATATCATATGGTAATTCTGTTTTCAATTTCTTGCGGAACTGCCATGGTGTTTTCCACAGCAGCTGTGTCACTTCACATTCCCACCAGCCATGCAGTGGGGCTCCTGCTTCTCCATCTCCTCCACACCTTTTTTCAGGGTCCTTTGGTTAACCCTTTCACTGATCGCCTAAAACAAAGTTCAGAGGCTGAGCGATGACCCTTCCATCAGTGTTGTAGACCAAAGAATATGGAATTGGAAGAAAGTAAGTTATTCAAGAGGCAAGAGCAGAGTGGTTTAGCTTAAGGGCATAGGCATCAGAGCATGTTTTCTAGAAGCCTGATTTTACTGCTCAGTGGTTTGATAACATGACAAAAAAGTCTCCCCTGTGAGCCGCAGGTGTACCGTAATCTGTCAGTGGGGATGACGGTAGGACCTGCTTCCTGGGGTTGGGAGAGCTGCATGAGATTGTGCATATAAAGCATCTAGCCCAGGGCCTGGCCTGGCAGGAGATGAGCCCTCCGAGAATATCACTATGATGGCAAGGAGGTATTTATCCACCCAGAACTTACCAAGCACAACTTAATGTGTGCTGAGGACCATGTTAATATGCTAGGCTTGGGCATTCACAGACACGACTATTGTCTACTATGGTTGTTGCTTCTTGAGACCCAGATCTTGAGACGCAGGGTCTTTTGAAGCAGCCACCCATCTGCAGTGACCTGAGCAGAGATGTGGGGGAGGAGGATGTCTAGTTTTTGGAAAATGAACTCTCTTTCTAGTTTAGGAATGTTCCACCATGTCAGCACCAGCCTCTGGGCTTCCATGGAGGGTGAATGGGAAGTCATTTGTGGCCCATAGGTGGTTCATTGTAGGTTGGTTCTTACTCTAAAGCATCTTCTATTAATATCCTATTCTTCTTCCATTAAACAAGACCAACAGGCATTTGGTATTTATCTCACATTGTGTTTTCATTTGTTATTATTTATTGTTCTGTTTCACTTCGAGAGTCAGTCTTGGCTGCTTAAGGATGGGGTAGCAGGTTGGTTGTAAAGACCTCCAGAACCCGGGCCTCCCAGGCTTCCTCTTAGGTGACCACCCTGCTGCCTCATTTCTTTGGATTCCACATTCTTTTTAAAAATGATTGAAGGGAAATTCACATAACGTGAGATTGACCACTTTGAACCATTCAGTGGCATTAGGTACATTCACAATGCTGCATGACCACCACTTCTAAATAGTTCCAGAATATTTTCATCACCCCAAAAGGAAACTCTATACCCATTAAACAGTTACTCCCAATTCCCCAGCTTCCTCCTAGCCCCTGGAAACTGCCAGTCTGCATTCTGTCTCTGTGGATTTGCCTGTTCTGGACATTTCATATCAATGGAAATCAGACAATATGTGACCTTTTGTGACTGCTACCTCCTTCACTTGGCATAGTGTTTTCAAGATTCATCATGTCTCAAATCTTGTTCCTTTTTATGGGTGACTAATATTCTATTGTGTGGATATACCACAATTTATTTATTCGTCTGTTGATGGACATTTGGGTTGTTTCCATATTTTAGTTGCTGTAAAAATTCTGCTGTGAACATGGGTGTACATGTATTTGTTTAAGTACCTATTTTCAACTCATATATATACACATATACACGTGTGTGTGAAGTTGCCAGGTCATATGGTAATTCTATCTTTAATTTTTTGAGGCACCACCAAACTATTTCATACCAATTGCACCATTTTATATCCTCACCTATGGTATGTGAGAGCTCCTGTTTCTCCACATCTTTGCCAATGCTTATTATTTTCCGTCTTAAAAATCAGAGCCATCCTAGTGGTTGTGAAGTGGGATCTCCTTGTAGTTTTAATTTTCATTTCCTTAATGACTAATAATGTTGAGCATCTTTTCATGTGCTTTTGGCCACCATTTGTATATCTCCTTTGGAGAAATGTCACTTCATGTCATTTGTCCATATGTTAACTGGATTGTCTTTCTGTTCCCTTTCCTCTTTTCGATCCATATTTGTAACCTCTCCTTCCCTGAAGCCCCTACCAGCCTGATAGTACAGCGGTGACACCTTGCAGAGGCAAAGGAACACAGACTTGTTGCCAGACAGGTCTGGATAGAGTGCTACCGCTATGTGCCCTTGTGTAAGCAGCTTCTATTATCTCTGCCTCAGTTTTCTCATCTGTAAAATGGGGATATGATCTTCTGTCACCTATATGCTCTCTGAAGATGAAAGGTAATGTAAGGGAAATGTTTATCCCAGTACTCAGTGTGGAGAGGGCCCCCAGGAGACATGAACACTTCTTCCTAGCTTGATTTTATTTCCTGCTCAGGGCTTCATTTGCAGCCATAGCATGGCCCATGAGATATACTGCCTTGCCGGATGCCTCAGCATACATAGGAGATCTGGCATAGATGCTGTAGATGGAGCTAGCATCTACAGCATCTATCTGTAGTGATGGAGCCAGCCACACAGCGTAGAGATTCTGTACCATGGAGAACGGGAGGCAGGAAGGTGTCTTTTGGACATCTTGATGTGATGGCTCTGGCCTGCACCCAGCATGGCCTTCGGTGGGCAGCCGTCTGTCTATGTCAACCTGCCAAACCTCACTGATGCATAATTCATTAATCTTGGTGCTGAACATGGCTTGGAAGTCACACTGAAGGCAGCAGAAGCAGAAGGCAGGAGAGTTTGCTTAAGTGGGAGGGAGAAGGGAGGCTCTTATCCAGCTTCCCAGGTGCCCGTGCCTCAAGGCAAGGGTCAGTGACTCAGTGTCCCCTGGCACCATTTTTCTTTGTAGCAGTAAAACTCTAGGCTGTGTCATCTCCCAAAGACCTAAAGGTTGTATTTGACATTGCTCCCTGAATCCATCAGTTGAGATGCTGGTTGCCCTGGATTCTGGGGCACTGTGGAACAAAGCATCCAAAAATGCAGCAATTTTGTTTCTCCTCTAAAATCTGCTTGCGCAGCTTCCCATTTCTCCTCTTATCCCCTCAAAAATGCAGCCAGATTCTTTTGAAAGTCACTTTTGCAACATTGTCAACCCAGGCTGGGTCCCACTTCAAGCCCCGTCCCTGTGTTTGAAAGCAGGATTGCCGATGCTCTTCTGCATCAGAATCTGTTTGCCTGTGATCGGTAAACGCTGCATTGCATTTAGAGATGTGGTTTCCTTGGAGATGGGAATATTTGCCTTCAGATCTGAGAACTGCAGGACCACAGACCAGTTTTGTGCATGGTAAGAACTGGGAAATAGGTCTCTGGATGCAGAGCAAAAGGTTTTCTCAGCCATTGGAGTACCACAGAGTGAGCCCCCTTTGATGTGATAATGTGAGGATGACAACTAGTTTTTTTTTTTTTTTTTTTAAAGGTCACTGCCATTTAATTAACCTGTGTGCTAGCAGCAATTAGTTCAAGACATTTAAATGAGTAACAAACAGCATAATTCCTTTATACATGCTCACGACAAGGGCTTAGGATAAGAGTTGAGTTGTTACTTTTCCAGGTTGATGGGGAAAGGATGTGTGTGTGTGTGTGTGTGTGTGTGTGTGTGTGTGTGTGTGTGTTTTCGCCATTCTTTTTCTTTTATTTATTTATTTTTTTGAGACAGAGTCTGGCTCTGTTGCCCAGGCTGGAGTACAATGGCTTGATCTCAGCTCATCGTAACCTCTGCCTCCTGGATTCAAGTAATTCTCCCGCTCTAGCCTCCTGAGTAGCTGGGATTACAGTCGCCCACCACCATGCCTGGCTAATTTTTTATATTTATATATATATATATATATATATATGTATATAATTTTTTATTTTTAGTAGAGACAGGGTTTTGCCATGTTGGCCAGGCTGGTCTCGAACTCCTGACCTCAGGTGATCCACCGTCTTGGCCTGCCAAAGTGCTGGGATTATAGGTATGAGCCACCGCACCTGGTCTTTTTCTCCATTCTTTCAACAACTATTTCTTGAGCCCCTGCTGTGTGTCAGGGTCTGTTCTAGAGACTGAGGATATACTGGTGAATAAGATTTCCAGGACTTTGCCCTCATGGCCTTGGTATTCTAGACCAGAGGTCAGAAGACTGTGGAAATGGACCAAATTTGGCCTCAGCCTGTTTTTGTAAATAAAGTTTTATTGGAACACAGATTTCTGTCTTTTTCCCTCTGTCCCTCCATTCATTCTTTCCTTCCTTCTTTTTCTCTTTTCCATCTTTCTTCCTTCTTTCCTGCCTTCCTCTTTCCTTCTTTCCAAATTACACATGCATTACGCACATGGTAGGCATTTTCACTGTGAAAGATTCACACACATAGTCAAACTTGGAAGTTCCCCCAACCCCCTTACTCTCACTGACTTTCTCAGTATAAACCCTTCTGGCTCTTTTTCTGTGACCACAGCTACTTCATATCAACATAAACATGTCCAAAGATTATATAAATGCATGTATACATATTTATATTTATTTCTATTTGTATCAATATGATTATACTAGATGTGTTGTCAGGCAGTTGATTTTCTTCACAAATCAATGTATCTTGGAGTTTTAAACGTCTGTTTGTGTAGACCAGGGGTCATCCACCCATGCCTCCCTGGGCCAAATCTGGCCTGCTGACTGTTTTTGTAAATAAAGTATTATTAATATACAACCACAGCCATTTGTTTATATAATGCCCAGGACTGCTTTTGTAAAAGCAGAACTGAGTAGTTGCAATGGAGACTGCATGGCCTGCAAAGCCTGTGATATTTACTATCTGGCTCTTTACAGAGAAAGTTTTTTGACCCCTGCTGCCTCGTTCTTTTTAATGACTGAATAGTGATCTATAATATGATGCATCATATTTTTATTCAATCACTCTCTTATTAAGACATCTTCTGCTTTGCTGCACCTGGCACGGCCTTTGGTGGATGACCCCTGTCTACACAAACAGATGTTTAAAACTCCAAGATACATTGATTTATCAAGACAACGAACTACCAAACAGCACATATAGTATGATCTTATTTCTACGAAGAGAAATAAATATAAATATGTGTATATACATTTATGTAATGTTTGGACATATTCATTATATGTTCATATAAGGTAGTTATGGTCACCGAAGAGATAGAAGAGTTTACACTGAGACAGACAGTGAGAGTAAGGGGGTTGGAGAAACTTCCAAATTTGACTAAGTGTGTGAATCTTTTCCAATAAAAAGACCTACTATGTGTGTAATGCATGTGTCATTTGCAAGGAAGGAAAATGGAAGGGAGGAGAGAAGGAAAGAAGGGGATCTGCTCAACTGGGCCATCACTCGGGTGTCTGTCTAGAGTTTGACATAAACACTGTGGACTTTTCCAGTGAGGAAGATGGAGGAATCTGAGCCATCCTCACAACTTGCAGCAGCGACGACTCCCAGGCTTATGCAGCTGTATCCCTATGGCACCCTGGGGAGTGCCCTTTGGCAGTACATTTTCTCCTTGCTTTTGGCACACTGGAACCCTGATCAAGCTTCTGTGGATTAAACTTGCAGGCCTGGGAGTCTGGTTCCTGGAGGGCCTGAGGAGACACTAGCATGTGGAAAGTATTTTGCTCCAGAGCATCAGCCGGTGTCAAACCTGCCAACTGGACGCTGGCTGATGTCATCGATGTAGAATTACGATGCAGAGCAGTGGTTCTGGGGAGCTTGAAGTGATCTTTGGAAAGTGTGATAAAATGCAGATTTCTGGGCTCTCCCCGAAAGGACTTGAGAAATGTTGGAGTTGAGGGTACTTAGTTTGACTTAGTGAAAAAAAATCAAGCAATAGTTTTTTTTTTTTTTTTTTTCCTGAGACAAGGTCTCGCTCTGTCACCCAGGATGGAGTGCAGTGGTGTGATGGTTCACTGCAACCTCCGCCTTCCAGATTCAAGCGAGTCTCCTGCCTCAGCCTCCAGAGTAGCTGGAATTACAGGTGTCTGCCACCACACCTGACTAATTTTTATATTTTTTAGTAGAGATGGGGTTTCGCCATGTTGGTCAGGCTGGTCTCAAGCTTCTGACCTCGAATGATCCATCCACCTCAGCCTCCCAAAGTGTTGGGATTACAGGCATGAGCCACCACACCTAGCCAATAGACCTTTTGTTAAAGGGATGTTCAGCTTTAGAGGTCTCAGAATACATTAAAGGTGAGGCCTTTGGTTGCAAACAACAGGAGCCAACTCTAGCAAGCTTAGGCTGAAAATGAACTTGTTTGGGATATTATGGGATAACTCTCAGGATTGACAGGAAAGCTGGAGACCCAGACTCAGAAAGGCGCAGGATCAGGTGTCTTTGGGTTTTAAGTATCAGGGATGACTTGATTTTGGGAGGAGCTAACACGAGATTAAACTGAGCTTCAAATATCTTTTTTCCACCATGTGTCATACCGTTCAAGATTCATATTCCCCAGAGAGAGTCAGATTGGTCTGATTGGTCTGATTGGCACGTGGTGAGTTAGGGGAAGGCAGTGTACCCTACATGACATCCCCAGTACAGTTGTTCACAGAGTGGGAGAGCGAATTCCCCAAGGTGGAGTGGAGTGAACGCTGGACGGTCACAATACCAGCGTCCTCTGCAAGCCAGCAGTACAGGTTATTGGCTCAGATATTGAAATCTCTGAGTCCGGCTGAGCAGGAATAATTACATAGATGAACATGTTAAGTGACAATTTGCAGCGAGCCCACCCTCTATACTGTTTGATTCCAAATAAGCAAATTTTCTACCCTAACAAGTTCATGCTGGATGCAAAAGTTGAAAGCACATCAAAAGCCTGGCTGTGAAGAATCCCACTAATTTCAGGCAACAGTTCTTCAAACTCTTGTGGAGAAAGGGTTTCAGACTTTGTTTCTTGGAGTCACTGTAGGAGAGCCACGACTGAGTTATTGGAAATTCCACACTGGTGGGATCATACTTGCTGGTGTTTAATTGGGCTCTCTGCTGAGCTCACACTGACTCATTTGCCCCCACAGAAGCAAGGGCAGACAAAGAGGCAGGAGAGGTTACCCCATTGTATAAATAAGAAGACATGAAGCCACACAGATTCTGACCTGCTCAAGGTCATGCTGGAAGCTGGAGAAGAGGGAGCAGCATCACAGAATCACAGCTTTGAAGGTGGATAAGCTTTTAAGGATGAATTGCTCTAAGCCCTCACTTTACAAGCGAGGAAGCTGAGAGCTCACTGAGGTTAAGCAACCGGCCCCGGGCACCCAGCCAGCCAGCCAGGCAGCCCTAGCATCTTCTGAGTCTTCTCCAAGCCCTCAGGAACTGGTAGATGCTGTTTGTTATCTGTCTCTTGGGCTCTGATGGATGGATTTCAGTGTGGATCCCATAGCATTATAGATTGAAATAGATTCCAATTTAGGCATGTTTGTAGGATTCACTCTCCGTTTATTTTTTCCCAGGATAAAGGAAGCATCTGTGAAATATTCCATAGGTGGCAAAACAGTCAGTTTCCTTGAGTTAAATATTTCCAGCTGACCTCCTGCTTACACAGAGAAGGGTCTTTACTGGCTTACCACCTGAGTAGACAATGATCAATGCTGTGTTTGCTCAGGACACTGACTCTGGGTGCTTTCCTATGGAGATGCTAGAGTGTTGAGAATCCAGGTGACAGTGAGCTTTTTTTGAAGGTGTTCCAAGCAAATCCAGGTCCTAGGGAGTCTGTGATATATTATGGGATTAAGACCTCTGGGGTCAGATAGAACCAGGTTCAAATCCTGGCTCTGCCCCTTATATGCTGTGTGACCTTAGATAAGTCACCTAGCCTCTCTGATCCTCTGTTTCTTCATCTACAGATGACAGATCCCATCATAAAGAATAAAATGAGGCCAGGCATGGTGGCTGATACCTGTAATCTCAGCACTTTGGAAGACCAAGGCGGGAGGATCACTTGAACCCAGGAGTTCAAGACCAGCGTAGGCAACGTAGTGAGACCTCATCTCTGCTAAAAAAAAAAAAAAAAAAAAAAAAATTAGCCAGGTGTGGTGGTGTGTACCTGTGGTCCCAGCTACTTAGGAGACTGAGACAGGTGGATGGTTTGAACCCAGGCGATTGAGGCTGCAGTGAGCCATGATTGCACTACTGCACTCCAGCCTCGGTGACAGAACAAGTCTCTGTCTCAGAAAAAGAAAAAAAAGAATTAAATGAGCTGATGCCTCTAAAATGTTTAGCACAAAGCCAGGCATGTAGTAAGGGTAAAATTAATGGCAACTGTCACAATTAGGACCAAGATAACTGAAGCCAAAAGGCATAGAAAGGGACCTTCAGCAAATATTTGCTTTTTACAGGACGGGAATCAGCATCAAAGTCCAAGGTAACTTAGATAACGACAGAGCTAGGTCAGGAATTCAACCTCCTGCTTCTCCATCCAGTGATCTTATCCACTCAACATGTGGCCTCTTGTAAGGGGCCCGGGGGTGGGGTGCCTGGACAGGCCAAACCACTCCCTGCCCCATGAGTCATGTGGTGCAGCTGTTTCCACTTCTGGGCCCCTCCCCTCTGCTGTCTTCTTTAAAGCCTCTGATTTGGTGGAATGTTTGTGAGTCAAATGACTCCCTGTTCTGCTCTTTGGCCCCAGAGGGAGGAGGCCAGAAGATGTGGGAAGAAGCTAGCACTGGCCATTTCTCCAGGGAGCATCACTTATTGGGCTGACGGAAGCGTGCCCACATCCCATCGGCCCCGGGGAGACAGCGAGAGCAGACCTCTGCATCAATTTATCTTGGAAATTGTCTTTTCTTCAGGCAAGGGGAGGAGGAAGGAAGCCTAAAAGAAAACATCCAGCCACATGGCCGTGAAATCTCTGCCCAAAATCAGTCATCCTTTTTAATAATGAGGGCTGTCATGAGCTCTGGTTCAGTCGGAAATGATGGTCTGTGTAAATATTTGGTCTGTAACTGATTTATGGGTTGGGGAACAAAAAAATAAGATTAGTCACTAATCACAGGGATGCAAGAAAATCAACGGGCCTGGACGCCAACACAGAGCAGGGCCAAGAGGCAGAGTCCGGGTCGCTCTCTGGATGAGCTCAGGGGATGGTGGAGGAGGCTGTGCTGTGCTAAGCAATGGGTCTTCACCGGAAGAGGGAGCCATGGGCTTCTGGATTATTCCATGGGGCAGAAGCAACATTGTCTGTGTCCAGTTAAAGAACTGGCTGAGACGAGCCTCTACCCCACCCCTCTCAGATTGCAAGTCCAAGATTGATTCTCCCTGGCTAACCCTTAAATTGACAACCTGGTGAATTTCCTGTTTGCACAGGCACCTTGTAAAATGGGAATATATGTGATCAACTTTTATGGTAGAACTAATAGAGTGATTAGGAACTGTCTTTGAAATCAGCCAGAACTGCCATCACATTCCAGCCTGTACTGAATTGTGATCTGCATACATTAATTATTGGAAACGCCAGTAACCTGAACTGCAAAATGGAAGTCATAATTGCTCCAAACCCAAATAAGATAATGTGTCCTGAGCACAGTGCCTGGCCCCTGGCATCTCAGGCAGAGGGATCTTGGTGCTGACATAGGCATTTGTATGAGAATTGGAATTCCCTGCGCCAGGTGGGCCAGTACAGGCACTTACCTTTCCTGCCAGCTAAACCCCATGTAGCCACTTTACAGTGGCAGTAAATGCCTCCTACTGGAAAAATGTGTATAGGGTGGATGCCGGCCTTGCCTTTCTCATGGCATCGAGGAAAATTGGCTCCACTGGAGTGCCGACCCTCCCTGCTTATTTCCATGGAAAGCCCATGGGCGTTCATGTAATAGTGCAGCGGAAATGCTTGGATTTGCATGCATTTGTTTAAACTGTTTTTCTGGAGCTGTTACCATATGCCAGGCTTTGCACTGGGTGCTGGGAGCCAGAAAGAAGTTGAACACAACCCCTGCCTTTCCAGCACTCCCAAACCAGCGGGAGAGGCCCATACTCATCAAATCATCAGAAAAATCAGTGTGTACCTCAAAACTGTGATCAGAGCTGTGGAGGAGACCCAACCTATCCCAGGATGGGTGGGTCAGGATGAGGAAAGGAGAGACACCAGATAAAGTCCCAGTGGCAGAGATGAGGGCTCTGGGGGAGCCGGGTGATGGGAAATGGGGTTCAGAGACTACTCTCAGTGTTTTGTTTTCACTTCCCTACTTTCATGTAAGTCTAGATCCTATTAGAACAGTGGTTGGCAAACTACCCAACCCACTATCTAGCCCACGGGCCAAGTTCAGCCTATTTCCTGTTTTTGCGAAGAGCTTTATTGGAACATGGTCATACCTGTTCACTTACACATTGTCTATAACTGAGTTTCTGCTACAAAGTCAGAGTTGGAGAGTTGCAATAGAGCATGAGACTTGCAAAGCCAAAGATATTTCCTCTCTGGCCCTTTGTAGAAAAGATTTGGCAACCTCTGTATCAGGTCATCTTTCCTTTCCTCTCCCTTTCTTTATTCCTCTCTTGCCCTGTATCTGAAGCAGTGACAAGAGGGGAAGATGTATTTAAGGAGCATTTCATTGGTTCTTCAAATCAAGCTTTGGTAGAAGGTCTATTAGGTATCAAGAGATGACTTATCACTGAGTGAAGTTTTATCTCTAAAGTAAGCACCTTCTGTTTTTAGAACGTCTTGCATATTTCTCAGGGGTAAATGTTCACATATATGTATAATATATACATTTATGTAGGTATAGTATATATGAGTTTAATTTCTAGGAATTTTTTCACAACTACATTTTCATATTTACCATCTAAATCCAAGATACCAGTGACCAGCTGACTTACAGCAGCCATTTAGGAAACAAAAATCCATCTCAAATTTGATCTTCAATGTGTAACTTCTTGAAAAAATAAGGAAACATCATTGAAATATTAAATAGCAGTTGATCTTGTTATTTAATGTCTGTTTTTCTGTTCTCTAGAATTTTTTTCCTTTGACGAAAAAAGAAAACATTCCAGGCTAAAAAATTAGTACATGTGACATACCATTAATATATGACTACTATATAACAAAAATTATGTTTTATTCATATAAAAGAATCCCCAAATCCACAGCCCTCACCTGCCAACTGCCTCTTGCCTGTCTTTCCAGAAAATGTTGATACATAAGTATGTGTATCTAAGACAGTGCATCTATGTGAAGCTTCAACTGAGGAGGCATCTGACTCCTCTGCCTCTCACTCCCAACACGTTGAAACTGCTGGCAAGTCCTGGGAGAGCTGTGTCCCAGTCGAGTCCGCTCCCTCCACCCTCACAACCTCCACCCTGCTCCAAGCCACTGTTCTCTCTTGCGTGCGTGATTCTGACACCCTCCTTTCCAGATCCCCTGATTCCATTCTTGTTGCCATCGTGGTCAACTCTCTACATTATCTGACAAAGTGATCTTATTTTAAAAGTTCTGAAGTGCATGTGCAGGATGTGCAGGTTTGTTACATAGGTAAATGTGTGCCATGGTGGTTTGCTGCACCTGTCAACTCGTCACCTAGGTGTTAAGCCCTGCATGCATTAGCTGTTTATCCTAATGTTCTCTTTCCCCCTGCCCTTCCAAGAGGCCCCAGTGTGTGTTGTTCCCCTCTCTGCATCTACATGTTCTCATTGTTCCGCTACTACTTATAAGTGACAACGTGTGGTGTTTGGTTTTCTGTTCCTCCATTAATTTGCTGAGAATGATGGCTTCCAGCTCAGTCCATGTCCCTGCAAAGGACATGATCTTATTCCTTTTTATGGCTGCATAGTATTCCATGTTGTTTATGTACCCCATTTTCTTTATCCAGCCTATCACTGATGGACATTTGGGTTGATCCAATGTCTTTGCTATTGTGAATAGTGTGCTGCAGTGAACGTATGTGTGCATGTGTCTTTATAATAGAACACCCAGTAATGGGATTGCTGAATCAAATGGTACTTCTGGTTCTAGATCTTTGAGGAATTGCCACACCATCTTCCACAAGGGTTGAATTAGTTTGCATTCCTGCCAACAGTGTAAAAGGGTTTCTGTTTCTCCCTATTTAGTAAATGGTTCTGGGAGAAGTAGCTAGCCATATGCAGAAAACTGAAACTGGACCCTTTCCTTACACCTTATACAAAAATTAACTCAAGATGGATTAAAGACTTAAAAGTGGTATTTTAAAAGCAGAATTCAATTCCATTATCTTCCTTCTTAAAGTCCCCCAACAGCCTCCAGGCTCTCAGAAGAAAACCCCACCTCCTGACAAGGACCCACAGTGATCTGGCCCTGCTGCCTCCTGACCTCACTCTTTCCCCTCTCCTCATCACTCACTCTGAGGTTCCTTGTCCTGGCCTTGAGTCACTTCTGTAAACTCTGCGACATTCCCTCTGCCTCACTGCCTGATCTTTCTTCCTTCAAATACAGCTTCTCCGTGACATTCAGTCTCAGCTAAAATGCCACATCTGCCTTCCCACCCAGTTGCTCACTACCACATCACTGGATTTTAGTTCTCTATTTAGAAGCTTTTATTATTGTTATTTATTTATTTATTTATTTTTGAGACTGGGTCTGGCCCTGTTGCCCAGGCTGGAGTGCAGTGGCATGATCTTGTCTCACTGCGACCTCCACCTCCAGGGCTCTGACGATCCTCCCACCTCAGCCTCCCTAGTACCTGGGACTACAGGTGTGCACCACCATGCCTGGCTAAGTTTTGTATTTTTGGTAGAGTCAGGGTTTCGCCATCTTACCCAGGCTGGTCTCAAACTCCTCAGCTCAAGGGATCTGCTCCCCTCGGTCTCCCAAAGTGCTGGGAATATAGGCTTGAGCCACCACACCTGGTGGTAGCTCTTATTCTTAAGTAGCATTTCCTAGTTGCTATCTGTTTATCTGTATTCCCCCATCAGATTATAAACCCAAGGAAAGTATAGCTCTCGTCTGCCTCCTTCATTGCTGGAATCCAATTACCATATTTATTGTTTTATTTCTCCTCCCACTTTCACTTTATAATAAATGTTGTTGTGCTGTCTCTCCTGATTCTTTTTTAACACCTACATAGTTTCTATCAAATGGAATTACCATAATTTAATCCGCCAGTCCTCTATAATGCGTATTTCGGCTGCCTCCAGTCTTTTGCTAAGCACAGTTAATTTCACTCTTGTTGGGAGGGGTGTGAAAACTAGACTTACAGAGGAGTCAGGAAGGGAGAGAGAGAGGAGACAGAGCAAATGATCTAATTGCAGAACAATGGATCATCTCACCCTTCAGTACTGGGGGCAGGGATTGTTTAGAGCGGCCGTGTCCAAAAGAAATATTGGAAATGATGGAAATGTTTTCTATCTGCTTTGTCCAGTGCAGGAGCCACTAGCCATATGTAGCTTTTGAGCATTTAAATCGTGAATGTAATGGCTGAAGAAGAGAATTTTTAATTTTGTCTTGCTTTAATTAAAATGTTAATATCTGTATAGAACAGCAGAGATTTAGACAAAGGGATTTATACTGATCACTAAAGAACGTTCCTGCTCACTTCCCTCCCCACAGTGCAGTCATGGTGGCATACAATTCAGGGATATGGGGAGAGAAATGAACGGGAATAGAGAATGTTCATTATTTAGACACAGAAGGTCAAGAGAGAAGCTGTATCTTGAGGGAAAATAAATCCCAAGCAGACCCTTAAAGCAGGCTCTCTTAAAAGTTTGCTCTTGGCTAACATCTGTGGACAGATAGTCTAGAAGAGAGATCAGCAAATTTGTTCCATAAAGAGTCAGATAATAAATATTTCAGCTTGGGGTAATGCCACAACTAAACCTGCTATTGTCAGGCAAAATAAACCATAGACAGTATATAAATGAATGGGCATTTCTGTATTCCAAGAAAACTTTATTTACCAAAACAAAGTGAGGGCTGGATCCGGCCATTGCTTGGCTCATAGTTTGCCAACCCCTGTTCTAGAAGAACCTGGCTTAGAGCTGCCCAGTTCAAACCACCAGGCATTCTTCCTGAGAACAAAGGGAGAACCATGTCCTAGCCACAACCCAGGAATTCTTGAGTTCTACACACCCAGATGGGCTAAAAGACAGCATGAGTGACCCACTCTCAGTGAATCAGGTGCTGGTTCATCACTTCTGACTTGAGATTTCTGTTGTGTCTTAAGACACCCATAGCCTTATAGCAGGTGTCAAACAGACTCCTCCTTCATGACCAAGTCTCTGCTGGTGCAGATGTGATGTACAAGTCAGGGTTGCTGACAATGGGTTGTCAGGGTTGCTTTCTATTTCCCTTTTGACCCCTGAAGTATAAGAACACAGTGCATCACACTTAGAGTGTGCTTGGTTGGTGTGTGCTGAATTTTTAACCAAGTGCTGCGTAACTTCTCGGAACTTCAGTTTCCCCATCTATGAAATGGATATAACTCTAGTACCTTAATGCACGTGGAGAGCTGATACCTGGACCATAGGAAATGCTCGATGCATGGTGCTGATGCACATGGAGTGCTGGTGATACCAACCTAAAGTTGGATGGTTCTGGAAGATTCAAAGAAGTTCAGATTTGAGTTCAGCCTTTAAGGATACGTGGAGAGAAGATGGTACTGAGTTTGAGGAGAGTGAAGGCACAGAGAAGCTTAGCCAGAGCAGGCTCAAGGTGAAAGGAGACAGGGGAAACAGAGTTTAGGCCATGTGCCTTCATGAAGTAGGAAATTTACTAGAAACAATACAGATTCATGCCCAGAGAATGATGCCAGTGTCTCCCATCGATGCCATGCCCCACCCCTTGCAGACCCCTCAGCAGACCTCGTCTCATGTGACCATTACCACACTTGGGTGACATCCCTCTCTGAGAAATAAGGAGACAGGCTCAGAAAGGAGAAGTGACTTGCCTAAGACCACAGAGCTGGTACAAGGGAGCAGGACCATCATCCAGGGCCATCTGGCGTTCAGTCCCTGCTGCCCACATCATCACATTGTCCATTGTCCTCACCCACAGAAAACCTGCCTTTGCACTACAGAGGTCCCTTGGGTGTTACTTGGATCACTCTCTGAGAGCTGCATTACCCCCAAACAGATCCCATGACCCTAAGGAAACCATGTTCCTCCCAGGCCAGATCCTGTGTCATGGGAGCTTGGTTGGAGAGGACAGATGTAGGTAACACCTTTTGGGTACCTCAGCAGTTCTGTTTTGTGCCTGGAGAAAAACTCCTTTGCTTCTTCAGTCTGTTCTGAGAGCCCAAATCTCCCTGTGGTCAAGGTCATGGGTCATAGTGAGGAGGACGCCATGTAGGTCTCACCCAGAGAGCCCCTGAATCCTAACTCCTAGTTTGGCGGGGGGTGTGGGGGGATATCCTCTTCCTGGCACCAGAGTGGAATGGAGCCTTATGTAGTTGTGGGAGCCTAGGCTCTGGATCTGCACAAATTGGGTTAGAAGCCCAGTACTAGGATTACAGGCGATGGCTCATGCCTGTAATCCTAGCACTTTGGGAGGCTGAGGTGGGTGGATCACTTGAGGTCAGGAGTTCAAGACCAGCCTGGCCAATATG
>NW_016107374.1:6594773-6610134 GCF_001604975.1 Cebus imitator | reverse complement strand
AAAAAAAAAAAAAAAAAAAAAAAAAAAAAAAAAAAAAAGCTGGGTTTGGTGACCCGGGAAAAAAATACAAACCAAAAATACAAAAAAAAAAAAAAAAAAGCTGGGTTTGGTGGTGCACACCTGCAACCTTAGCTGTTTGGGAGGCTGAGGCAGAAGAATGGCTCAAACCCAGGAGGTGGAGATTGCAGTGAGCCAAGATATGCCACTGCACTCCAGCCTGGGCAACAGAGCAAGACTCTGTCTCATAAAAGAAAACAAAAACATGAAGCTCAGTACTTCCTGGACTCAGTTTCTTCATCTGTAAGATGGAACTGCCTGCACGGCTTGATGTTAATATTCACTTGTACATTTATCCAAAGTGTAGGTTTGGCGTACATGCTGTGTGCCAGGCATTTTCCTAGGCCTTGGAGACAACATTACTCAGCAAGATTGAGATGGAGCTCGTATTCTAGTTGGCAGACATAGAGAGCGAATGAAGAAATTCAGACACCGCTAGAATAAGAGTAACGTGAAGTGGCCAGTCCTGTGTGTGGCTCCTGGTAACTATCCCATAAAAAGTGGTAGGTATTTTTCTTGTTCTAGTTATGTGGCCAAAGAATCCCTTGAGACGAGTGTACTGTATTAATCTGCTAGGGCTGCTATAGCAAAATACCACCGACTGGGGGGCTTAAACAATGGAAATGTGTTTTCTCACAGTTGTAGAGGCTGGAAGTCCAAGACTGAGGTGTCGGCAGGATTGGTTTCTCCTCAGGCCTCTCTCTTTGTCTTAGGGCTCTCTGTGATAATGTCATTTAAGCTTAATCATCTCTTTAAAGGCCCCGTCTCCAAATACAGCCACATTCTGAAGTCCTAGAGGTTAGGCCTTCAACACAGGAACTTGAGGGGGACAAAATTCAGCCCATAACATGCATTGATCATGAGAACCAAGAGAATGTCTTAAGACCAAAAACGCAGTGTGGAGAGAAGGGGCACTTCTGCCAAGCATTCCTTCGTGCCTCCCAGGCCTGGCATCATCATCCCATCCTGATGATGGGCACCCTCCTTTACTTGTCAGTGTCATTCTCAGACGTGTGTTTGAGAATTCAAGTCACAGTGTTTGTACACTCTGACTTATTTATCCCTTCTACTGTTGATGGTCATTGAAATGTTCCCAGTGTTTGTTTGGCCATATGAACAATGCTGCCATGAACATTTGTATGAAGGTCTTTTTTGCAGACATGGGCATTCATTTTGGTTAGGTACATGCCTGGGAGTAAAATTGTTGGATCAGAGCTTACTTTCAGCTTTGGTAGATACTGCCAAGTCATTTTTCAAAAACAGTTGTACCAGTTTACACTCCCACCAGGATTTTAGAATTCTGGTTGCCTTATATCTTTGTCAACATTTGTAACTGTCAGTCTATTTTTAGTCATGTGGGTGGGATCTATACTATAGTTTACTTAACTTTTTTTAGCCAACATCTTCTTCTCCTCCTTTGTCTCCTTATCGCTTTTTCTCTTTTTCTCCTTCGTCTTCCTTTTTCTCATTCTTTTTTCTCCTCCTCCTCCCCTTCTTCTTTTTCTCCTTCTTAGTATCTTTTGCATATAGAAAATAATCACTATGAAATTGTGTATTTGACATGCAAATTCTATTTCTTGAATTTTAACTATTAAAATGCAAAAAGATGCATCCATGTCTCCTCTAAAAGGACTGCATACTCCTTCACACTTGGGGAAATGCAGCTTGTGCTATTTTACTGGCGTGTCCATGCCCCTTTTTTTGCCAGGGCCCTGGCTGATTAATACGATGCTTGGGGAGCGCTCCAGCCAGAAATGAGAGCTGTCGCCTGTGGCCAAGAACAGAGCAGATTCTCAGTGAACATCCCCTTGGTGTTAGACTTCATGGGGCTTTGCTTTTCCAAATGGCTTCCTTTCCTGGGCTCTGTGCAGCTGAGCCAAGGGCTGGTAAACTCTGCCACCCCAGAACACTGTGCATTCTTTGATTTTGAAAAGGGTGTTTCCTGGAGGCCTCCTCTTAGATCACTGGATCAGCCCAATGGCAAAGGATTTAAAAGGGCCAGTTTGATAGGGGCAGCTCATATAGCATGGCCCTGTGTAAGACCAGAGGGCATTTTTCCTGTTTGGGGAAATGGTTACTGGATTAGCATTTTGCTTTTCAGAGTGGTCTGCAAGATTGTGTGTTCTTGCCCGTCCTCAAAGCAGGCTTATGACGAACATGTCTGGTTCCCAGCCCTGCCATTTCCTCCCAATTGGCTGGGCCAGATGCTCCAGACACAGTTAATGAGATGCTGAGGGATTTGGCCGGGTGAAGGCTTTTGAGTTCAAGGGGACAGAACCATACGCTCAAGGAAGCTGAGGCCGTGTTAGCCGGCGGCTCCTTTTAACTCAGATCCCAGCACACTTTGGGAAGAGGAAACGGTGCAAAGGCTAAACATCAGTTTGGGGCTTCCCTTGATGATCTCTGTGATGAAGCCAGGGAGAGGTGGGCTGGTAAACGGGTATCTATTCAGTTTTCTGAATGTACAACCACCTGCCAGACCTATAACAAGGGTGGCCAGGGGCTGACAAAATAGATTGTCAGAAAGAAAAAGAAATTGTGTTTCTGTCCTCGAAGAGCCCATACTTGGGAATTAACTGGGAAGATGCTGCTAAACCAGCCCTGCTGACTTGCAGATGGAGACTGGGTCACAGTCCTTTATAGAAGATGTCGCATCATCCTTGCTTGAGATGGGATACGTGGGCTAGAGTGAGCATCTGTACACTCAGCTTTTGGGTCCCTGCCTTACACTAAATGTTGAGGATACAGGCCCTTTCTGTGTGATAGGCACAGGCCCTAGGGGAGACAGACATTCCTCTGGTAAACACATAAATAAATACAGAATTCTAGCTAGGATGCATTCTAAGAAGAGAAAGCAGGCAGTGCTGGGAGCAGGTGTAACCAGGAGATCTGGCTGGTTTGGGAGTTAAGGAAGGCATCTCCAAGGAAATGGTACCTTAAGGATGAGTAGTATACCACTAACAAACAGATTGGGGAATCATGTCCCAGGCAGCAGGAACAGCCTGTGCAAAGGCACTGAGGTAGAGAATTTGGTGTGATCAAGGAGCAGAAGTATGACCAGAGCAGCTAGAGTCCAAGATGGCACAAGAAGTTGGAGGGTACACATGGAAGGTCCTAAGAAGCTTTTATAGACCACAAGAGGAGAGAACGATGGGAAAGCTTCGTGGGGTTTTAAGCAGAGGAGTGACATGATATAACATGATATACTTTTTAAAACCTCACTTTGCTGGATGGAGAATACATTGTCAAGAATCCAAAGTGGGACCCAATTACTCAACCATGAAAAGGCATGTAGTGCTGATCCGCGCTATAACATGGATGAACCTCAAAAACATTTTGCTGAGTAAGGAAGCCAGACAGAAAAGGCTTGTAGGATTCCATTTATATGCAATATCCAGAATAGGCAAATCCATAGAAAGAGAAAGCTGATTGGTGGTTGCCAGGGGCTGGAGGAAAGGGGGAGTGGGAGGGACTAATGGCAAAGGGTTTCCTTTTGAAGTGGTGAGCATTTACAACTAGATAGAAATTGAAGTCTTCCAATATTATGAATGAGCTTAATGCTACTGACCTATTCAATTTAAAATGGTGAATTTTACGTTACGTGAATTTCACCTTAGTATAACAAAAAGGCAAAAACAAAACCAAAGAAAAGTGAGTCTGGGATTCCATCAAGGAGGCAGCGGCAGCCCAGGTGAGAAAGGAATGTGGTGGCTTGGACCAGCACAATGGGGCTAGAGACGGAGAGTGATGAACTCATTCAAAAACAGTGTAGGATTTCTCAGGATCCTTTTAGTTCTGACACTCTATGTAAATTGGGCATCAGAAAAATGGGAAGAATTTTCCCAGATTCCAACACTGGAAGAGTCCTTTCCTGTACTTGGGAAACAAATGCCTTTTCCTAAGCATAGGTGATGACCTGGAGCTGGGTGTCTTTCCCTGATATAGATGTGCAGCCTTGGCTCAGCCCAGCCCTTGGCACAGCTTACCTTCTCGGGGAGCCCTGACCTGCTGGCCCATCCAGAAAGCACCATGGTCCACCCAGGGCTGATACAGCCCCAGAAGATGGGACTTCCTTTTCCATGGTTTCGTGCAACCTCATTTTGTTGATTTTCTCAGAATTGGCCTTATTTCCAGATGAGACATCTGTGTGACTACAAAGATCATGGGAGAGAATGTTTTTTTTTTCCCATTTATTTATTTTATTGCATTTTAGGTTTTGGGGTACATGTGAAGAATATGCAAAATTGTTGCATAGGTACACATATGGCAGTGTGATTTGCTGCCTTCCTCCCCTTCACCTACATCTGGCATTTCTCCCCTTGCTATCTCTCCCCAGCTCCCCACCCCCACCGTCCCTCCCCTATTTCCCCCCAACTGACCCCAGTGTGTAGTGCTCCCCTCCCTGTGTCCATGTGTTCTCATTGTTCAACACCCGCCTATGAGTGAGAACATGCGGTGTTTTATCTTCTGCTCTTCTGTCAGTTTGCTGAGAATGATGGTTTCCAGGTTCATCCATGTCCCTACAAAGGACCCAAACTCATCGTTTTTGATGGCTGCATAATATTCCATGGTATATATGTGCCACATTTTCCCTATCCAGCCTATCGTCGATGGGCATTTGAGAATGTTGTTTTTAATTGCATCTGTGGGATATACTGCAAAATATTCACTAAATCTTAAGTACATGGCCACAGTCATCAGAAACAGTCATTTCTGTCTGTTTTTTCCCCCTCTGACCATCCTTTGGTAATGAGGGTAGATGGAAAACATGAACCTCACATCCTGTTCATGAAGGCTTCCTTGATGGGTAGGAAGCAATAAAGGATTTCTCCTCACCCTACTCTGATCAAATAGCCATGTATTCTCTTATTTTCTTTTACTCTCATTCTTTCTTCTGCCCTTCTTTCTATCCATTTTTTCATCCTACCGTTCTTCCCTTTTCCATCCTTCCTTCCTCTTTCCTTCCATCTGTCCATCCTTCCATTCTCCCATTCTCCTCCATTCCTCCATACATTCTTCCATCTTCCTGTTCTCACTTTTATTCCATCCATTTGTCCTTTCATTCTTTCATCTTCCTCCCCCTTCCTCCCTTCCTTTTATCTGTGTTCCCATCCTCCTATCCCCTCTGTTCTTCATCAATTCCATCCTTCCACTTTTTCACCCTTCCTTCCTTCTTTCCATTCTTCCATCTATCCATCTGTTTATCCACCCTTCTGTCCAACTAACCCTTATTGAGATACGCCCCTTCTCTACTCCATCTGTGGCCATGGTTGGTAAAACAGATTGACTCTGAGTGAGGTCATTGAGCTCCTCTTAAACTCTTGCTGGGTCAGACTTGGTTCTTCTTGCCAGAGGATCTGGCCTCGTCACTTGGCTCAGTGCCTCATGGCTCCTGTCGGGGTTTCGGAGATGATGGTGGTTATCTATCACCAGAGGGTTTTGATGTGTCCTCTTCACTCGCTAAGGGCCATGGTAGATGGAAATTTTGTTGGATATCTCAGGTGAAAATTGCAGCTTGGCTTCAATTTTGGCTTCTTCAAGTCTATTTCCATAGCTGTACAGATATCTGATTTGACTTGGTCATAGTGACTTTAATAACAGGTGACATCACCTGAACTCTCACTCTGTGCTGGGCCCTGTGCCAAACTTGTTATCTCATAGAATTCTCACAATAACCTTCTGAGATTGGTGTTAGTATTCTCCCCATTTTCTAGATGAGGAAACTGAGATCACTTTCTCAAGGTCACAATCAGGACTTAATTCCCCATCTCTATGACCCCAAAGTCTGTGACTTCAACCACTGAATTACACTGCCTCAGTATGGATGCTTCTTTGAATCTTCAACATTGAACATTTGCATGGAATGAAATGCCACCCCCCCTTGCTTTCCTTTCTTCTCTGACCATGGGCAGGAAAGAGTCTGCTGATGTTTGCTGCTGTAACTGGAAGCTCCTTTCTGGTCCTTGCTGTGGGCCCCTGGGGAGAGAAACATGGCTGGCATCCCAGGCACTAAGGAGACTTTGCAGGTATGCTTGGGCTCCTTCATGCCAGCGAGCAGCAGGTCTCCTGAATGGTGGGGCTTTTAGGCTGTTTGTGTGAGATGCCCCCAGCGTTAAATCAACAGACTTTTCTCAACTCTCCATCCAGGAGTCTGAAAATCTGCAAGGAGGCTGTGCTCCGGCCACAAGAGGGCACCCCACTCCCAGGCAGGCAGGATGAGAGTTTGTGGGAGGTGGGTGGGAGGAGCTGAGAGATTCCTTTTGGATGCACCTTCAAACCAAGCACTCTTAAACTCATTCCTTGGGGGGAAATGGAGGAGGGATGGGGGTGGGGTGGGGAGGTGGGGAGAGATAGCATGGGGAGAAATGCCATATATAGGTGAAAGGGAGGAAGGCAGGAAATCACACTGCCATGTGTGTACCTATGCAACAATCTTGCATGTTCTTCACATGTACCCCAAAACCTAAATGCAATTAAAAAAAAAAAAACTCATTCCTTGGGAAGGGGAGGAATGTTTTCAAGCCCACCGAAAAGTTTCATTTCATTCAACTAGTATGAAGCTAAGGGATGAAGGATCCAGCAGGGAAAACCACATGGTTCCTGCCCTCAAGGAGTCTACAGTCAAGTGGAAGACAAATAATTAGAAGGGAATGTGATGCGTGCCAAGGTCTTTATCCAGAACAGTCATTTAGTAAGCATTTAATGAGCACCTACTATGTGCCAGGTTCTGTGCTGGTTGCCAAGGATAGGAAAATGAACAGCGCAGCCATTACCCTCAAAAACCAGTCTACTTGGAAGACAGCAAATTTGGAAAAATAGGAAAATGTAGCCATCAATCTATCTATCGATCGATTGATCTAGTGATCAATCAAGAGAAAGAACTGAGAAGGAGCACCCAACCCAGTCCAGGAGGGAAGAGGGAGTATTAGGGAAGGCTTCCTGGAGGAAGAACACCCGACCCATGCTGGAATGAATTAGGATATTAGGGAAGACTTCTTGAAGGAAAGGGCGTCAGAGCCAAGTCATAAAAGACAAATAGGGATTTACCAGGCAAAGCAACAGAGGGTATTCCAGGTGGTGGAGGCTACATATATGCAGACCAAGGTGTGCATGTGGGCAGACATTGGGCACCACGTTAAGGAAATGGGGTCTTTCCCAGCATATGATGGAAAAGCAGGAACTAAGAGAGTGAGGTGAGGGAATGATAAGACCCCTACTCCGTGTGTAGGAGAGGACACTTTACACATGGTAACATTTGAACTGGACCATGGAGTGTGTGTGGGGTTCACCAGGTGGAGGAGGGAGAGAAACAGTAGAAACACTCTGTAAGGGGCAGCTTTGCCATTCCATGGGGGCCACTCAACAGGGACTCTCCAGGGTCCCTGCCCCATCTACTTCCTCTTTACAGCATTCCTCTCTTTAGTTACACCAGAGCAAAAGGGCTCAGTGCCGGAGAGAGCGGGGCAAAGAGAAATATCCACATGGGGTCTCTGGGTGGGTCTGGTGAAAGGATTCCAAGAAAAGAGGTGGATGAAGCAAAAGTTGAAGATTTGGGGCTCAGTTTCTTCGCCACTCCAGTGTCTCTGACCTGAGAATGTCCCAAATCAAACTTCTCAGGGCAGCTGGGCTCCGGACAGATGATGATATGGGGTTGGGACTGACATGCAGGGTCTGGTGTGGGTGCAGCTGAGAGACGCACCCACACTGCCTGGTTTCAGGGCTGGCATCACCTTCCCCATATCTCTTCTCTCCTCATTGCTTTGGTGTCCTCATCAGTGGAGAGAGGGTAATAACACCATCTCCCACCTAAGGTTACTATGGCAAGTGAGGATGGAAAACACTTGATACAGTCCCTAGGCCACGGTTGGCACTCACATTTAGGCAGCAGTAACAGTAGCTGCTGTTGCTATTATGGTGATGATTAAGCCTCCTGTTTGATAAAGCTGAAAAATCTTTAATGTCTGTGTTTTATGCTTATAATTTCAGAGATGTATTCTCTCAGTTTCAGATCAAAGCTTAATCAGCACCTGGCTGGAGTGCTTGTTTTTACTGTCTCCTTTCCATCTTTTTCTCAGTATGAGAGGTCCTGTTGGAAATGGAATAATTTCACCTCCTAAGAAACTGTTGGCAAGTAAAAAAGAATCTTAAATACCTTGGGATTTATTTATTTATTTATTTCAGCATCAGACTGGGAATAATTGCTAAGGCCCTCACTTTTGTTATCATTTTTTAAATTTTATTATTATCGTTATTATTATTTTAGAGACAGGGTCTCACTATGTCACCTAGGCTGGAGCATAGCGGTACAATCGTAGCTCACTACAGCCTCAAACTCCTGGTCTCTGGTGATCCTCCCATCTCAGCCTCCTGAGTAACTGGGACTACAGGCATATACCTCCACGCCTGGCTAATTTTTAAGTTTTTTGTACAGACAGGGTCTTGCTATGTTGCCTAGATTGGTCTCAAACTCCTGGCTTCCCAAAGTGCTGGGATTACAGAGGTGAGACACTGTACTCAGCCCTCTTTTAATTTTTTTTTTTAATTTTAGCAATGTATTTTATTTAACCCAAACATTTGATGCATACAAAAAATATTGTTAGTAAGGTATTGTCCTTTTTTTTCATTCTAAGCCTATTTCAGTCAAGCCTTGCCATAATTCAAGTGCTCACGTGGACAAGTAGCTCTGTTATTGGACAGGGCACCTCTATACTAAGAAATGCCCAGGCTGTGACCTCCATTCTTGAGGGTATGGTTAGTCTCAGCCTTCCATATACATTGTACTTCTTTTTGATAGTTTCAAGTTGCGTCATAAGCTTAACTCTGATGGATACTAGCACTCATAACACTTTTCTATTAATTAATTGTTTAAATATCATACCATTACCCATTTCGGTGAGTTACCTATACATTTCCTTACCTTTGCGATTCCGTGTAAGGGAACGCCATGAATGCAGCATGTTGTAGGCAGAAGGCAGATGTTTACCCGCTGGTGGGGTGAGGCCAGTGCCTGTGTGTAGGATTGAGATCAGACATCACTGCTCTCTCTTCTCTTGAATGAATCCATAACCGGCCATGGATCAAAGGCTGTGAGCTGAGGGGTCCCTGGGAGAACTCCTCTTTACCTTCCTTCCTTTTACCATTTAGAGATCCTTCAACAAATATTTAAGTTGCTGTTCTACGTGACTCACTTTGCTGGGCATGGAGTCTACAAAGAATATCATTCAATCTCCTGGGTCTTGAAGAGTCCCCAAGAGTGAAACCAAACCTTCCAGAAGCTTCCACTTAGTTTTAGCTGCAGATTCTTTCTTCTGAAGGAACTATCAGACAGATCTGCATAATATAATAATGGTAACAATTCACGTTTATACTTCGTATGAATTCACTTACCTGCATTGTTTAATCCTCTCCACAATTCTCCAAAGAAGGACTCTTTTGTAGGCAAGACAACTGAGGCTTGAGAGGTTTAATGGACTCACTCAGGGGTGGCAAGACCAGTATTTGAATCTGGGGGGTCCGGCCCCAGGATAATATAGTTCCTACAGGCTGCACCTGCTCTCCTCCAGCAACGCTGCTATGGTAGGCACAGCGATGAGGGGCGGGGCGACCCAGGGTCCCTTCCCTGTAACACTTCTGATCCCTTGCAGCTGCCTGTCATTTGGGGGAGCACCCTCCCTCCTGAACTCCTAAGGTGGGCACTGTCTGAGGCTCCTGGTAGGCAATGGACCAAGAACCAGACAGAGCTGTGGGTGGGCTGGGAAGAAGGAGCCCAGCACCAGAAGTCCTGACCAAGAGGAAGCGTTTCCAGAAGAGGCACTGCGATCCTACCGAAGGCTTAATCTACTTAGATCTCTTGAAAGTCATCAGGCTTACCATCTACAGAAGTGCATTAATTATTGTTACCTGGAGGAAGGGCAGTGGATTTGGGGGTTAAACACATAGATGGTGAATGCCGCCTTGACATAGATCTAGACTCACTTGAGGACAGCCCGAGATTTGCTGTTTCTGTCAGATGGCTGATGGGCAGCTTGGTCACGAGTCGGGGGCTTAGAGCTCTGGGGAGTTGAGATGTTTAGGCAAAAGTTGTGGGATTGGAGTTAGAAGCTGAACTTGAACCCTGGCTCTCTAGAGCTACTCTAGGGACCTGGGCAAAAAAGAATGGCTGAAATGTTTGCTTGTGCCTCAGTGTAGCATGAGCTTCTTAAAGGGACCTAGAGGAGAGAGGGCAAACCCTTTTTGCCCAGCCCTTGTGTCTCTGCCGGAAAGCCTGTGGGCTCTTCTGATTTCTCCCTGTGGATTTTGGACCCCTCATGGGAAACACAAGGCTGGGCTTCACAGCTGTAACTTTGTGCACCTTTGGATATACTTCCTTTTCCTCTTTTTCTGTCTCTCTTTCAGAGCCAAGAAGAAGAGCAAACCCTTGAACCTCAAGATCCACAGCAGCGTAGGCAGCTGCGAGAACATCCCCTCCCAGCAGCGCTCCCCGCTGCTGTCCGAGCGCTCCCTCCGCTCCTTCTTTGTGGGACACGCACCTTTCCTGCCTTCCACCCCTCCTGTTCACACTGAGGCCAACTTCTCTGCAAGTAAGTGACCCACTGGGCTGCACTGGGGATGCTGGCTGTGCCACCTCCTTCTCCCCGGCACCTGCTATCCTCTGTGCCAGGTGCAAACCCTCTTTTCCTTATCACAGAGACTTGTGAAATGCTCACTGATAGAGCTTCATCCATCCTCTGCCCATGGTCCCCCCATCTGCCTATGCTACTCACGCCCATTTGGATGATTTTGGAGGGGGAGCATAATTGACGCTGGGGAGGTTGACTGGCTGTTGCCATTGGTCTCAGGTGTGAAGGAAAGATAGAGGAAAGCAAGCAGGCATTCAGGGAAGCACCCGCCCTCTCTCTCCCTCCTCCCTGCCGTCTCTCAGCTGCCTGATTACTGGATTTTTCTTGGCCGCTGTGGCTAAGGCATCTATGATTAAGTTTCGCCTTTTTTTCCCCACTCAGGTCAACACATATAACCTTTACATCTCAAAGATGTATTTGGGTTCAAATGGGGTTGAGCATGGCCTGGAGTGGTTTACTTTCTGTTCTTAAGAATTTCTGCCAGAGACAGAGTAGTTATTACTTGGAGCGGAAATGGAACTTTCTGAGGATGGAGAACTGAGGTTTCAGAAGGTGTTTAATCTTCTCTACCCAGAGGCCCGGTTTGCTGAACAGGCACAGATGTGGTCAGAGGGGCACCCCCCTGAATAAAGCCCAGCCAGTCCCCCAGCCAAGACAGCAACTTTTATTGATTGGTTGCTCAAGAGAAGGAAGGGCTCTGAGAATGTGGAAGAAATAACCCCTGGCCCTTAATTCAGCCACAGGCTGTGCACATTGTGGTGTTGTTCTGAGAAATGATAAGACATGTTCACTGAGCATTGATACGTGCTCATCACTCACAGGGAGGGTCTCATCTAGTTGTTGCAGCAATCCCTCCTGCAGATGGATCGTTCCCACTGTACGGAAGGGGAAACTGAGGCCCAGGGACATCAAAGAACTTGCTCAAAGTCACACAGCTGTTGAGGATTTGAGCTGGGATTTGAATTCGGTTCTTTCTAACACATCACACATCATTTGATAACCATGACCCCTTAAATACCCAGCAGAATGCTTTCTCGAAATATGGGGTTCTGTTCATTACTTTTACCTAAGAGTTCTGACACTTTGAGAATTCGACAAGATCTATTAATTCTATGCCTGGAAAAAAAGGCGCAGGTAATATCCAACATCCACCTACATGGTTAGGCTGGGACCGAATGGTGAGCTTGGTTTATAGCCCACAGGTATATATGGCGCATCCATGGTAGGAATCAGCTGATGGTATGGACTGATGATCCATGTGGATATCAGTCAGGAGATGGTCCAGAGACTACCTTGTCTCAGTGCCCAGGTTAGGCAGGCTCTAAATCTAGCAAACTAAAATAGCACCCACTACTCACAGGTGCACACCAGAGGCCAATTTATCAAATTTGTCCAGAGAAATCACTGCCAGACAGAGCACCCTTCATGAGGGTGGGCCTGCATGGTAGTCAAAGAGAGTGGCTCCGTGAGTGTGAATGAGGAAAAGGGGAGATAGTGACATGTCCAGTGTGTAGCAGTGGCCAGATGGGGCAGATGTCACAGCCAGGAACAGATACCTGGGTTTGAACCCCAGTTATTCTACTTTTAAGCAATTGTGCATGACCTAAAGTGAGTTCAAAGCCTCTGAACCTGTTTCCTCAGCTGTAAAATGGGGATGATAAGAGGTTCACCTTGTACGTGGTGGTGAGGATTGGATAAGATCACGCATGCCAAGCCTTCTGCACAGTTCCCAGCACACAGCAGGTGCCTAATAAATGGTGGCTTTTATGATGATGATTTATTCTTGAAGCATTTACAGCCTGTGGTCTGATGGTTAATCTGGGGCTTCTATGGCTAAATGCCTTGCAGTTTACTGCCCCCCCACCGCCAACTTCCCCATGGCCCTAAGAATGCTTGGCATTTACCTTGGCATGACTCTGGATGGCTGCCTCTAGCAGCCATCTGTCCTTGGTCATCGCCATCCTATGAGTGAATGTCAGCATGGCCCCCTCCAGGGGTTTGACCACTGCTCTGCACTTTAGTTTTGGCCAAAGTAAAAACATCTCCCTCCTGCTTGAAAAAAACAAACAAAAAAACCAGACTCAAACATTTGAGCCCCTGTCTGTACCAAAGAGTTTTTGAGGATTCACTGTGGCTTCTAACTTTTCGTTCCTGCCCTGGTCTCCACCAAAGAGGAAAAGCTTTTCCACTGCTTGCCTATGGACAGGAGCAAAGTCCTTAATTAAAAGGCTGCTCCCAGCACTAGGAGGCACCAGGAGCGCAACTACCCCTTGGACAGTCTTGGTGTTTGCATGCAAAGAAGTTGCTCTCTGATCTCCCAGAAAGAAGAAAGATAGCATTTGAGTCTCAGTGGAAGAATGAGTGTGTAACCCAAATGTGAGCTGAAACCCTGGGGACCACTTCCCTGTCTGTTGATTCTAATAAGTAACAGAAACAGAGGCAGCCCGGTGTGGTGGGCACGTTGCAGTTTGGGAACTGAGACGCTCTCTGTTGGAATCTCAGTGCTGCCTCCAGTTACCTGTGTGGCCTCTGTCTCTGCCTGGTGTGTCAGCTGCACTGTTTCAGGTAAGACTCACCCCAATCTGTGAGGCAGGTGCTAGAATTCCCATGTTACAGATCAAGAAACTGAGGCTCAGAATGGTGCATGACCTTGTCCATGGGGTCCCTTGTGAATCCAGATCCAATCTAGCCTGCATTCCATCACTTCAATGCAGCAAGTTCCTTTCTCTATCTGGGTCTCAGTACCCCAGAGGGTCCATTTCAGTGACTCTGAGGTCTACCCACTGAAGTTTCTAGGCAAACCTTTGACTCTTTCAGAATGCTGGTTCTGGGGACTCTGGGTGGGGTTTGGGGTTGGGAGAACACAGCTACCAGGTGCCAGCTCCTCCTTCTTTGTAATGGTTCCCATTCCCCTGCCACCATGAATTTCTGGAGAGAACTCCCTGCCTTTGGGCCCTGGTGACCATCTTTCTCCTGTTGATCCAGCCAAGGGAGCCCCTGGGGCTATGTCCCTGCCAAGCTCAGTCTGTCTGCCTATTTGTCGGCTCTGGCTCTGGTCTGTGCTTTGAAGGGTGGTGACACGCCATCTTGTTACCTTATGATGGTAACACTTGGGGATAGCCTTAGGCAGATCTGGTTGTAGCGTGGCTGAACCTCACAACCTCAGGGTGCTCAGCCACCTTGAGTGAGCTGCGAGAAGGATGCCACCTTCTTGGGACTTACCCTACTCCCCTGGTCTGGGAGTGGCGAGTGGGGACAGGGAGGGAGGGGAGCGGCAGGAGCTTTTGCTGATGGAGGAATCTGTCTCCGAGGTTCACCAGTCCTTGGGGTTCATAGCCTCATCAAGCAGGGCTAGAATGAAAGACATCAGATGCTTCTGTTTACCATGGGAGATCCTGACTCAAATGAACCTGCTTCCTAGAGAAATAGAGAGCAGTGGACTTACCTCTCCATCCTTGCTGTATTTATTCTGCGCTGCATTTAGGTGGGCCACCATGCTCTGGTGGTTTGGTTAGGTGCCCTTCACCATGGACCATCTTTAGTCCACCAATCTGCAAGCCTGGGTTCTCCTTGTAGTTTGTCTCTCATCCCAGCGGATGGAGGTCAGGCTGTCTTAAATCTCCTAAAGAAAGGCTACTTCAGAATGAAAGAGTGCCACCTAGATGGAAGGAATGATTGTCATCATTCATTACCAGCTGGTGGAAGTGACTTCGGGTTTAAAGCAACTAACTAGATGCTGTCAAGTCACTGAGAAAATCACTTCACTTCTTCAGTCTGTTTTCTACCCAGCAATGATGCAGTGAGGATAAAACGTTAAGTGGATGTACATTCCCTAGCATGGGGACTGGTACTTAGAGCGCTGAGTCTCAATAAAGGGTGACTTTGGGAGCTATTGCTGTATGTTACATGATGAAGTGGTTTGTAACAATGTTGAAAACAATGGTCATAATGGCAATTGGCACGTATTGTGTTGACAATGTCCCAGGCATGGGACAAAGCAATTTGCTTTTATTATGTCATTTAAGCTCCATAATCCTCTATAAGGTAGGTACTACTATTATCCCCATTTTACAGATGAAGAAACTGGGGCTGAGAGAGTTTAAGCAGTTGGTCCAAGATTACAAGGCCAGGAGGGAGGTGAAGTTTGCAGTCCTGTTGAATCCTCCACTCTGAAATGCTAGGGTATGAAATTGCAATGTCATCGTCATTAAAACTTCCTTGTTCATCATGTAAGGAACTGAACATGCTCAGGTTTTCTCTCTGAAGCCCTTGCATTGCTGGGGGAGTGTGTTGTGTGTGACAGCCTTGCTCAAAGGGTGCCTTTTTGTTAGTGTGCTGGGCTCACTTAGAAAGCAGCAACCATGCTGGGCACATTGGCTCACCCCTGTAATCCCAGAACTTTGGGAGGCCAAGGCGGGCAGATCACGTGAGGTCAGGAGTTCGAGACCAGCCTGGCCAACATGGTGAAATTCTGTCTGTACTAAAAATATAAAATTAAAATACAAAAATACAAAATTGAAAAATACTAAAATTAGCCGGGCGTGGCGGCAGATGCCTGTAATCCCAGCTACTTGGGAGGCTGAGGCAGGAAAATCTGAACCTAGGAGGTGGAGGTTACAGTGAGCCAAGATTGCGCCATTGCACTTCAGCCTGGGCAACAAGAGCAAAACTCTCTCTCAAAAAAA
>NW_016107374.1:6535189-6594763 GCF_001604975.1 Cebus imitator | reverse complement strand
AAAAAAAAAAAAAGAGAGAGAAAAGAAAAAAAACAAGAAAAAGAAAGCATCACCCATATTGACCAACCGTTTGCTGCCCCTGCTATCCTCTGTTATTATTATTCTAGGGATCTGTTGTCCCAGGTTGCAGCCATCCCCATAGGGGCCAGGCAGTTGCAGAAAGTAGCCAAAATGACAAGCTGCAGGAAGCTCCTGCCATTCATTTATCCTGGACATCTCTTGTAGAAGATGAGGAACGACATAGTAATTTTGCCACCTGCAGTTTTCTGGGTGTTTCTTTATTAGCTTCCCATAGGGGCCAAACACTTCAGGGCAGCAGCTATGAAGGGGAGCAAGTGATTGATGGTTCCAGAACTTCCCCATCTTGGTCATAATGGCACCAGCTGGACCACAAAGCCTGGGTCTTATGAAATATTGTCCTTCATGAGGTGTCTTGAAAGACGGCAGACCCTCTGCTCATCTCCTCTCTAATCAACTCCTGCTTTTTGTCCTGGGGACAAGCTAAGAGAGAGTTGACCCTCCTTTGATACCCTGGCCTTGTGTGTACCTTGACGCTGAATCAGAAGCGTGGTTTGTCGAGGAAGGCAGCAGGTAGCAATAAAGACTGATGGAGCTGAGCTGCCTGCTCCCAAGAAGGCAGCCACTGGAATGGTTATAAAGAGACTCAGGATGGGGGTGATTATATAATGGGGTTTAATGAGGCTTAAGACCAAGGTTCATTACCTCCCAGAAGAGATGGAGGAGAGACTCGTGTCTTGACAGAAGTTTGCTGGCTGAACTGCAATCTTGTCTCAGAATTGGAAGATATTTTGAACAGTTTGGGTCTGACCTGACTTAGTGGTGCCAATTCCAAGGGGAAAGCATATATCCTATTGGAGTTACCCAAAGGACTTTGCTCCCCAAGAATGAGCAAATGGAAGTGCTGGGGTTGGTGCTGGTATCTCCTCTTCCCCCAGGGACTCAGCAGACACAGGAGGCACCACGTTGCCTGCCATCGCTTAGAAACTCAGGCTCCAGCAGTTTTTTAATGGGTGCTGACCACCTGCTATCCATCAGGCAGGATATGGATGCTTTGCAGGCATTAAAATATATAAACCTGGAAATAAACGAAATGCTACAGAACTTTCCTAATGGAAAGCACTGATCTCTTGCACTGTCCCCCCGCAATCCTGCTTCCCAGAAGCAGCCAGCTTAACTCTTTCTGCCTAGTTATTTTGATGGTCACGGCCACAATTTAAACAAGGTTGTATCAGGGGTTCTCAAAGTGTGTTCCAGACCACCGTCAGCGGCAACAGCAGCAGCATCCCACAGCTTGTTAGAAATGCATGGAAGTCTGTTACAGTCTCTACTTTTGTGTCTGTTCTGAAATTGTCACAATAAAAAAGTAAAATGAAATAAAGATGGCAATCAGAAGTGGAGAGAATATCGTAAATGTAGTCTGACCAGCCGGTGGCCGCTAATGGCTTTGATTTAAAAAATGTATCAGCTATTTGATTTTAAAAAGCTGTCATGGAGCTCCTCCCATCCTGATTGAATAATTCTGTATTTCATCTTGAATAAAGGATTTCTTAGTTGTTCCTTTTAAAAAAAAAAAAAAAAAAAGAAATGCAAATTCTTGCTCTTCCCCTCCAGCCCTGTTAAATCAGAAATTCTGGGGAGAGGTCCAGAAATCTGAATGTTCACAAGCTCTCCAGGGAGTTCTGCAGGCTGGCATTTCAGAATCCCTGGGTTATGTGACCATTTTTTTAAAGCTTTCATTTTGAAGTAATTTCAAATTTATAGAAAAGTTGCAAGAACAACACAGGGGACTTCTGTGACCTTCTTTACTTAGATTCAGCGGTTTTTAACATTTTCTTACATTTGCTTTTTTTCTCTCTCTTTCTCTTTCTCTCTCTAGTTTTTGCGAACCATTTGGGACCGGGCTGCATACTCTCTTACATAACCACATAGAGTTACCAATTTCAGTAAACTTGACATTGAATCAGTATTTTCACCTTGCCAGATTGGAATTTCAGCAATCGCCCCAATAGTATTCTTTAGAGCAATGTTTATTTTCGGGTACAGGATTGAATCTGAGGTCACATATTGTGTTTAGGTGTTGTACAAGCTAGAACAGTCTCTCGGCCTTTTTCTTTGTTGTGTATGACTTTGGCATCTTTGAAGAGGAGGGGTCAGTTATAGAATGTCTCTCAATTTGGGTTTGCCGATGTTTGCTCCTGGCTGGACTCAGGCTAGACGTCCTTGGCAGGATGCCTACATAAGTGCTGTTGTATCTTTCTTAGTATATCACATCTTTATAGAAAACTCCACTGTGTGGCATCAGGAGACTGAGGGTCCTTCTGTGCCCTGCACACCTGTCCCGTGAATTTCCAGGAAACCGGGAGCCCAGTCCTCAGCCTTCCTGGTGCTTCTCTGTGATGGGAGGGGAGTTATTCCAGATGTAAGTTTTTCTCAATGTGCAAGAAATTAACACAGAAGATAAAGCCAGGATGTAAGCAATTTCCCTTACTGCACATGTGTCAAATTGTCAGGATTCATTTGAAGGTGTATCTATTAAATATCTTTATGTTTCAAGGAAGTTTTCAACCTCTTGTTTTGTGTATTCATTTCCACTCCTGTTTATTGAGGTAAATTCGGCCTTGTCATGGGTTGAATTGTGGCCCCAAAAAGCTGTGCCCAAATCCTACCCCACACACCTGTGAATGTCTCCTTATTTGAAAATAGGGTCTTGGCAGGTGTGATTGAAGGGTCTTGGCAGGTGTGATCGAGTTAAAATGAAGTCATTAGGATGGGCCCTAGTCTGGTATGACTGGTGTCCTTTTAAGAAGAGAGAAATTTGGACAGGGATACCAGGATGGCACCAGGTAAAGATGGGGGCAGAGATTGGAGCGATGTGTCTACAAGCCAAGGAATGCTGAGGATTGATGGAGCCACCGGAAGCCGAGAGAGAGGCATGAGGACATGTTCTCCTTCAGATCCTCCAGAAAGAGCCAACCCTGCTTTGAGAACCAAGAACCCCCTTGATCTTGGACTTCTGGCCTCTAGGACAGTGAGAGAATAAACCTGTCTTGTTTGAAGCCACCAGTTTTCGGTATTTCATTATAGCAGCCTTAGGAAACCAATGCAGACCACCTCCTCATTTTCCAAACAAAAATAAGAAAAGGCGGTACCAGGGTCAATCTGTATAATCATGGCAAGTCAGTTCCTATTCAGAGGAAATGCCAGCTGGAACAGGGTTTGTTCTCTGAGTGACCTGCCGGGTTCTGAGAAGTACCTGAAAAGTGAAGCAGCCTGATGTGGGGGAGAGAAGGAAGAGATGAGGCGTGGACAGCTGCTCTCCGGCTCCAGCAGCTGTGGCCCTGTGGAGATGTGGGCCCAGTACTGCCACATTGTTTGATTTTTTTCATAAGTTGGAGATCCTGACTTTTACAAGAACTCGCCCATTTGAAAAATGTTAGCAACCGATTATACATTCTTTGACACCGTATAAGCCCATGCTGGATAACTCCACAGGTTTGCAGGTTATATTTAGTTTGGGGGCTCTCAATTTTTAAACTCTGTTCTAGGATAGATGACAGAGCTGGAAGAGGCCTCAGAAATCACTGAGTCCAGTCCCTCACTTTACAGATGGGGAAACTGAGGTCAGAGAGTAGAAAGGACTTGCCCAGGGCTATAGAGCTGGGGCTTGGACCTGAGCCTCCTGATGCCCAATCAGTGGCTCTCGCCATTATGTCAAGAGAGTCACAGAACAGCATTCTCTGCTGCTACTCAAAGTGCTCATCAGCAAGCTGGTGGAAGTTCAAAGGAAGTTCGCCGTGTCTTTGTTTAAATGGTGACACTTTTTGTGTGTATGGAGGGCTGCTGAAGCCTGTGAGCATGAGCTACGCATGTGTGTGTGTAGTGTGCATGGGTGTGTATGTTCCATGAGAGGTGACTTCCAGGTTCTCATCATCAGTCTTCTCTTGTTCCTGCCTACACATTGTATACTTCTTGCCTTAGCAAAAAACAGTGTGGGCTCAGCATGCAATAGACATCCTCAGACCTTTTGTTACGATTGCCCTGACCGGGAATTGTGGCAACCAAAATTGGTAGGTAAGTGGTTGGCGTTAGAAACCAGGGGTGCCATTTGTGTCTGTTGGAGTTAAGTCCTGATCCTTGGTCAGGTACACGCTGTCAGAGTGGGCAATGCCATTCCCTCTCATCGGGACCTATGTCTGACTGTTAGTGCCTTTGTCCCAGTAACTCCGCTTTTGAGCATCAGCTGATTTCAAAGCAAGAAGTAACCTTGCTATAGAACTGTGCGGTGTGCACTAGGCATTTGTATTCCTTATCCACACCCCTGCATCCGCATTCTGTGGATGAGGAAACTGACATTCCAAGAGGGGAAAATTCCAGGCTGGAAGTTACATAGTGCATGAAAGGCAAGACTAAAAACCATAATGCCATCAGACACCAAGTTGCATGCTTTTTCTGCACATGTTTGGCCTGACCTCATTTCTGTGAAGTGGTAAGTTTGTGGGGGTTTGGGTTATTTCAATCAAATTTACCCTCCGCCCCAGTAAGCTTGGTCTTCCGGCAGCCCCGTCTTGCCCATCTATCCAGTTGGATAAACCTATATTTAGGTGTGAACTTTGACCCTTCTTTTCCAGGATGCCCTGTCTTCTACATCTTGTTGAGTGAGGCTTCTAAATCAGGGGTCAGCAATCTTTTTCTGTAAAAGGCCAGATAGTAAATATTTCCAATTTTGCAGGCCATATGATCTCTGTGACAATGACTTAACTCTGCCATCGTAACACAAAGCATCCAGAGACAATGCCATAGCAAATGGATATGGCTGTGTTTCAATAGAGCTTTACTTACAGTAACAGGTGGAGGGCCAGATTTAGTTCGTGGGATGTAGACTGTGACTTCTGACCTTCCACTTTTTTCCTTCTCCTCCTCCATCACCACCACCCTAGTCCAAACGATCTAATAGTTTCCAAACGAATCGTCCTGTATCCACTTTGACCCAGTTCCAATCCATTGATGTAATCCTCCCAAAATGAAAATCTGGCTCTCAACCCCTGATTAAGATAAGACTCTACCATGATCTCCCACTGTTCATAAGCTACAGCCCAGATCCTTAACATGTCACATCAGACCCTGGCTGGCTCCGGTGCTCTCTCTAGCTTCATTTTTCTCTCTCTGCCCCGTCACATGAATTCCTTCAATGAACTATGCTCTCTCTTGCCGTGAACTCTCCGGCTAGTGGACACCCACTCATTATTATCACTTCCATGTGAATTACTGTTTCCTTGGGAAAGCATTGCCTGCCATTCTATTACGTCAGTTACACCTTTTCTCATCTCTGTACTTTTCTTCAGAAGGACTTATTTAGCACAACATGCAGGCATCTATGTACTTACATGAGTGTTTGTTTCATACCTCATTCCCCTGACATCAGTCCCGTGAAGGCAGTGACTATGTCAGGCTTGTTCATCACTGGGTCTGGCATGGAGCCAGCACACACAAATAGTTTTGAATAGGCAACAGTAAACATTTTTGAGCATTCACTTTGTGTCCAGCACTATGAACCTTCAGCTGCTCAGGATCTAGATGGCAATGGACAAAGAATTCTACTTGTTGCCCTCCAGAGCTGCAGGGCTGTCTGGGCTTGGTTTCGCCCAGTCAGGAACTGAAGTCTCTGAATTTTGATGCAGTCTTTGGGTTTTTGGATGGTTCTCCTGCTTAACTGACCAGGGAAGCAAGTTACCAAGAAAAACTGCCCCCAGACCATTTCCATTTTGTTGATTCAAAATTAAGCAGCTCTTTATCACCGCATGGTGGTGATGGTGATTGGGATTCATGGTTCCAAGTGATAGGCAACCCAAACTAAGTGTTTTTTTTTAAAGTATAAAGGTAACTTATTGATACCTGTAATTAAAAGGTCCATAGGCTCTGTAGGCTTCAGATATGGCTGTATCTAGGGGCTCTGTTTATGTTGCGACTTAGTCTCTATCTCTCACTCCTGCTATTCTTTAGATGGCTTCACTTTTATGCTCTCTATGGTGGCAAGATGGCCCCAGCAGTCTCCCCGATTCCAGTCCATAGTGGCAGAGTAAGATTGTTTAGATCTAAGATTCACTCTGAATCCACAGGCTTGGCTGTATACTCATCTCTGGATGGACTTACTGGCTTGATCTGGGCCATGATCTTTGCCTATGGGCTTAGAAATGAAGAGTTTTGCTGTACTAGTCAGGGTTCTCTTAGAGGGACAGAACTAATAGGATATATATTATATAAAAAGGGAGTTTATTAAGTATTAACTTACATGATCACAAGGTCCTACAATAGGCCGTCTGCAAGCTTAGGAGCAAGGAGAGCCAGTCCGAGTCCCAGAACAGAAGAACTTGGAGTCCGATGTTCAAGGGCAGGAAGCATCTAGTGTGGGAGAAAGATGTAGGCTGAGAGGCTAGGCCAGTCTCTCCTTTTTCACATTTTTTCTACCTGCTTTATATTTGCTGGAAGCTGATTAGATTGTGCCCACCAGATTAAGGGTGGATCTGCCTTCCCCAGCCCACTGACTCAAATGTTAATCTCTTTTGGCAACACCCACACAGATGCACCCAGGATTAATACCTTGCATTCCTCAATCCGATCATGTTGACACAGTATTAGCCATCGCAAGTACACCCCAAGTCAACTTGAACCCATACACATCTCCTGATATCATACATAATCTCCAAATAAAGACATTAGGGAGGTCATAATTACCTCATAACACAACTGTCCTTCATGTAACCAGAAACGCACCAAATCTCCAACCCAAATACTATTACACAAAGTCAACAATGCTTAATTCTGATAGCCAGTGAATACATCTTATGTCACATGATAATGGAAAAGGAAATAAAATGAATATGTTTTCTTAGTACAAGTGTATACATGTGCAAACATGTTTTTAACAAAAGAAGGAGAAAATACGCATGACAGTTACAGTTCTCGTTTCTGCAGCTGGTCATGTGGTCGTAGCTGGTATTGACGATTACCTTCTTCCACTACCCATTCTGTATTTCCTTTGCCTTCAGCAGGCACCTCAGCAGGTCACGTTCTTTTTTTTTTTTTTTTTTTCCTGGTGGAGTGATCCAAACCTTCATTCCTGAAGGGTCTGTGTCATTTGTAGTCCTGCCTGGATTGGGCAGTTGTAGTTTCCTATCGACCTTAATCACAGGGCATGGTTTCATGGATCTCCTGTATTCCATGCATACTCTTCCTTACCTCCATTGTGGAGTAGTAGACTGGTTTCATCTGACAGTCTGAGTGAATCACCCCAGCCAACACTGTAACTAACTCCCTTCTTAGCCTGTTGACTTAAAGGTAAGAGGAGCTGAAAGCATCCAGGTGGCAATCTTAACTTCCAGTTTAGTGGAATCATTGTGTCTCCCAGTGGCAGCGTTCCTCCCTCTGGAACTAACGCCTTTGGGCCAGCAGAACATAATGCTGCAGGAACAGGAAGCAAAAATTTTGCTACTGGGGCACTAGGGTGATGGTGAGTGGTGCCACTTCCACTTCCACCCCTTGGTTCCTGGACCCATGAGTCCTGGCTATGTGGGAAACAGTGCCATATATTGGACACCGATTCAGAGCATACATGGCCTTCTGGAGAACTTTACCCCACCCCTGCAAAGTATTGTCACCTAGTTGGCATTGTAATTGTGACTTCGAAAGGCCATTCCATCATTCTGTCAATCCAGCTGCTTTGGGATGATGGGGAGCATGGTAAGACCAGTGAATTCCATGAGCACGAGCCCACTGCCACACTTTAGCTGTAAAGTGGGTGCCTTGGTCATAGGAAATGCTGTGTGGAATACCATGATGGTGGATAAGGCATTCCGTGAGTTCACGGATGGTAGCTTTGGCAGAAGCATTGTGTGGAGTGTCTATTTCGGTGAGGACAAACCTCTGCCCTTTCTATGATGGAAAAAGTCCAGTATAATCAACTGGTCACCAGGTAGCTAGCTGACCACCCCAAGGAATAATGCTATATCGAGGTTCTCAGTATTGGTCTCCGCTTCTGGCAAATTGGGCACTCAGCAGTGGCTTTGGCCAGGTCATCCCTGGTGAGTGGAAGTCTGTGTTGCTGAGCCCATGTGTAACTTCCATCGCTGCTACCATGGCCACTTTGTTCATAGGCCCATTGGCTGATGACAGTGGTGGCCAGGGAAAGAGGCTGAGTGGTGTCCATGTAACGGGTCATTGTATCCGCTTGATTATTAAACTCTTCCTCTGCTGAAGTCACCTGTTGGTGAGCACTCACATGGGATATAAATATCTTCATAGTTTTTGACTACTCAGAGGGTTCCATCCACATACCTCTTCCCCATATTTCTTTGTCACCAATTTTCCAGTTATGCTTCTGCCAAGTCCCTGGCCATCCAGCCAAACCACTGGCTACAGCCCGCAAATCGGTATATAATCACACATGTGGCCATTTCTCCTTCCAGGCAAAGTATGCAACCATGTGCACTGCTGGAAGTTCTGCCCACTGGGAAGATTTCCCTTCACCACTGTCCTTCAGGGATGTCCTAGAAAGGGGCTATAGTGCTGCAGCTGTCCACTTTCGGGTAGTGTCTATGTCTCATGCAGAACCATCTGTGAATCAGCCCCTAGTTTTCTCTTCCTCTGTCAACTGATTATAGGGAACTCCCTGTGAGGCCATCAGTGCAGGCAGAGGGAGAGAAGACAGAGTGGCAGGAGTGGTGACCATGGGCATTTGAGCCACTTCCTCATGTAACTTACTTGTGCCTTCAGGACCTGCTTGAGCCTGATCACGTATATACCACTTTCATTTGATGATGGGATGCTGCTGTGCATAACCCACTTTATAGCTAGGTAGGTCAGAAAGCATCCAGTTCAGGTTGCCTGGTGACTTGATGACCCATTGTCAAATGTTCAGCCTCCACCAAAGCCCAGTAACAGGCCAAGAGCTGTCTCTCAAAAGGAGAGTAGTTATCTGCAGAAGATGGCAGGACCTTGCTCCAAAATCCTAGAAGCCTCTGCTGTGATTCACCTATGGGGGCTGCCAAAGGCTCCACACAGCATCCCTTCCTGCCACTGACAGCTCAAGCACCATCAGATCTGCTGAGTCATATGGCCCAAGTGGCAGAGCAGCTTGCACAGCAGCCTGGACCTGTTGCAGAGCCTTCTCCTGTTCTGGACCCCATTCAAAACTGGCAGCCTTTTGGGCCACTCAATAAATGTGCTGGAGTAACATACCCAAATGAGGAATGTGTTGCCTCCAAAATCCAAATAGGCCCACTAGGTGTTGTGCTGCTTTCTTGGTTGTAGGAGGAAGCAATGCAGCAACTTAGCCTTTACCTTGGAAGGAGTATCTCGACAGGTCCCACACCACTGGACCCCTAGAAATTTTACTGAGGTAGAAGGTCCCTGAAGTTTAGTTGGATTTATTTCCCATCCTCTGGCATGCAAATGTCTCACCAATAAGTCCAGTGTGTTTGCTACTTTTTGCTCACTGGATCCAATCAATGTAATGTCATCAATGTGACGGACCACTGTGATATCTTGCAGAAGCGAAAAGCAATCAAGTTCTCTCCAAATAAGATTATGACACAAAGCCAGATAATTGATATACCTCTGAGGTAGGACAGTAAAGGTATACTGTTGGCCTTGCCAGCTGAAGGTAGATTGCTTCTAGTGGACCTTGTGGACAGGAATGGAGACAAAGGCATTTGCCAAGTCAATGGCTGCATAACAGGTACGAGGAGATGTGTTAATTTGCTCAAGCAATGAAACCACATCTGGTACAGCAGTTGCAGTTGGAGTCGCCACTTGGTTAAGCTTACAATAATCCACTCTCATTCTCCAACATCCATCTGTCTTTTGTGCAGGCCAGATGGGAGAGTTGAACGGGGATGTGGTGGGAATCACCTCCCCTGCGTCTTTCAAGTCCTTGATGGTGGCACTAATCCTCACAATCCCTCCAGAGATGCGATATTGTTTTGATTTACTATTTTTCTAGGTAGAGGCAGCTATAATAGCCTCCATTTGGCCTTTGATAATTGCCCGTGTCCTACCAGTCAGGAGCCAATGTGAGGGTTCTGCCAGCTGCTAAGTATGTCTTTGCCAATTATGCATTCTGGCACTGGGGAAATGACCACAGGATGAGTCCGGAGACCCACTGGACCCACTGTAAGTCAGACTTGAGCTAAAACTCCATTAATTACCTGACCTCCATAAGCCCCTACTTTAACTGCAGGACCACAGTGATGTTTTGGGTCCCCTGGAATGAACGTCAGCTCAGAGCCAGTGTCCAGCAGTCCCTGAAATGTCTGATCATTTCCCTTTCCCCAGGGCACAGTTACCCTGTTAAAAGGCTGGAGGGCTCCTTGGGGAAGGATGGGAGAAAGATTCACTGCATAAATTGTTGATAATGTAGTGGGGTCCTTCCTCAAGGGACATGGCCTCGCCTTCATGCAAGGGGTTCTGTGTCTGTAAACTGGCTCAAGTCTGGAAATTGATTAGGGGCTGTGATTCTGCTTTTATAATCTAAATTAGCATTTTGTCCATTTGACCTAGAAGTTTTCTGTTTGTATAATTTAAGTAGGAATGCAGAGGGCTTGCTATCAATTTCACTGCTAGGAACACTGTAATTAGTTAGCCAAAGCCAGAGCTCTACATGAGTCAAACTATTATTTTAAAAAAATTATTGTTACTTTTTAATTTTTCCATAGGCTATTGGGGTACAGGTGGTATTTGGTTACATGAGTAAGTTCTTTAGTGGGGATTTGTGAGATTTTGGTGCACACTTCACCCAAGCAGTATACACTGCACCATATTTGTAGTCTTTTAATCCATCACCCGCCCCACACACACTGCCCTCTGAGTTCCCAAAGCCTACTATATCATTCTTATGGCTTTGTGTCCTCATAGTTTAGCTCCCCTATATTAGTGAGAATACACAATGTTTGGTTTTTTTATTCCTTAGTTACTTCACTTAGAGTCAGAGTATGCTGATTGCCACTTTGCCTCTGCAGTCTATTACGGTAGTTACGCTCACCTTGCCTTTGACAGTTAAGTGCCACCACTTGACCCCTGCCACTTTGTGATCCAATTATTCCCATTGTATTTAAATTTTGTAGTTGAGTGACTGCAGCTCCACAGTTAGATCTGACATACAGAGAAGAGCAATTACAGGGCTCTTCAAAGATGCAGGTGCTGCCCTCACAAATCTATTTCACAAGGCATTGGTCAAGGGTATATCTTCTGGACACTCCGAGCTGGGATGAGTAGGTTTAAAGTGACTAATCCACTCCACCATCCCCGTCTCCCTAAGCCTTTGGATCTCTTCCTCTGCATTAAACCAAGGAAGATCAGGCGTTTCCAGCTCACTCACAGTGGGCCATCTTTTAATCCATATTTCAGCTAACCAAGCAAATAAACTATTGGAACCTTTTTTTTTTTTTAACTCCTTAAGCTGCAACATTAAATGCAGAGTTTCTATTTAGTGGGCCAAATCAATACATTCAGCCTGATCCAACTCTGTGTTCCTTCCGCCAGTATCCCATACACTTAATATTCATTCCCATGCCTGTTCTCGATTGCTGGAGAACTCATATAAACTCAAACTTATATAAATCAGAGAACTCAAGCCGTTCTTTTTGAGTGTAGTGCACCTCCTCATAGGTCACACTCTCAACCTCACCTCCAGGGGCCTGCTGTAACTTGAGTCTAGCTATAGGTCTAGAAGCAAATAGGCTGTTGGGGGTGTCTCCTGAGGAGAATCAACATTATTTTGCCTGGCAACTGCCTCAGGGGAGGTCATGACTGTTCTCTCAGGCAGTGCAGGGTTTATCTCCTCAGACAAAGGTGGAAAGGCTGATGGCAGCATGGGTCAGGGAGGGGATATTGCCACTACTAGGGATGGGGAAGTTGTTGCTCCTGGCAAAAAGGGTTCATCAAAGTTTACAAACTCAGCGTCCCCAGGTTCATCAGCGTCCTCCCACAAATCCCCATTTCAAGTTGCAGGCTCTCATTCTTTTCCAATCAATGTCCTCCCTTTAACAGTAGACACTTGGCAAGGCTGTGCATGCATCTTTTGTTGCAGGTCAGCCACTCACATGATAAGAGCTTATGTCTGTTTTCCCACAATTACAGCTCTTTCTCCACAGGAGATAAGACTCTCACTCAGGGCAATCTTAGCAGATTGGAGGCTCAGTTTCTAAAGCTGGGATACAGAATCTATGAGTTTATAATTTTCTTTCATCACTTTGTCTACTGAACTTAGGAGCCATCAACCAGCTTCAGTATGTTCCTGGTTCTCCACATATGTTCAAAGTTATTATGTTTAGAGTCACTAAACTCCTTGCCTCTCATGAGCGGTGAATCAGGAGTGTCAAATGCATTTATTTTGCATAACTCTCTAAACCGTTCATGCCAAGGACAATCAGTGTTCTCCATATTATTAGAAGTAGAGTCCTTAGCATTTTTGGGCCTGTTCATATTAAGCAGCCAACTCCAGGAACTCCAGAACCAACAAAAGAACTCCATCCTTAATATTCTGTTTCTCTAGAACCACTTCTGGTACCAAAATCTGTATTAGTCAGCGTTCTCTTAGGGGGTCAGAACTAATAGGTTATATATATACATACACACACACACACACACATACATATACATATATATATATATATACACACACATATACATATATAGATATAAAGGGGAGTTTATTAAGCATTAACTTACACAGTCACAAGGTCCCACAATAGGCTGTCTGCAAGCTGAGGAGCAAGGAGAGCCAGTCTGAGTCCCAAAACTGAAGAACTTGGAATGTATGTTTGAGGGCCGGAAGCATCCAGCATAGAAGAAAGATGTAGGCTGGGAGACTAGGCCCATCTCTCCTTTTCACATTTCTCTGCCTGCTTTATGTTACCTGGAAGCTGATTAGATTGTGTCCACCAGATTAAGGGTGGATCTGCCTTCTCCCATCCCACTGACTCAAATATTAATCTCTTTTGGCAACACCTACACAGACACACCCAGGATTAATATTTTATATCCCTCAATCCAGTCAAGTTGACACTCAGTATGAGCCCTGGCATTTGCCTGAAAGTGAGAAGGAATTCTGGGGAGGCTGACAACCAGTGTTCACTAGAGCAAGCATGACTAACGTTGGGTCCCTGTTTTTAAAGGCTTTGAAGAGCACTCCTCCAACCCCAGGCCAGATCGGCTCATGATCTGAATTAGCAGGCTGTATCTCCACCATTGTACAGAAACCATTTCAGTTCCCTGTTTCTGTTGAGCTGTGTTCCCCAGTGGTCCTTGGAAAGGAATTTCTTTTTTATCCTATCCCCTGACACTCCTCTAGGAAGCACACAGCCTTCAAGGGAAAGTTAATCATGCTACCAAGTAGAGACTCAGCCTCACTCCCAAGACAAAGCCATGGCATCCTGGCTTTGCCCAGGCAAGCAGTTGAGAGTTGGACAAGCCTGGGTTCAGATCTTATCTCTGCCATGTATGTACTTGACAGCTCCCAGCCTCAGGTTCTCCATCTTTAAAATGGGCGCCCTATCCCTTTCTCATGGATTGATTATTAGGATGAAATGAAAGGATCCTAAGCACTATACCTGCTGCATAGGAAGCAGTACCTAAGTGTTGTGGTTGCTGATACTGTTGTTTGGTGTTTGGATTTAGATCAGGTTTTAATCTTCATTGGTTTCCGCTGGCCATCACCCCACCCTACACCATAGCTGAATGCAGTGATCAGTATTGATTGAATTTCTGAAATGTAAAATCAGATACTGAGTATCAGGGAGGAGTCAAATAAATGTACCGTACAGTCCCTGACCTCAGTGATCTTGCAGTCGAATTAGTTAGAAGCCCTTTAGGATGCAGGCAAAACTCTGGGCCAGGAGTTGGGAAATCTTGATTTTCCTCCCAGCTGTTACCCCTGGCTGTATGGCGCTTGTTAAATCACTCAGCATTTCAGAGCCTTGGTTTCTTCATCTGGCAAATGTGCATATTGATGCCATCTGCCTACTTCACAATACTGTTGATTGTTGGGAGGTATATAATCACCATTTGGAAACTAGAAATTGTTCAGATAGACAAAGTATCTTTATCCCTGCATAGTAAGACAGCAAACTGACAGGCAGGGCAGGCATTCAGCTGTTGTGTATCCTGTAGCAGTGTTCAGTCTGATTGGTTGAACATGTATTTGGGTGTGTGTTCTGATTGGTTGAGTGTATGTTTTGATTGGCTGGGCATATTTTCTGATTTGAATTGTATTCTGATTGGCTGAGCATATTTCCTCATTGGCTTGGCTTGATTGGTTGGATATGTTTCTATTAGGCCTGTGCCACCCCATAAGAGTGGTTAAATATTTTCAGTAACACTCCTAAACATAAGCACCTACCTCACTAAGCATAAGAAAATATTCAGGCCTCAGTTTCCTGATGTATAAAATGTCAATACCTTCCTGGCAAGGTGATGGTGAAGATTGTAGGAAATGAAATGCTAAGGATTAAGGTCTGTGCTCTGTAAAGGCAATATCTTCTCTTTTCTGTTCACTGCCATATCCTCGGGACCTGCTATGTCATAGACCCTGAACAAGTATGTTTTGAAGGCATAAATGAAGCCCCAATGCCTTATGCTAGGGGCACAATAGTTACTCAGTGAATCCAGATTGAAGACGTTAGGGGTCATCAGGGATGAGGGATGCAGTTGGTGTGAGACCATAGGGAGGGGTGAAGATTATGGCAAGCTGGAGATCACTTCCTCCCCCACTTCTAAAGAAGGCAGTCGATCTACTGGCACCAAGATGGCCGACTAGCAGCAGCTCAGGATTGCAGCTCTCAGTGAAGGTGAAGGGAATAAAAGTGAATTAATGGAGCTGAAAAACACAATACGAGAACTCTGCAAGGTATGCACAAGTTTTAACAGTTGATCAAGCAGAAGAAAGGATATCAGAGGTCAAAGACCAACTCAATGAAATAAAATGAGAAGACAAGATTAGAGAAAAAAGGATAAAAAGGAATGAGCAAAGTCTCCAAGAAATATGGGACTATGTGAAAAGACCTAATCTACGTTTGATAGGTGTACCTGAATGTGACAAAGAGAATGAATCCAAGTTGGAAAATATTCTTCAGGATATTATTCAGGAAAACTTCCCCAACCTAGCAAAGCAGGACAATATTCAACTCCAGGTAATACAGAGACCACCACAAAGATATTCCTCACGAAGAGCAACCCCAAGGCACATAACTGTCAGATTCACTAGGGTTGAAATGAAGGAGAAAATGCTAAGGGCAGCCAGAGAGAAAGGTCAGGTTACCCACAAAGGGAAGCCTATCAGACTCACAGCAGATTTCTCAGCAGAAACCCTACAAGCCAGAAGAGAGGGGGGGCCAATATTCAACATTCTTAAAGAAAAGAACTTTCAACCCAGAATTTCATATCCAGCCAAACTAAGCTTCATAAGTGAAGGAAAAATAAAATCTTTTGTGAACAAGCAAGTATTCAGAGATTTCATCACCACCAGGCCTGCTTTACAAGAGCTTCTGAAAGAAGCACTACACATAGAAAGGAACAACCAGTATCAGCCATTCCAAAAATACACCAAAAGGTAAAAAGCATCAATATAATGAAGAATCTACATCAACTAATGGGCAAAATGGCCAGCTAGCATCAAATGGCAGTACTAAACTCACATATATTATTACTAATCCTAAATTTAAATCGACTAAATGCCCCAATCAAAAGACACAGACAGGCAAATTAGATAAAAAGCCAAAACCCATCGGTATGCTGCATCCAGACCCATCTCACATGCAAGGATACACAAAGACTCAAAACAAAGGGATGGAGGAAGATTTACCAACCAAATGGAGAGCAAAAATAATAATAATAAAAAATAAAAAGCAGGAGTTGCAATTCTCGCCTCTGATAAAATAGACTTTAAAGCAACAAAGAGCAAAAGGGGCAAAGAAGGACATTACACAATGGTAAAAGGATCAATGCAACAAGAAGAGCTAACGATCCTAAATATATACGCACCCAATACAGGAGCACCCAGATACATAAGGCAAGTTCTTAATGACTTATAAAGAGACTTAGACTCCCACATAACAATAGTGGGAGACTTTAACATCACTTTGTCAATATTAGACAGATCAACGAGACAGAAAATTAACAAGGATATCCAGGACTTGAACTCAGATCCGGAACAAGTAAACTTAACAAACATTTACAGAACTCTCCACCCCAAATCCACAAAACATACATTCTTCTCAGTACCACATCACACCTACTCCAAAAGTGACTACATAATTGGAAGTAAATCACTCCTCAGTAATTGCATAGCATTTCACAGGTTTAAATGAAACACTGGTTGGCTGCTTGTTTGTTATTTTCCTCCCTTATTCCTTCCTGTCTCCATTGTTAAGCACAATTATTGGCATAAAAGAGGTTTTCAATACCCATTTTTAGACTGCATTCTAGCCTGGGCAATAAAGCAAGACTCCTGTTCTCTCTCCTTCTTTCTCTTCCTCTTTCTTTCTCTCTTTCATTCTTTTCTTTCTTTCTTTCTTTCTTTTTTTCTTTCTCTTTCTTTTTCTTTCTCTTAAAAAAAAAAAAAAAAGAAGGCAGTCAACCATCAGTCCAACTCAGTCATTTCTCTATGGGAAGGGGAAAAAGTGTCATCACATTATCCAAATTTTCTGAGAGAAGCCAGACATCTAGATTTTTGCAGATAATCTCACAATTTAAAAAATATTGGCAATGGATTAAAATTTTTTTCTAATAAAAACCATCACAGGTTACGTAACATATATATGGCGACCACCAGTTTGTGACCATTGGACCTGCCATAAATGGTATGTCCCTTGCTGATTTTTGTAACTGGAACTTTTCTCTTTAAAAAGACTGGTTTAGGCTGAGTGTGGTGGTTTACATCTATAATCTCAGCATTTTGGGAGGCCAAAGCAGGATGATTGCTTGAGCCCAGGAGTTTGAGACCCCATCTCTACAAAAGAATGAAAGTAAAAAGAAGGTTGAGGCAGCAGGATTGAGGTTGCAGTGAGCTATGATCACGCCACTGCACTCCAGCCTGGGCGACAGAGTGAGACTCCGTCACTAAAAATTTAAACAAAAAAGGATGTGTCAGCCTTTCCTCCCATCCTTAGGGTTGTGCTCCTGGCCCCTCTCCTGATCTCCAGTATCACTAACATGCCACAGAAGCCTGCCCTCCCCACCGTGTATGTGCTCCTAGGCTGAAGCTTTGATAACTCAGATTTTCACCCTGGGGACCTTACCTCTTTGTTACTCATTTGGAATGGAGAGAGTCTTCCTCCTCCAAATAACAGACTGCTTCCTCGGGTGGTCATACCACAGCCCCTCACCCACGGCACCCGGGGCCCCTGCTGGCCCCTGGCACACACCCGCACTCTGAGGCTTGGCACCATCAGCCTCTGGGCAAGATCTGAGACCCTGCTTTTCATCTCAGGCCAAATGCTTCTTGGCCAGGGATAAAAGTGGCAAGTGTGGTGTCATGCCCCATGCTGCTCTGTTCAAGGCCTCTGTTAAAGCAGTTCTTCCCTCTGCTAAAAGTCAGGGCATGACCAGGCAGGTGTGGGCGGGTGCTTAGCCCCTGCGCCCCTCTCTCCTTCCTACCTGCCCCCCTGTGTTTACTCTCTCTGCTCTCTTTCTCCCTCACATCTGTCTTAAGTTCTGTCTGTTTGGGTAACTGAGTGTTTTTCTGTTATTTTCTTCCCTGGGCCCTGTCTTCCTCTCTCCTCTCTCTGTATGGCTTCCACCCTCTCAGTCTTTCTTTCTCCTGGTCACCACGTCTCTCATCTCTGTCTCTGCCTCTCCCGGCTCTTTCTCCCTCCCTCCCCTCTCCTTCCTGACTGTAATCACCCACCCTTCACAGCCTCATGAACACTGGTAGCCCTTCTGTGCTGCATTCCTTAAAAATCCTTGTCGCCGACAGAGAAGACTTGGAGGTGGTGGCTGGGGGATTGTGGGAGGGAGGGAGGGAGCCCTAACCCCTCTCAGAAGTCAGAGCATCTGTCTCTTTGGGAGCAATGCTGGGGCTTCAATGCCAAATACTGAGGAGTGAGAAGGAGGAGGCAGATACCAGAGAAGGAACTCTGCAGGGCAGGCACTGGCATGCCCCTTCAGGAGAAACTCGATGCTGATCCCATCATGACAAGTCTGGGGTCCTGGATCCCTGGGGGGAATTGGCACACCTTGGCCTGCTTACAGCTGGAGTAATTACTTCTGTACCCCAAACCCTCCAGGCTTTGGCTGCAGCGTTCTCTGGAAACCCCAGGAACCAGTGCCTTGTTCTGCCGCAGCCCTGTCTAGGAGGCTGCCAGCCCTGGCAGGCACCCAAACTGGGGCATATCAGGACCCTCTGGGTTTAGGAGTCAGCAGGATGTGGTGGGAAGCACAGGGGCTCTGCCTCAGCCCAGCCCCGAGCATTAGGGTCACCTTAGACTGCCACCTCACCTGTCTGTTTGTCCATCTATAAAATGGGACTAATGATGTAGATGTTCCTGGCCCCACAGAGCTGCCACAAGGACCCAGTGAACCAATGCTGCATGTTATAGACCAGAAACAGCTGGATGGGGTCAGCTGCTGCTTCTGCAGAGGGCCAAATAACAAGTATTTTCAGCTTTGCAGGACAATACCCCTGGCCCTCTGTATCCGTGGGCTTTACATCCATGGATTTCACCAACTGCAGATCCAAAATATTTGAAAAAGCATGGATGATTGTGTCTGTACTAAACATGTACTGACTTTTTTGTCCTTATTTTCTAAACAATAAAGAATAACAACTACGTACGTGACATTTACCTTGTATCAGGTATCATAAGTGATCTACAGGTGATGTAAAGTATACAGGAGGCTTTGTGTAAGTTATTAATATATGCAGACTATGCCATTTTATATTAGGGATGTGAACATATTGGATTTTGGTATATGTAGGATGTCCTGGAGCTAACCCCGTATGGATACTGAAGGACAGCTGTATACACATAAACACACACACAGACACACACACACATTCCAGAAGACCATAATTGTTTTCAATGCTATATTTGGAAATCTAAGAAGAGACCAAGCAGTGTGGGTTTTGATGAGGCTTCTCCAGCTACTGTATTTGATGAGGTCATTTCATGCTTAGCCCTCATGAGAAGCCAAGGCATTGATCTAAGATTGGCCACACTCTTCCATCACAACCCCTTCCAAACAGTTGGAGATTTTGCTTCCAGGAACACTGGGTGGGGAGGCAGATCATGAAATTGAGGTTTGTGCAAGGAAAAATATGACCTCTACATGGGTGTAAACTTAATTCTGAGAGCAGGTATGTGGTTGAGGATAGGATTCAGGGGTCTGTAGAGAGGAGATGATTTCTTAGCCAACTTCTTTCCCTTTGGGAAATCCCGTAAATACTGGGCAGAGGAGTGGGGATTGTTATAAAAAGAGGGGCACCTGGCATGGAGGCCTCCAAGATTGCATTTGTCAGAAAGTTTTCTGAGGTAAGAAGCAGAGACCCACCACATGGTGGTTTCAGCAAATACAAGTGAACATAGAATAAGGGCTTCAGGAATGGCTGGATCCAGGAGCTCAGTGTCATGAGCACATGTCCTTTCTCTTTCTTCCTCTCACAGTCTTGCTTTCCTCCTTGTGAGTTTTAATTTCAGTTAAAGGCTTCCTCTTCATAGTAGCCCTTGACTGCTCCAAACTTCCATCTTTACTGTTCTAAGTATATCAGAAAAACAGTCCAGTATTAGCTCTGATTAGATGGATGGGAACACATATATCTTTATCCTGAACTGGTCACTCTAACCAGTTGTAGTCCAAGTTATTGGTCCACTCTTGAAGCCCTGGAGTGAATTGATTCCATTGAACCAACTGGGTTGCAATCAAGGGGAGTGGATTTTCGAAGACCAGAGCGATGTAACTACCAGAATAGGGATGCTGAGCACGTGAGAGCAACATCTGCCTATAAATGCCAACTGGTCCGTGGGTTGGGCACCTGTGATTCGTGCTTTTGTTTGTTTTTTCCCCCATGGAGTAACCAGGGAGAAATATGAATGATTAATAATTCGAAAGAGGAGCATGAACCTGTTTGATGAGTACTTCTCTTTCTGGTTATTCAAGAATGTTCTTTCAGGGAATGTCAGAAATCCCTCTTTTCCCCCTTTTCACCGTGGGCTTTCAGCTCTCCAAGAAACAAGAAGAAAGTGCTTCTTGCCTAGTAGTTTCCAACCTTGCTTTCACATTCGAGTCATCTGGGATGCATTTTAAAATTCTGATCCCTAGGCTGTACTCCAGTCCAGTGACATCAGAGCCCCTGGAGGATAGGGTCTGGGGATCAGCACTTTATAAAGCTCCCTGGGTGATGGCAGCATGCAGCCAAGGTCAAGAACCGCTGATTCTGCTGGAGTAGTCTGCATATTCAGAAGCTGTCCTAGACAGGTGGAGCTAAACTCTAGTAGGATTTTCTGAAACCTATGACTTCAGTGTAGATGCTGCGAACTTTTTCTTCTCACCTCAAACCATATCCAAGCCCTAGAAATAAATAGAAGACAGGTTTTGGACTGTGATGCGATCCATATGATTTACAGGTGCAGATGCCTCGCTGGGGCCATAATTCACCAGTGCTGTTCCTGCTTACTAACACGCTGATTATTGTTAGATTATTTGGTCCACTTGCTGTATCTTCAGCCGAACTGGCACTAAGGCAGCTGCTCAGCCCCTTGAATCCACATTTGCAGAGGCACAGACAGAGAGTGGTCAGGCTGGCGTGAACAATAGACACTTTGCTTCCTAAGGTGGATGACAGACAGATCAGCCTGTGGAGACAGGGCTAAAAAGGAGACTTCAACAGTTGTCCAGAGGGCAACTCCCAAAGTGCTGGGGCCACAGGCGTGAGTCACCGTGCCCAGCTGATTGTTTCTATTTAGTGTCCTTACTAGGAAAGAAAAGTTGCTAACTCTAGGCAGTCCCCTATTTATTAATTTCGTGGGGGCATAAAATCCAAGTCAGAGACCATTTCTCTAGATTGGTGTTTTAAAACTTTCCTCTTACTTAGTGATAAAAACTTTCCTCTAAAAGAATCTTGTCTAAAACCTCAGTATATGAATGAGCAGATAAGAGTGGAATTATTCTGGGTTCCATGGAGCCTGGGGGCCTGGTGTCCCAACCCCTGGGCTTCCCCTTCCTTCTGTTCCCTAACAACAGTGGCCCCTGAGACACCTCCTTAAAGCTCAACTTGGAAGCTACTGTCCTAGAAATTTCTTTGGATGTTATAAATGGGAAACTCAAGGCCCTAGGAAGGAAAGTATTTTCCCTATACTAATTCCTATTTGAGTTCAGTCATTGCAAGATGAGCATATCATTAATAAACGAAGAGGGTCCACCCATACTCCAAGTATGGCTTAGAGCCTGGATCTACATGGTCCAGCTAAGTTAAGTGGCTTTCTCAGGATCAACCAAGAGAGAGGAAAGATTCAGGGACAGGTATGTTTACCTTGAGGTCTAGAGCTCTTTTCTGCTTTTCCTGATGCTGCAAAGTTTGCCCTGGAGCCTTGAAAGAAGCCTTGAAAATATACATGAACTATGGCTATTCCCCAGGACAACTTCCAAGTCAGTCTCTTCAAGAGTCATTGCTCTCTCTGTTTGTCCAATCACAAATATTTTTTGAGTGCTCACCCCATGTGATGAGCACCAAGGAAACGGATGAATCAATGTCCAAGACTCCATTCTCATGGAACATCCAGGCTGCTGGGGACACAGATTCAAAAGGGCCGATTATAACAGTGTTAAGAGCTGCAAAGTTCAGGGTGCCACAGAAATCTACAACAGGGGAGCAGTGATGGTGGGGGGACAAGGATGCCTAATCTAGCCGGGGATCAGGGGAGGCTTCCAAGAGTGAGTGCTGTTAAACTGTAAGGCTTCAAGGCTGCGTAGGGCCAGCCAGATGATGAATGGGAATGGGATGGAAGTGCATTTAAGGCAGAAGGAACAGCCTCTGCTGAAAGCACTTGGCAGGTTTCAGGAACACAGGGGGATCTGTGGATGGAGCAGGGGAGAGAGAGTGTTAGAGGTGGGACTGGAGAGGTGTCACATTTCAGTTTAGTATCCAGGAGTTCATCTCAGAGCTGAGGGTAGCTCACAAGCCTTAGCCTCAGGTGCTAACTGAACTGTACTGTTCCTATTTTCCTCTTCAAGGGCAACTTTTATGACCTGACAGATGTGTCTGTTATGGGTTAGATTGTGCCGCCCATTAAAAGAGAAAATGTTGAAGTCCTAACCCCCAATACTTCGGAATGAGACCTTATTTGGAAAGGGTCCTTGCAGGTATAATTAGGCAAGTTAGTTGAGGACATCCTGGAGTAGGGTGGGCCCTTAATTCAATATGACTAGTGTCCTTCTAAGAAGAAAGAAATTCAGACGCAGAGATGCACAGGGAGAAAGTCATGTGACAACAAAAGCAGAGATTGAGGTGACACAGCTGCCAGTCAAGAAATGCCAAGGGCAGCTACCGGAAACTGGGAAGAGGCAATGAAAGAGTCTACTAGTAGTCTTAGAGGGAGTGTGGCCCTGCCGACACCTTGAAGAATAAAAATGTCTAGCCTTGGGAGGCTGAGGTGGGTGGGTCACTTGAGGTCAAGAGTTTGAGACCAGCCTGGCTAACATGGTGAAACCCCGTCTCCACCAAAAATACAAAAATTAGCTGGGCATGGTGGTGCACGCCTGTAACCTCAGCTACTTGGGAGGCTGAGGCAGGAGAATCACTTGAACCTGGAAGGCAGAGGTTGCAGTGAGCCAAGATTGCGCCACAGCCCTCCAGCCTCAGCGATAGAGATTCCATCTCAAAACAAAACAAAATAAAACAAAACAGTAAAAAAAAAAAAAATCTTATGGCCTTCAAAACTCTGAGAGAATGCGTTTCCATTGTTTTAAGCCATCCAGTTCATGGTCCTTTTTACAGCAGCCTGGAAGACTAACACAGTGTCTATAAGGGGCATGTCTTAAATCCTGACTTATGCAAGTGGCATGCTAATGAGTCCATTTCCTAGTGACTGTATAATCAGTCTGGGAGTAAACTGGGTGCTTTTGGGGGGAAGTGACATGTGACATGAGCTCTTCTCAGCTGTGAAATTGCTCATCAGTCAATGTGAGTGATCACCTCGCAGATGACCCCTCAGTGACCATAAAGAGTTAAATGCTGCTTCCCCAAATGACCCATTGCTCTGGGCGGCTGTTTGCCATGGAGGGCAATCTGGACCTGCTGTCCACATGGGTCCAAGGAGGAGCAAGGGGCAGGAGCCAATGAGACACAGCTGCTGCTGCTGGTGCCCAACCTCAGGTGCATGAGTCTATACTGCTTGCCACACTGCTTGCCACACTGTGGGAACACGCTCTTCAGATGAAACCATTTTCTCAGTTAAAAGAGCTTCATCAAAGCTGAGCACGGTGACTCAGGCCTGTAATCCCAGCACTTTGGAAGACCGAGGTGAGTGGATCACTTGAGGTCAGGAGTTTGAGACCAGCCTGGCCAACATGGTGAAACCCCATCTCTATTAAAAGTACAAAATTTAGCCGGGTGTGGTGGCACATGCCTGTAATCCCAGCTACTGAGGAGGCTGAGATGGGAGAATCGCTTAAGTCCAGGAGGTGAAGGTTGCAGTGAGCTGAGATGCTGCAACCACAATCCAGCCTGGGAGACAGAGGGGTCAGTTGGGGGGAAATAGAGGAGGGATGGTGGGGGGTGGGGAGCTGGGGAGAGATAGCAAGGGGAGAGATGCCAGATGTAGGTGATGGGGAGGAAGGCAGCAAATCACACTGCCACGTGTGTACCTATGCAACAACCTTGCATGTTCTCCACATGTACCCCAAAACTTAAAGTGCAATAAAATAAATAAATGGGAAAAGAAAGAGCTTCATTGGAATTCCCCTTTGCTCCCTCTTGTCACCCCAGTTTCTGATGTAATAGTAAACCAGGTGAAGTGTTTCTTGATTCAGAAAGGCCGCCCATCAGTTGGCCATGATGGAATGAGTGTTGAATGGATTCAATACCATCAAATGTGAGCCAGGCTCTGCCATCCCTTTCTGTGCAATGTTGGCTGGGTTGGTCAACCTCTCTGGGACTCAGTTTCCCCATCTGGAAAATGAGGATTTTTCCACTTCCCCTCCAGCATTATGACAAAGCTTAAGCTCTGGAATGCATGATAGAGTGGCTTCTGAATTGAAGAGTACTATTCCACTGTGGGGGAAGTGGTGGAGAAGTTCCTAACCAGGCTGGCAGAAGCTGCAGTGAAGCCCCCGACCCATCTGTTTGGTTTGTGGTGGGAAACACCCCTTGATCCTACTGGTATTGATGGATATATCTGAGGAGGACATTTCTCCCACCATGAGGAAGGGGGCCGCAGGAGAGATCTCCAACCTCCAATATTGTTTTGAGTTTTCTCACTGGCTTGTCCTTTCTGTAAAATATTAAAAAAAAATAATATGGCTTGGCATGGTGCCTCACACCTGTAATCCTGGCACTTTGGGAGGCTGAGGCAGGTGGAGTCCTTGAAGTGAGAAGTTTGAGACCAACCTGGCAAACATGGTGAAACCTCGTCTATACTAAAAATACAAAAATTAGCTGGGTGCAGTGGTGCGCACCTGTAATCCCAGTTACTCAGGAGGCTGAGGCATGAGAATTGCTTGAACTGGGGAGACAGAGGTTGTAGTGAGCTGAGATCACACCACTGCACTCCAGCCTGGGCAACGGAGCAAGACTCTGTCTCAAATAATAATAATACAAATAAAAAACTAATGTGTCTATATACACACATATGTGTGTATGTGCTTATATGTATATGTTTATGATCTATTAATATGAATACTTTAAAGATAAAACACAGGGCCAGGACTAGAATGGGGCTTGGAATAAAGACTTGTCTTGGATGCAAAATTTAAGAGGTGCCCTAAAGCTCAGATATCAAGATGAAAATATTCTAATACAATATTTTCAAAAACTAAGTGGGCAATCTGTGTGAACCAGCTGCCTGTTTTTATAAAATAAAGTTTTATTTGAATGAGGGCCTGTGAAGCAGTGTCAGGGAGGTGCAGGATTGAATCCTGTCTTTATGCAAAAGTCTTTGTCGATCATACTTTATTGATCATAGAGTTTCTGGGGGCATTCATTTTGATTTTTAAAAATTATTGCATTGAAATATTTTTATCCTGATACTGAGTTTTTTGGATGCCTCCTTAAATTTTGCATTGAAGGTTTTCCTCACTGGCCTCACTGTAGTCCCAGCCCTGATGAAATGAACACCTGAGTGCTCAGTCCTGAATTTGAACTTGAGAAATAGAATATCACAAGCTCCTGCAAGTCCCGACGTGTACTTCCTGATTGCCTTCCCCTTCCTTTCACCATCAAGATGGCATCATCCTGAGTTTGTCTGACCAGGTCTCACTTTTCTCTGTGGGAAGCCTCACATGTCCATGTCCCTAAATAGTACATCTTTTAATTTTGCATGTTTTTGAACTTCATAGAAATGAAATAATATTTCATATATTCTGTAGCTTTTCTTTCCTGAATATTGTTTTTGAGATTCATTCAGGGTTATGTAAACAGTTCAGCATCTCTGAAATAGGGCTGTGAATTGCACTGTAGAACACCCCACAGTGGCTGTCTGCCCAGCACGGTGGGGATGTCATTGCCTGCCCATCCAGGGCCCATGGTCGTGGCTCTTCATGATGTTATCACTTCTGTGGTGTTGTTCATTGTTGATCTTACATGAGTTTAACTGGAGATTAAAAGGGCTTCAAAATGATTACACTGTAACTTGGCATTAAAACAAAAAATCACTTATAATATTGTCTATGCAGCAAGGCAGGCATGGGAACAGAGCAGCATAATATATGATAAAATATGTCTACATAAATCAAAAAGATTTCAAAATAACACTTAGGTAGAAATGTTAAGTATGAGAAAGCAGTGTGTCCTAGATTAATTGGCAGCCTCTTTCTATCTTAGTGGTTTATAAATTAGTGATGTACTTCAGTCAATGATGTTTTAGAGTGGAGGAAATATAGTAACACTCCATTTTATGAGTAGGCCACCATTAATGTATGCATTCCTCTGTTGAAAGACATTTGGATTCTTTCCTGTTTTTTTTTTTTAATGTGTGCATGTATTTATGTATTTTTTACCTTGAGGCGTTCTTGGACATTCTTATGGCACACTTGAGCATTTAGGACAGTTTTGCAAACTTCTGTGGTGTTATCAGTTACCTAGGCATTTATGTAAAAATACGAAGGCTGGGACAGGAGACTCTCTTAAACCCAGGAAGTAGAGGTTGCAGTGAGCCAAGATCGCACCATTGCACTCCAGGCTGGGAACAGAGTGAGTGTCTGTCTCAAAAAAAAACAAAAAACAATACTGATTGCTGCATCCCACTCTGAGCCTCTTGAATCAGTCTTCCCAGGGACAGGACTGGGATTTAGTCATTGATACCAGTGCCCTTCTTAATTTTTATCAGTAAAAGTGTTGGAAACCTCAATCTAGGAAATACTCCTGGAAATAGATCTGCTACAGTATGAGAGTCTGCACCTCTTCAACCAGATGTGATCAGCTCTCAGCCTCAGCACTATTGACAAGTGAGATGGAGAATTCTTTCTCATCTCAGCCTCAGCACTATTGACAAGTGATAGGGGCTGCCCTGAGCCTTGCAGGATATATAGTAGGATATATAGTGGCATTCTTGGCACCTACCATTACAGGCTGGTAGCACTCTTCCCCTACCCCCTACGCAAACACTTATGAAACCAGAATGTCTCCAGACATTGTCCAGTGTACCCTGGGAAGTGGGGGTGGGTGTGAAAATCACCCCCAGTTGAGAACTACTGGAACAAATGATGTATAATTGGCTGACAAAATGGTTGCATCAATTTATATGTTCACCAACCTTGTTTAGGTTCTTCTCATCCTTGCTAAAAGTTAAACCAGGCTGTTTAACTTTTGTGCCAAGGAGGTGAGAATGAGATGGTGCCTCAGTTTAATTTCAGTTTGCATGTCCCTAATTGCTGATGAGGTTGAAGTTCTTTTCTCAAGTTTATTGGCTTCTTAGGTTTCATTCTCTGGGATATATCTCTGTCATTTGCCATTTTATTCCTATTAAATTGTCTCTCTTTTTCTTATTGACTTTTAAAAACTAAAAAAGTATTCTGAATTCGAATGCTCTGCTATATATGTGGCAAATGTCTGCTGGTTTGTAGTGTGCCATCTTATTTTCTTTATTTTCTCTTTTGATGTGTAGAGGTTCTTAACATTAATGCAGTCAAATGCATCATTTCTTTTCTTTATAGTGCCTACTTAAAAAAATGTTATTTAACAAATTCTTTCTTCCCTGAGGTCATAAACATATTTTTCTTTATATTCTTCTAAAAGTTGTGAAGCTTTGCCTTTCACATTTAAGTTCTTAATCAACCTGGAATTGATTTCAGAATATGGTATCAGTTAGGGCCCTATTTTTTTCCAGATGAATAACCAGTTGCCTAGTGGCATTTATTGAATAATCCTTCCTCTACTCATCTGTCATGTCAACCTGTCATTGATCAGGTGTCTACCTTCACTCAGGATGGTTCCTGTACTCTTTATTCTGTTCTCTTGGGTGTGACTAGTTTCTCTACTTCAGTTTTCCTCTTTCATATCTCCCTGGATAATCTTAAATGTTTTCTTTTAAAAATTGATACTATATATTTTATATATATATATATTTATATATATATATTTATATAAATATATTTATATATAAATATATATATGTATAAATATATATATATAAATATATATATTTATATATAAATATGTATTTATATATAAATATATATATATAAATATATATATATATATTTGGAGTATGTAAGTCTTTTTAATTTTTAAACTATTTTTCCAGTAAACATGCGAGTGCAGATATTTTGTTGATATACTGATGTTTCCTCTTTTGTTGTTTTGTTTATATGCCCAGCAGTGGTATATTTCTCTCTTCAATGCAACATGGTATCCTAGACTGGATCTTACAATATACAAACACATTAGTGGAAAACAAGTGAAATCCAAATAAAGTCTATTATTTAAAAATAGTAACATACCAGCCAGGCGCGGTGGTTCATGCTTGTAATCCCAGCACTTCGGGAGGCCAAGGCGGGCAGATCGCCTGAGGTCAGGAGTTCGAGACAAGTCTGGCCAACACAGAGAAACCCCGTCTCTACTAAAAATACAAAAATTAGCCAGGCGTGGTGGCGCACGCCTGTAATCTCAGCTACTGGTGGGAGAATCGCTTGAACCCGGGAGGTGGTGATTACAGTGAGCTGAGATCACACCACTGTACTCCAGGCTTGGTGACAGAGTGAGACTCCGTCTCCAAAAAAAAAAAAATCATACCAATGTTGGTTTCTTTGTTTTGACAGATGTATCATGTGTTATGTAAGAGGTTACATTACAGAAAACTGGGTGGAGGGTTTATGAGAACTCTCTCTTACTATCTTGTAAATCTAAAAGTATGCCAGAATGTAAACCTTGATTAAAAATATTTTCTCATAAAAAATTACATTTTCTGTTTTTTATTTCTTAATTCTTAAACCCATCACTTACTTTTGCATTTTAAATTGATCATCTCTTGGGTTTAAGCCATTAATCTTAACCTTTTATCTCTTCTGCCTTTCATCTTTTAAATTTTGGCTTCATTGACTGGCAATCTTTGTTATTTTAAATTCCTTTTCTTTTATTTCACTAGTTAGAGGAAAAACAGTTAATGTCTTCTATTTATTGGAATTCTAACTCATTTTTAACTTCCAGGTTATTTATGTTTTTCAGTTTTCTCCTAGTTTTAATCACTTTGTAATCGTCTGCCCTCCCTTTATTATTTAAAATATATGGTGTTTCTTTCCTCTGCCTCTTTATGAACGTAGTTCCTTTTTTATAGGTGTTTATAATAGCAGAAAAAGTCTGGCTGTGGGGAAGACAGAAAAGAGCAAATCCTTATCGTGAATGAGGGGACAGGAGGCTTCCCTCCTTCTGCCCCTGAATTTTAGCACCAAACTGACTTTTCCAGAGAACCGCCATACTGGAAGACTGGCCATGGGTTAACCTGCAATTTGCTTTGTACATATGTTTGATTGGCAAGAACAGCAGCCTCCACAATACCTTGGGCAGGTCTTGTATGTGGCATTGCCTCCTTGACAATCTAGCACTCAGGTATCTGGAGCCATCGCATTTGGGTCTCCCTAACCTCTGCTAGGTGGGCTTATGCTGGATAACTTCTCTCACATCTCCACCTTCGGGATGACCAGAGGGACTGCCTCCTGGACCTGACTGTTTCCCAGAAAAATGAATATGATTTGTCTCAACATTTAAATTCTCCCTGCCAAGACAAATATCATCTACTTAGACGTAACCCTGGTTGATTTCAGATTTCTCCCGGCAGGCCAGTTGTCTCTGGAATTCTGAGTGGTGAGCTGGGCTTGTCTGATGGGATCTAGCCCTGATTCCTGCCTAATGACATTGCTTCTTCCCTGTGGCCAGTTCTTTTAGCCATGGGGGTGTCACTCGAGAGGGCAATTCCTCCTCGCTTGTGTGTTTGAACCTAGGAAAAGGATGACTCCCATAAGGCTTTATCCTGGGGGCACCTCACTCTAGCCCCTTTTTGCTCGGAGTAAATGTTCTTCTCATTTGTGGTTGGCTCATGAAAGTTTGGTACTTGAGGAGTACCAGGTAGACTCAAGGGCTTTCAGATTCTACAGAGAATCTGATGCCGGCAAGGGCTTTTTGAAGCTCTGTCTTGCACATTTTGCCTTTCTCCTTCCATTAGATGAATGATAACTTCAAACCAGTTCACTGCATGTCATTTTTTTTCTAAATGAGGCTCCCTCCCTCTTCCTATGTGAATAGAACTACTTTTCTTCTTGGCTTTTGTGGACAGGGATTTGTTATGGGATAAGCTATAAGAGGTCAAGGCTGGACTTTGGTTGCTGACTCTTGGATAGAACCTGAACTGTCATTCATTTGATGTATAGTCACGGCTCACCTACCACATGCCAGGGGCTGGGCTAGGCTCTGGGTATGTAAGACAGACACAGTATCTACATTTATGGAGTGATTATCAGATAGGACATGGGGAAACAGATAATCCAGATAGCTCCAAATTGTGTGAAGCAGGGTCAGACAGAGCTGCCTGGTTCATATAGCATCAGTTAGAAAAAGATAATTCTCTGGACAGCATCACGCCACACTGAGGCATGTCTGGGGGAGCACAGTGCAGGTGAGATTCCACCCTCAACTTGTTCCCCTGTACTGGGTTGAGTAGCATCCTCCCAAAACTTACATCCATGCAGAACCCCAGAGTGTGACTTTATTAACAGAAATAAGATCTTTGCAGATCTGATGAGTTAGGGTGAGGTCACGATGGATGAAGTGAGCCCTAAACCCAATGATTGACATCCACACGAAAAGACACAGAAACACACAGGAAGGAGACCGTGTGAGGACACAGGCAGAGATTGGAATTATACTGCCACAAGTCAAGGATTGCCAGCAACTATCAGGGGATAAAAGAGAGGAACAGGATTTATCCTCCCTAGGCCCCTACAAAGAACCAATCCAGTCAACACCTTGACTTCAGACTTCTCTAGAACCATGAAAGAATACATGTCTATTGGTTTAAGACAAACGGTCTGTGGTGCTATGTTATAGTAGTTCTGGGACACTGATATTCCCCTGACCCAGGAGCCCTTGGGTAAGGCACAACCTGTACACCTGTTCCTGGTGGCCCTCCTGAGAAAGAGACGTTCGAGCAGAGACATAAAGATTAAGGAGGAGTCAAATATGAGAATAACCAGGAGAAGAGTATTCTCAGCAGAGAGAAGCAGAAATTCCAGGGACTTGAAGCAGGAGAGAGGTTGGCAATATTAAGAGAAGTGAAAAGAAACCTACATCACTGGAGGATAGTGGGCATCCTAACTTAACATTCTGAAGGCAGGAGTTGATGAAAAACATCTTTTGATAAGTTGAATCACTGTTTCCAGTAGCCATGAAGAAGGAGTATGTTCCAGCCTTTTAACGATTGTACCTGAATGGCTTTATTCCCCCTTGGAATAATTGCAGGAAAGCTTTCCTACAACTTAAAATAGAGCAGTTGATTACAGCACTATTCACAATAGCAAAGACATGGAATCTATCCATGCCCATCAACAGTGGACTGGATAAAGAAAATGTAGTACATGTACACCATGGAATACTACACAGCCATAAAAATGAGTGAGATAATGTCCTTTGCAGCAACATGGATGAAGCTGGAGGCCATTATTCTATGAACTAATGAAGGAACAGAAAACCAAATACTGCGTGTTTTCACATATACATGGGAGCTAAACATTGAGTACACATAGACACAAAGAAGGGAACAACAGATACCAGACTTGAGGGTAGGGGGTAGGAGGAGGGAGAGGATCAAAAACAGGTTATCAGGTACTATGCTTATTATCTGGGTGATGAAATAATCTGTGCACCAAACCCCTGTGACATGCAATTTACCTGTATATACAAACTTCACATGTAACCTTGAACCTGAAATAGAAGTTGAAAAAAGGAGCAGGACTAGAGTCATAAGCAGTCTCTTACTGCCTGGCATATAACATGACTCAATATTGGTTTAATGAAGTTGTTGAGTAATGTAGTGTAATTTATTGCTGTGAATTGAGAATGATCTTAATAGACAACTAGCCTCTCCTGTTCATAATTCTAGCCAAAATTAAGGATTCCTGGACAGCTGTGAAAAAAGTAGTCATAATTTTGTCAGATGACTTCCTATATTTCTGACTTTTAGTTAATGACCTTTTACACTGCATTACTCCATCCTGTTATCCTGGCATATATTTGTAACTAGTTTATTTTTGGGGGTATACCAGGAACCTGTTGCTGCTCAAAGTAAATGTTTTACGGGGACTTTATACTTTGCAATTTTGTTTAATGAATAATAATAACAGCTCATATATTGCATTCTGCTTTGGGCTTAAAAGTACTTTTTGTGTATTATCTCATTTGATAAATAATGATAATTATCCCTGCTTTACCCTCAAGTCACTTCATTCTTCCTGTTGATCAGTACATGACAAACACTGGGGTTTCATTTTGATTCTGGTTGTTAATTAACTCTTGGTATGCTTGAAAAGGAACTGACTAAAGATTATCTAGCTATATTATCATAATATTTAGCATATTGGAATATGGATGGAGAAAAATAATTAGGCATGAGAAATGTAGATAAAAGTCAAGATTGTTTCTCTGATGGAGAAATAAAAGACGTAGATTGATGATAATCACGAAGAATCATGAAATTGTTTGATCATAAAAGTCTAAAATATTTTTCAAGCACAGAAATAGTTATAGGTGGTCAGGCCATCATATAGGCTTGCTGTTTTAAAATTGCATCTCTCTGGCAGCTCCGGGCTCATTCACTCAAACAAATATTTATTTACTTATTTAGAGGCAGAGTCTTGCTCTGTTGCCCAGGCTGGAGTACAGTGGAGTGGTCATAGCTCACTATAGCCTCAAACTCCTGGGCTTAAGTGATCCTCCCATTTCAACCTCTCAAGTAGCTGGGACTACAGGTGTCAGCCACTATACCTGGCTAATTTAAAAACAATTTCTTGTACAGACAGAGTTTCACTATGTTTCCTAGGCTGGTCTTGAACTCCTGGCCTCAGTCTCCCAAAGTGTTGGGATTACAGGTGTGAGCCACCACCATGCCTGGCTTACTCAACAAATGTTTTCTGAGAATAATATTCTACAGCCAGTCTCTTGTCAGTTTGGGGAGCATTTTAACTTCTCCCAAGTTCATTGGCTTGGATTGTGAATCCTTGGGTCTTTGGAGAATCTATACCCAGAGGAAACAGTACCATTGCCCTTTATCAGCAGAAACCCTGCTTTTTTACAGATGTAACCCTAATCCCCTGTTTCTCTACCCATCAATACCATCTGTTGGTACCACTTGTTGGTCCCAATTTCTTTCATTCATTCAATGACTGCAACTCCCAGAGAACCTTGCGTCCCTATCCTCTGCCAATTTGCACTTCTTAATTAGCTCTCAAATCACATTTTCACTGCTGGGTCAGAGCCATCACCACCACCCACAGTCTCCTAACTCCTCCTTTCCCTTTGCCTTCTTCCAATTCATTCTTTACTCTGCAGACAACAAGATCTTTGAAAAGGCAAATCTGATCAGGTAGACCCTGTGTATAATCCTTCCATGGATCTCCATTGAAGGACAACGGAGATCTTAGACCAAGGACAAAACTCAGTCATCAGCACACTAGGCTCTGGGTGCACTAGTGCCTACCTTTCCAGCTTCATTTTGCACTGTATCTCTCACAATCTTCCAACTCCTCTTCCTTTACACGTGCACACATGTGTGTGTACACACACACACACACACACATGCACACACAGAGAGATACACATGATCTTCTTCTCCTCCCCTACTGCCATTCCTCTTACCAACATATTGTCTTCAACCCCAGGGCATTTGCACATGCTGTTCTCGCTGCCTAGAACCCAATTGAGCATCGAGCACCTATAGTATATGTCATCTGTTGGTCTGCAGTTTGATAGTTAAGTGTTTCCATAAATGAGAATCACTAGACTCCTGAGAGATGTCACTAGTGGGAGTACATTAGGCATGTGCAGCACCTGTTCCTTAGACCTTGGGGATTTTTTTTGCTTCTTTCTCTGTGTGGGGAGGAATCCAAAGCCACTTGAGAATGGTCTTGTTGGCCTGTCCACGAGCACTTCCATGACCCACTTTTGCATGAGTCCAGCAGGCTGAACAATAAAGCAGATGGTAGTATCCTTGGCGAAGCTGGAGGCAGGCCACTTGGCAGGGGACTTGCTGATGTTGTTTTGCTAAAGGATGACTGAAGGGAGTAGAGTTTTTGGAGGCTATGTACAACTCTTCTTGTTATGCAGACTTAGTGTTTGGGTGATGTCAGAGCTGCATTTAACTTCTCAATGAATTACTTTCACAGACTTATACCTTGGTTCTTATATTCCTCACTATTAATTAAAGGATATTTTAAGACAATTTCAAGAGTTGTTGAGGATGTTGATTGCTATAGTAACCAGTGTCCTCCTGAGGACATATAGGAGTAATTTATTTCTGATGTCAGGAACAGGAAGAGTTCTGATTCTCCTGTACTCCTGTTTTTCAGATTATAGAACTAGTGACTGAATCAGATAACTGAGGTGTTTTCCTTTTTTTGCTGTGACCACAAGGAAGCTCAAAATCAAATCTGTGGCCAACTTCTTGCAATTGTCAGCGTAGATTTTGTGTTCTTTTCAGCCTTTTGGTTTCACATTTTTTTCTTGTTTCCTTCTTGTCCAGTTTTCTCATTAGATCATCAAAAACAAACAAACAAACCAACAAACAAACAAAAACCCTTTTCCCTCTGTAATGTATGAATGTAAGCAGTTTTAAGTCTATTCTGACATAAAGAAAAGACATAAGTAAGTAAAAGTGTAAATGTGAGGTATTGTTATGGAATTTAACTACTTCTCACCTCTGAATGTCCATTGGTGTCTACCCTGTGCCAAGAACATCATCAAATTTGCATCATGAAATTTAAAGCAGAGGAAAATGAGGCTCAAAGAGGTGGGGGGCTTCCCCTGAGCCTCATACCAGCAGCCGGCAGAGTCTGGTTTTCATGTCAGCTCTGACTCTTAATACCTGTGCTTTGAATCGCTACCTTAAACTTCCTCCATTAGAGTGCACACCTACCTCAATATGCTACAGCTGTAGAGCTACTTGTCTTTCTCCCAGAGCTGACGATGCATTCCAGAAGGACAATGTTCATGCTTTGCTTCTTATATTTCTGGCATTCGGCACCATGTATGAAATATAGAAGAGGTTCAAGAAATATCTATTGAGTATATAACAACTTGGATGAGTTTGGGAAATTATATCCTCTTATTCCTAAAAGTGGAATAAATGACATTTCTAAACAATTCAAGATTCTGGAAATCCTACTGAATTGAAGCTTTATGGTATAGAATGGACCTGGAAATTTTGTGCAGAAAGATCTCTCATTTTGTGTGGAGAATCTCTCCAACCAGTGTGGGTTAGACATGGTGTTACCTTTGTTTAAGGCAGTGGAAGGTGTTAACATGCACATCCTGCTTGACCTTGTCTGCCAGGGACAGGAAAAAAAAGAACCTTGATAACTAAATTGCACAACACTCAAATTGCACAAATAGGCTCATTGAGAATGAGATGCCAGTTGAATAAAGTAACTTTTATTGTCTTATCAAAGAGGTTCTCTGAGATAGACTCTTTTGCTTTGCAGATGTTTTGGGTACAGAGTCTGTGAAGGCTGATTGTAAATTTCAACAGTGTTGACTTTCTGAGTTCTTGAATTATGTAAAATCAGATGCAGGAAATGATTTAATCTGAGTGAATCACATCCCAAATCCTGGATTCCCAAGAGGATTGGGCACATTTTTCACCCCATACTTAAAAAACAGAAGAGCAGAGAGATATGGAGATATGCCTAAGGTCACATTGGGAGTCACTGATGGAAATGGTCTTGAATTCTCCCATCAACTGCCTCATCGAGAGTTTGCCAACTGCTGGTATCTTGCCTGTGAGGTCAAAGCAGTTACATAACTTTCATGTGCTTAGTGAGGTTATTCCTTAGCTTCCTAAATTAATGTAATAGGATGTGCAGATGCATCCGTAAGGTGCATGGAACATGGATGGTCCCTTTATCTTTCATCATTTGTAGATTTGTGTTGTGCGGCTAAAGCATGGAGCTTTAGGTGACAGTGGTAGAGGTTGGCTGGTGGGGAGAAGGTCTGCATTGTGATTATTATTTTTATATTTGGCTTTGAAATTTTTAAAAAAATGTTTTATTTTAAAATTATTTTGGGCTCAGAAGAAGTTGCAAAAGTAGTATAGAGTTCCTATGTACTTTTCACCCAGTTTCTCCCAACGATATTGTCTTACATCATTACAGTATATTACCTGAACAGGAAAATGGCATTGGCATAATACCATTAACTAAATTACAAGAGAAGGTCTATGTTGCTGACATGCACTTATATGTGGATGCAATAACTAAATTCTTACTCTATACCAGCCTCTTTTCATGCCTATATCATTTAAATCCTTGTAACAACCCTATGAAGTACATACTGTGATTATCCTCATGCTACAGATGAGGAGATTGAGATACAGAGAGGTTAAATAACCTGCCTGTGTGAATGCAGCTAGTAAGTAGTGGAGTCAGCCAAAATCTGATTCCAGATCCTGTGCTTTTAATCTTTCTTCTTTACTGCTGTATTATTCCATTTTCACACTGCTATAAAGAGCTGCCCTAGACTGGGTAATTTATAAAGAAAAGAGGTTTAATTGACTCACACTTCTGCATGGCTGGGGGGCCTCAGGAAATTTACAATTGTGGTGGAAAGGGAAGCAGGCACGTCTTACATGGTGGCAGGCAAGAGATAACATGTGAGAGCACAGAAAAAACTACCATTTTTAAAACCATCAGATCTCACAAGAATTCACTGGCTATCATGAACAATATGGAGGAAACCACCCCCATAATCTGACCACGTTCCTCTCTGGACATGTGGGGATTACAATTAGAGATGAGATTTGGGTGAGGACACAGAGCCAAACCATATCAACTACCTCCAAATTCAATAATAAAATTCCTTAGAAGTAGAGACTCAGATTATATATCCTCTAATCTTCCCACAGTAATTTATAGATGAAAGGGGCTGACTACGTATTTAGGTTTTCTTTTGTATATGTGTACTGAATATGTAAGTAGGATCAATGGAATATGACTGAAGTGGTCTCTCCCTGCTTTCCCATAACTTATTGCTCAGTCTCAGTAATGAGAACTAGGAATGGCATAATCAGAAATAAAGAAGGAAGAGAAATATCCACATATTGGTTATTGGTCACAGCTCATAGAGAAGTGTCTTGACCTACTTTCTGAGCCATGTAAGCAGAGAATGAGTTCACTTTTCCAGCCTTTGCTGCTGACATTGGAGCTAGGGAGAAACCTAATTCATCTCTATCAGGGCACAGATGTCTGCTCACCGGGAGCTCTAGAGTGCATAAGCTTCAATAGTGGTAAACCTACACACTATTTGCGCTGTGTGTACTTCCATAATTTATTTATTTATTTGTATCTTCCTTTGTGTTTTCCTTCTGTCAGTCATAACACAAATGTGTGGTCCCTAGGCAAACATCAACTAATGACAGGCAACAGGAGGTCACTCAAAGTGGTGTCTGGGGATGGCGAATTGGGATAGAAGCAGGAACTAATATGGGATAAACTTGTTTCAGTTTAGCAAATAATTCCTGTGTATGCATGATGAGTCAGACCCTGTGCTCGCCCCCCAGGATCTAGGAACCCATAAGCTATGACTCTGACTCCCAGGAAGCTCAAATATGATGAAGGTGGTTTTGTAGGGAGAGAAAGCTTTCAGACTTGGGTTCACATCTTAGTGTCTTTATCATTAACCAGCTGATTAGCCTCAGGCAAGTATTTTAATCTCTCCAATCCTCCATTTTCTCATCTCTAAAGTGAGGCTAATAATACCTCCATTAAAGATCAACTGTGACAAATTAAAGAAGGCAGATGTAAAAGACCACATACTGTATGGTTTCATTTGTTTGAAATGTCTAGCAAAGGCAAATATATGGAGATAGACAGTAGATTAGTGGTTGCCTGGGGCTAGGGTTGGGAATAGTGAATGACTTTTGCACAGGTGTCTTTTTGGAGAGAGACATGTTCTAGAATTGGATTTTGGTGATGGTCACAATTCTGCAAATTTACTACAAATGATTGAATTGTACAGTTAAAATGAGTAAATTTTATATGTATATCATACTTTAATAAAGCTGTCTTTATAAAAAGTATCAGTTTTGAGGCTGACATGAGATGATTAATTGGCCTCACGTAAGACATTCTGACATGCGTTATATGTGTGCATTGTTACTAGTATTTTTAACATTCCAAATTGACTGTTTCCTGTGACTTACTGCACCCAAGAAATGTTGCCAGGGAAGAGCAATTGTACCAGGTTGGTAGCCTGCCCATCTAGCAGACAGCACTGTAGTAATTCTCAAGGTCTCCTAGTAGGTTTCTTGAAGGTAAGATTTATCTTTGGATCTGTGTCCCCCTGGGGTCCTACAGAAATTTCTGCTTCCAGAAATGGTGAGTTGTTTTGCTTTAGACCAATTCTCCTGCCAAGAATAACTGGAAAATCTGGGCAAAATATTTTTTTTAAAAATGTTTGAAGGTATTATCAAGCTACCAAGGAAGGGAGGACTTGAGTGTGGCCATGTATTAGTTCATTTTCACACTGCTGATAAAGACATATCTAAGACTAAGATAAAGACATGTCTAAGTAATTTCTAAAGAAAAAGAGGTTTAATGGACTCACAATTCCATGTGGCTGGTGAGGCCTCACAATCATGGTGGAGGGTGAAAGGCACATCTTAAATGGCGGCAGACAAGAGAATGAGAGAACCAAGTGAAAGGGGTTTCCCCTTATAAAACCATCAGATCTTATGAGACTTATCCACTACCATGAGAACAGTATGGGGGAACCAACCCTATGATTCAATTATTTCTCACTGGGTTCCTCATACAACATGAGGGAATTATGGGTGCTACAATTCAAGATGAGATTTGCAGGGGTGGGAGGGAACAGAGCTAAAACATATCAGGCCATGCTCCAAAAAGAAAGGAGGCACAGAGAAAGGAAAGGTCCCAAAGTTCAATGCTGCATTTCCCCTTAAGATACTTGCCAATTCCAAAATGGTGGCTCAGAGAATAAGAAGAGGAACAGAACTTCCTGCACCTCATGTTGCTGAGGCACATCAGTGTTGGCACTCAAGTTCCATCAGGCAGAAGGGGACCCTGCTAAATATCAATGTATCCAGTAGGGACTCTGAGGGGCTACACTCTAGGAGTACGGGTAACCTAGAAATAGACCAGTGCTTATGAAAATGAAGTCCAGTATCAAATTTGCTCAATCCTTGATTGAATTAATGTTATTTTCCTGTTTTCTAACTGCCTGCCAGAAGCAAAATTTAAATCCTCTCTGTAGAAAGATGACATTATCCAGAAAGTCAAATTATCTCTTCAAAATTTTGTGCACAATTTTAAGAATTCAATAAAAAGTTACCAGAAATATTAGGACATAAAATGACTTGACTGAAAACCAGGAGAAAAAATCAAACTCTGAAGAGATCCAGATATTTGAGTTATCAAACATGGACTTTATCTTATTTTATCATGATTTTATTTATTCATAATTTTTGTGTTCTGGGATTTTCCAGAGTTTGGAGCTATCTCCTCAATTCATCTAGGTTTAATTGTTTTTTTTTTAAAGCAACACTATAGAGGTATAGTAAATTGTACCCACTTAAATATATAGTTGGATGAGTTTTGGCAAGTGCATACACCTTTATAAATGCTACCACAATGAAGAAACAGAACCTTTTAGTCACCTCAAAATGTTCTCTCATTCCCTGTGCAATCACTTCATCCTCCTAGACCCATCAACTACTTATCTGTCTTCTGTCACTATAGACTACTTTATATTTTCTGGAATTTCACATAAATTGATTCATACAGTATATACTCTTTTGTGTCTAGCTTCTTTCACTCAGCATTATGCTGTTGAAATATATCCATGTTGTTGTACTTATCAAGTTTATTTTTAATTGCTGTATTATTATAATACATGAGCTTTAATTAATATGATTAAGATATATAAGACATTAGATGATGATAGAGAATTACAGCAGAGATCTAGAAATTATGAAGAAGTCAAATGAATATTTTAGAACTGAAAAATTCAATACATGCATTTAATAGCAGATTAGACACACTTGAAGAGAGAATTAGTGAACTAGAGGATGGATTAGAAGAAAATATCCAGACTGAAACAAAAGCTGGAGGGAAAGATGGAAAATATTGAAAATAATGTGTGCCACCCATATAGGACCCATTGAAAAGGTCTTTTTGATTGAGATTCCAGAGGGAGAGGAGAAGAAGAAAGGGAGAGAAACAAAACTTAAAGAGACGGTGATCAAGAATTTTCCAAAAACAACAAAAGACATCAAGCTTCAGTTTCAAGGAGTCCCTTGAACCCCAAACAAGATGAATGCAAGGGAAACCACATCCATAAACATCTTTGTAAAACTGCTAAACCCAGTGCCCTGAAATCAATTCCTTGTTAATTCAGAGCTCCTGGCTTTTGCTCATTACATTAATGCACATGTGAATGAATGAAGGAATGAACAGAAAAATAAAGAAAGGAAGGAGGAAGGATGGAAGGAAGGAAGGAAGGAAGGAAGGGAGGGAGGGAAGGAGGGAGGGATAGATAGAAGAATAAGAAGATGAATCATGGAGCCTCGCTGTCTATCCCAGAATTGCCACATATTTCAAGTTGTTTCCTTGGAAGCAGAGTCTGAGAAAGAGATGAGCATTATCAGAAGGTTGTTAGGGAGCACTGTTGGAATCAACAGCAAGGTGAGTAAAGGAAGCAAGGCTAGGCAGAAGGAGAAGTTGGGCTGTGATACAGTCTTAGTAAAGACTTCATTCAACCTCACAAGGTGCTCAGGAGCTGGGCTAGCAATGCAGAGTTGTTCTGAATTGGGACAAAAGGCACAGGTCTTTATATGACCTCACTGACCGGTATTTAGCAGTGGGCTGACCCAAAGGAGAAAGTGATTTTGGGCAAGGCTATTTTCTTTATTAAAGGGCAGGTACTGGGAAGGGATATCTGGGTGGTGTCTCACTCCCCAGAGGAAAGAGCAGGCATAGGAACCCAGCATCCCAAGTTCCATAGCCTTCTGAAGTTATCTAGTTATTGAACAGCCATGCAAAATAACTTAAGCTCTCATAATATGTGAATGGAGAAATGCAATTCCTCATAGGTGTTGGGGGCTGGATGGCTACTTACCTGTAGTGACTTTTGCTGATCTTTCTCTTGTCTTTTTTCCAAATGGATTGATTGGGTCATCATTATTTAAATATTTATAAAAGTATTTTCAATTTACTGGACACTAAAAATTCTTGTCTTTAAAATCTGCCTTTTTTTTTTTTTTTGAAAAACAGGGAGCAACTCTTTCCAGACTCACATATTAATAGAGAGAACATTCGGAGGATATCAAAGTAAATTCCAGAGGCAACGGTGACATTTCCAGAATAAACATTAGTTAAACACTTATGAACAATTGTCAAAATGATTTCACAGGTGTAAATTAAACAGCAGTCCTGTAATGTTAATTCATTTTCCTCTCCCCAAGTTTCCACAGTTGAATGCACAAAAGTATGACAGAAAACTATTAAGAGACCTTTCTCCACATGGAGATGTCAGTGGCCTCCTCTTTTATCTTCTGTTAGATTCCTTTTTCAACCAGATTCATCATTTACTCCTAACAGTGATATTAAATTCACATTTAATCAGCTAATGAACTGGAGTTCTGAACAGCCCACCCAGGGAGATGTGGTCCAGAGAGCTTCAGAGCACTTTCCATTTAGCCCAAACAAATCCAATCAATTCTTAATTATTCATTTGTATCCTTCAATGTATCTTATCCTTAGAATAAGCTTTCTTTAGATTTTAAGACTTACTCCTTTTTTAAATTATAAAAAGTAATTTATGCTTATTGTAACAAATTGAAATAATGCACTATTACATAAAGTAAAAAGATCATATTGTGCCACCAGAATATGTCCACTTAGAAACTAGTCTGGGTACATCCTTTTTAAGTTTTTTTTCTGTGCATATAGTAGTGCTCTATTAATTTAAATTATATTAAAATACATCTTGTTCTTCACCTTGCTTATTATCACCTACTACTATATTAAAGATTTTTTTATATCAGTACATATATGTATATGGCATCAACAACATATACTATTTCATACTGTGAATGTACCATCATTTATTTATTTGCTATCCTATTTTGTTGAACTTTTCACTGTCTGAGCACCACGATGGTTTGCATATAGATCTCTGAACATCATGCTAATTGCTTGAGCTTGCCTCAGAACTCAGAGCCTGAGGCAAGGATTAAGTGCTAATGCGTTACTTGGGAGGCATAATTCAAGGGCATGGAGAGTGAAGGAGGGAGAAGAAGGGAAAACCATGCAAGATGATGCATTGCCTTACACTGACCACTGCTTCACCGGGAGCCACAGAGAGACACAGCCGGTCAATTAGCAGGCACATTTGCTCATCCAAATGTGGTGTCTTAGGATAGGCTGTGCAAAGAATGAGAGAATTGAAGAGAATAAGAGAGAGAAAATGGATCTGCCGAATTGCTTTTTACGTCCTGTCTTCCAGTGACTAAGGCTCACCCCGCAGAGCATTAACTCTCCCTCACTTACAGGTTATGTCAGCTATCCCATGTGGCAGTAGCTCACAGAGACAAAACCCCATGCCCCATAGCTTCATATTTCATCTGAGTCCAGTACTGGAGGGGCCAGAGACTCTAGAGGTGCTCCTGATCAGCCTCGGTTGGCAAAACCACATGGGCCACGTGGAGTTGGGCTGCAGGGTAACAACTTAGACAGGGCCAATAGCTGAAAGTACGGAACTCAGTATGGCTGGGGAAATCTGGGGGGGCCAATGGGGAAGATGTGTCTGATACACTACTATTTCTATATGATGTAACAGAAGCAGAATTGTTAAGTCAAAATGTATGTGCATATAGAGCTTTGATAGATTCCAACAAATTGCTTTTCAGTGAGGTTACATGGATTTACAGCCTCACTAAGGAAGTATGAGAGAGTCATTTCCTATACTGTTAGCAACTCTGGATACTATCAGTCTTTGTCAGGATTTGCTAGCTGAAGAGCTGAAAAATGGTTTTGCTTTAATCTGTCTGTATTAGTCTGTTCTCACACTGATATAAAGATACTACCAGAGACTGGGTAATTTATGAAGGGAAGAGGTTTAATTGACTCACAGTTCTACATGGCTGGGGAAGCCTCAGGAAACTTACAATCATGGAGGACGGCAAAGGGGAAGCAAGACACGTCTTTCCAAGGAAGCAAAAGAGAGAGAGAAAGAGCAGGGGAAGCTGCAACATATGAAACCATTAGATCTGGTGAGAACTCACTATCACGAGAATAGCATGGGGGAAACTGCCCCTATGATTCAATCACCTCCCAGCAGGTTTCTCCCTCAAAACCTGGATTAAAATTCGAGATGAGATTTAGGTGGGGACACAGAGTCAACTGTAGCACTGTCATTATTATAGTATGATTCAGAATTTTTTCATAGATGTATTGGCCATTGGTTTTTCTTCTGCAGATTGCTTATTCATATATCTCAGAACAAGTTAAATAAATTTTATATTTCCTAGCAACCTTTTTTTTTTTTTTTTTTTTTTTTTTTGCAGGGAATGCAAAGGCATGTAGTTATTGTTCTGGCTGACCTTTGAAAAAAGAAACTTTCTGGCAAGAAGAATTGCATCATCCCTTCCAAAGGCAAACACAAATATGTGATTAATTTTTAAATTATGATAAAATATCCATGAGATTGACTATTTTAACCATTTTTTTTAGGATATAGTTCTATGGCATCAAGTACATTCACTTTGTGCAACCATCACTACCATCCATCCCTAGAACTTTTTCGTCTTTCCCAACTGAAACTCTGTACCCATTAAACACTAACTCCTCACTCCCTCCTCCCCACAGTCTCTGGCAACCACCATTTGACTATCTGTCTCTATGAATTTGACTAGACTAGGTACCTCATTTGAGTAGAATCATACAGTATTTGTCCTTTTGTGACTGGCTTCTTTCACATAGCATAATGAACTGTAGGTTCATCCATGCTGAAGCATGTATCAGAATTTCCTTTCTTTTTAGTACTTAAATCACAAAGGTGATTTCAAATTATCACTGGTTAGCATTACCTGTAGTTCTCCAGTAGAATAGGGATTCCAGACGTGATTGTTACAAGAGGTTCCTGGCTGCTACTTGAGTGCTGGGCTCAGCTGTCATTTCTACTTGAGACCTATTCTTGGCCAATCATGAATCTTGGCTCTTGGGTACCCAAGATGTCCACTCACCTTCCCCATCAGATTCCCCACGAACATGAGCTTTCTGTAATGTAAGCATAATCATGTTACATCCTATCCACTCGTCACCTTGCTTGCTGATAGCAGGTAATCTGCAATGGATACACTTGTGTATGTGTCTGTGTGTCTGTGTGGTCTGTGTGTCTGTGCATGCATGTGCCTTTTCAAGTATTGACAAAATTCCATGAGGCTCAGATGCATACCTTCATTTGACTGCTTTGGAAACTGTCTTAGAACCCATATCCTTCCCTGGTCTTGCCACACCCAGTGTGACTTTCTAAGCTTTCTTGAGTAAATTAGAACCAATCAAGCTTCACCCAGGAGCTCCTATTTCTCCGAATTCATCTCACAACTCCCAAGCCCATAGGGGAGCTGAGGTTAGGAGGAAGAAAGGAAAGAGGGATGATTGTCATATTCTTTTAAAAATTAGAACATTTTTAAGTCATTGTCATTACTATTTTAGGTTGATAGACAATGAATTTTTTAGCAGGAGAATATTATAACTTTTATAAGGACTTAGGTGATATCTTAGAAAGTAGCCTAAACTATGCAGTCTGCACAAATCATTGTTATTAAAACCAGATATATTTTAAAAATTAGAATCAGCAACGTTAAAATATTTTACCCAATACTAATGATTTATTGCAGAAGTAGTTTGGCTACAGTTCTTAATGACATATTGAAATATATGTCTCCAGTGTTTTCCTCTCTCTTTATGTATCAATATGCCCGTCCCCCCGACTGCCATCTGTCTACCTATCTATACATGTATTCAGAACACTGTGTGTTTCTTTTATTTTCTAGCTGGAATCTTTTTTTGAGACAGGGTCTCACTCTGTCACCCAGGCTAGAGTGCAATGGTACAATCATGGCTCACTGCAGTCTTGACCTCCTGGGCTCAATTGATCCTCCCACCTCAGCCTTCCAAGTAGCTGGGAAACAGGAACATGCCACCATGCCAGGATAATTTTTGTATTTTTTTTATAGAGACAAGATTTTGCCGTGTTGCCCAGGCTGGTCTTGAACCCTTTAGCTGAAGAGATCTGCCTGCCTTGGCCTCCAAAAGTGCTGGGAGTACAGACATGAGCCACTGTGCCTGGTCATAACTGTGATTGTTTTTAATGGGTGCATAGTACCTCATAATACACCCTGTATGTTATTACTCATTCCCTTATTGTTTGAAATTTGGGTTGTTTTCTGATTTGGAGGCACTTTAAACAATTCTGTAATTATAAAACAATCTGCACAGCTACAGCGCTTGGCGAGCATCCATGATTATTTCCTTAGGTGGCATTTTTAGAAGAGTAATTTCTGTGTCATGGACTGTGCATATTTACCAGGCTATTGAATTATATTGCCAAATTATCCTATAAAAACTTTGTAGATTTATACTCTCTAAAAGCCAAAAATCTTCTCACCCAGGAGGCTGAGTAATATCTAGAAAGAACACTCAGATCAAAATACAAAAATAAGAAAATGATATAAGCAGACCCCAAGCTGCCACCATTCAGCTGGGTAGATCTGGGCAAGTCACGCACGTCTCCCCATCCCGGTTTCTCTGTTTGTGCAGAAAGGAAGTTGGGTCAGCTCAGGAGTTGGCAAGCTTTTTTCCATAAAGGTATTGATAGTAAATATTGTAGGTTTTGTGGGCCATATGGCAGTAGTTTTCAACTGGGGGTGATTTTCCACTCCTAATGTCTGGAAACATTTTTGGCTATCACAAGTGGGGAGAGAATGCAGTGGAATGCCAATAGGGTGGGACCAGGGACACAGGTCAATATCTTTCAGTGCCCAGCACCGTCCTCCAACATGAAGAATCATCCAGGCCCAAACGTCACTGGTGCCACCCCTGAAGAACCCTTAAGAGCCTTGTTATATGGCCTCTGTCTTGACTACGCAACTCTGCCATTGTTGTACAAAAGCAGCCACAGACAACACAAAAGCGAACAGGCGCAATTGTGTTCCAGTTAAACTTTGTTGATGGACACTGAGATTAGAATTCCTAGGACTTTTCTATGTCACAAAATATGATTCCTTAAAAAATTTTTATGCAAACCATTAAAAATATAAAGCCATTTTAAGACTGCAGCCATACTAACAAAACAAGCAAACAAACAACAACAAAAAAAACAGGTGATATTCGATTTGGTTTTGCTGTAAGTTAGCTGACCTCTGGGTTAGTTAGATTTTAATGCTTGGAGATTCTGTCAGCTGGGGCAATGGATATTCTTCATGGAGCATTTATTGTAGGCCAGGCAGTGTACACGGATTCTGATCTGGTTTCATCTCACATCAACCCTGTGGAACGTTGTTATCCCCATTCTAAAGATGGGAAACTTAAGGCCCAGAGAGGTGAAATCATTCACCCAAGATCTTTCAGCTGCTTAGTGGCTGCGCTGGGATTTGAGCCAGGTATGGCCCGTTCTGAAGCCAGTGTGTAAAATCTATAGGCCACCTGGTTCCAAGATGGCATGACTGTTCCCCAATCCTGAATGTGTCTGTCTCAGGTTGGGGCTAAGGTGAGAAGTGGAGATGGGGAGAGGAATAAACCAAGGGGAGTATGAGTAAGGGAAGGGGCTGCTACCTGTAGACAGAATATAGTGGGGAGACTCTCTGGCTGGGAACGACCTCCCAGAATTCCCTGTGTCCCCGACGTCTGAGTTATTACTCCCCAACTGTGCACATGTCAGCTCCCACAGTCCTAAACTGTATTCATTAGCCCACTCAGAGGTCCGTGCCATTTCCCATGGATGTTTCCTCACAGAGCCCTCGTATTGTTCGGCATCAGCCCAAGGTACTATGGCTTTCATGGGTCCCTTTTGTATTAGAAATGGAAAAAGGAAAAAATTAAAAATGATATTTTACAGATATGTTGGTATAAAGATCATATAATCCATCCTGGATTAATTTTGCCATGCTCATTATTATTTTATTTACTTTTTCTTCAGTTTGTAAAAGAAATGAAAATGAAAGGATTTTCATGGGCACCTATATATAGGGTGCGCCCCAGGCACAGTGCCTCCGGTGCTGATAAGAGAGGCCGTTCTGATTCTATTTCCCCACGGTTTTGGAAGCATGTAACAGCTGCAAAACTCTGCATTCTGGAGCAAGTTTCTTTATTCTCTGAGCTGATATCTCCTTGTTTTTCAAATTGTAACAGTGATGCATTATTAACCCAAAGTCTGGAGGTGACGATATTGGAGGTGGCAATAAAATCATCTGTGGTTTTGTACATTTGTTTACCCATTTCTTTGTTCAGTGGATATTTTTTCTTAATTGAACAGCTACTATACAGCTGTTACCTAGCAAACATTAGACACCATTAGACACTTGCGATACTATTTTTGGCTCCACTGTACAGATAAAGACAGTGAGGGTCAGAGAGGTTAAATACTGTTCCCTGTTTGTAAGCAGTAGAGCTGTGATTTGAGCCCTAATCATTTGCTTCAATGCTTTGCTGCCTTCCCTCTACAGTTTGTTAAAAGTATCCAGTTTCCTAGCCTTAAGGAGTGGTCCTCATACAGAGTTGAGCTGACCCCATGTGGGGCCCTGTTCCTGTTGGCCGGGCTGCACTGCTGAGGACCGGCAGGTGCCTGAGCAGCAAGGAGCTGCTGCTCAGGCTTCAGTGGCATGAGGGATAACCTAGGCTCTTCTGTACCCTGACTCTGCCCTGCTCTCTCCAAAAGGGCACCCATGGTGTCAGAAACTCTGTGCCCTCCTGTCACACCTGTCTGTCAGCCTCAGATCCACAGAACCCCCAAGATAATCTCCTGTCAGTGAAATGCCTGGCACTGTCACCCCTGCTCATCAAGACTGCTCCCTGCTTCTCTGCACTTCGCTCTCCTCTCCTCTCTGGGAGGTGTGTGGATGCAGGCGGGGCAGTGGAGCATGAGCTCAGACACTGCGGAGCATTTCCTGATTTCCTCTTGGAGATTCTCCCACTGGGGGAGAAAGGGGACCCGTGGAGGCAGGCAGAGTCCAGGTTCCAGCTCCAGTGCTGGCCGACAGGATGGAGGGCAGTGCAGACTCGGCAGTTCGGAGGCTGCCCAGTTTGGGTTCAGTTCTGGCTTTGCCTGCTAACTGCTGGGCATTTCTCTGGGCTCATTTCTTTATTTGCAAAATGGCAAATATGTATATATCCTCATAGTCACTGAGGAGACTAAAGGAGGTCTCACAGTCCTTAGCACAGTGAATGCAACTAAATTCTTTTTTTTTTAATTGCATTTTAGGTTTTGGGGTACATGTGAAGAACATGCAAGATTGTTGCATAGGTATACACATGGCAGCGTGATTTGCTGCCTTCCTCCCCTTCACCTATATCTGGCATTTCTTCCCATGCTATCTCTCCCCAACTCCCCAACTAAATTTCCTATTAGGAGAATTTCCTCTATATGCAAACTAGCCTTGCCTTACCTTAGTTTAATGCAACTAGGTCTTCGTTAGTGACTGCTCTGAACCAGACAGGCCCTGGACCAGGCTCAGGGGAGGCTGAACCAGACACATCCTTTGCCCTTGAGGAGCTCATCATCATTGAGTTCAATGAGCCAGTGGACAAATCACACTGCAGGTGCCCCTCAGGGACAGGATTGGCTGCACATGGTCTGGAAAGAAGGGAGGAAAGAAGGAAAGGAAGGAGAGAGTAAGGAAAGAAAGGAAGACGGGAAGGGAGGAAGGAATGGAGGGAGGCAAGGAGGAACAAAGGAAGGGAGGCAGGGAAGGAGGAAGGAAGGGAAGGATGACGGAAGGAAGAAAGGAAGGAAATAGGGAAAGAAGGGAAGGAAGAGGGGAGGAAGGAAGGAGGGAAGATAGGGAGGAAGAAAGGAAGAAGGGGAGAGAGGAGGGAAGGAAGGAAGAGATGGTGGAAGGAAGGGAGGGAGGAAGGAAGGGATGGAGGGAGGCAGGAAGGAAGTAGAGAAGGAAGGACGACGAAATAGAAGGGAAGGCGGAGGGGGGAGGAAAGGTAAGCAATTTGAAAGTCATTAGGAGTCAATCACCAAGGAAACTGTTATGTCTGCTTGAATACCAGGGCCTTAATGCCATTTAAACTTTTTAACTGTTTAACTTTCACCTCTCCATTCCTGCATGCCAGGTAGGCCCTGTCCTAAGCACTCTGCATGCATTATCTAATCACAGCGTCTCCCATCAGCCATGGTCACCGCCCTGGGATGTAACACTTAAGAAGAGCCCCTCTTCCTTTTATGGGTGAATCTTCCTCTCTTTGGGCCCATTGTTTCTTTCTTTGGTTTCTTTTTCTCATTTCCGGAATCTAACTGAGGCATAAAATCAGCCCTTTGTTCAGCTCCCACTTATAAGTGAGAACATGCAGTGTTTGGTTTTCTGTTCCTGTGTTTGCTAAGGATAATGATTTCCAGTTTCATCCATGTCCCGGCAAAGGACATGATCTCATTCCTTTTTAGGGCTGCATAGTATTCTATGGTGCATATGTACCACATTTTCTTTATCCAATCTATCATTGAGGGACATTTGGGTTGATTCCATGTCTTTGCTATTGCGAATAGTGCTGCAATGAACATATGTGTGCATGTGTCTTTATAATGGAATGATTTCTATTCCTTTGGGTGTATACCCAGTAATGGGATTGCTGAGTCATGAACACAGCTGGGGCCTGTTGGAGGAGTGGGGGAGAGTGGGAAGAACATTACGAAAAAGAGTTAATGCATGCTGTGCTTAATACCTAGGTGATGGGGCTGGTAGGTGCAGCAAACCACCATGACACACATTTACCTATGTAACAAGCCTGCACATCCTGCATATGTATCCTGGAACTTATAAAACAAAATAAAATAAAAATCATGTAATGAAAAAAATTAATTTAGCTCAGTGTATCCTCCCTCTAGTTGATGAGGTCAGAGATTCATGGTCCTTGCAGCAACATTGGAGGAGCCTTAATGGACATAAGAGCCTTCCTGGGTTGGAGAGTGTGTCTTTAAAACTGACGCCAATGAGCTGGTCACAGCCACACTCACCCAAACTCAGGGTGCCCATATCTGTTCACTTGGGAGAACCTTAGAACTCTGCATTCCTCACAGAGGCCAAGATCCCCTGCGAGCCCAGTGAATCCATTTGACCTCTTCTTTAGAAAAAGCCACAAACACAATTAAAGAAAGCACAAGAGATTAGAATCCTTAAATACAGACTGTAAATATTTTTTTCTTGGCTCAGGTGATTCATTTTTTTCCCCTGAATTAGTTGCTAATATTATAAAATTGAGAAATTTTACACAAAAATCTGAATTTCTGGCTTCTCTTAGAAAAAGAATGAGAAAATGTGGTGGCACTGGACCCCCATGCCTGCTTGGCCACAGTGAACTAGAGCTGAGCAGCAAGTAGGCCACCCCTTCAGATGGATGCATGGTCTCCACCTTGCTGCTGTCCCTGTATTCCTGTAGTATCTCCAGAAATGAGGCAGAATGCCAGATACCAACCTAGCATGACATGCACCCTGCAATTTTTAAATATATATTATATAAAATATTATGTATCATTGAATTAACATATTCATTATCAATTACCTGCATCTCTGCTTCTATAAAAATTAGGAAAACTGGGTAGATAGAGAGGATCCCCCTTTTTTATGAAAAAACTTGCCTTTTTATTGACTAGCTTGTCTGTTTCATTTTTCTAACTCATAGGCACTGAGATTTCTTACCCTTGCTCTCAGGCAAGGAGGAGCAAACCGTATGGAAAACAGCTCGGTAATTCTTCAAAAAGTTAAACTTTGAATTACCATACAACACAGCAATTCCTCTCCTAATTTAATTGTTATATACTCAAAATAATTGAAAACAGGTTGTCTTTTCTTTTTCTTTTTGATTTGGAAAGGAGAGCTTCATTTCTCATAAAGCTTTGCATCCTGCAGGGTGGCCATGCAGACATGCTGGGAAGTGTAGCCTCCAGTCAGAAGCTGGAAACAGACACTTCAAGGGAGAGGCAAAGGGAACAGGGATTTATACTGAGTGCGGTGGCCGAATATACATATGCAATAAGCTTAGGAGGAGTCATGAATATTTATGAAAGGAGAACTGTGCACATGTGCAGTTGAGCTGCATGCCCCTTCAAGGGTCTCATGTCAAAAAAATGGCAGTGTTTGATCTGAAGGTAGAGTTTTTGGCCCTTTGAAGTCAATAAGTGAAACAGAAGACATGAAAACCCCAATGTGCATTCACCGTAGACGAGGCAGAACCACTCCATAGTTGGTGATCTCTTACCAGGAAGAAATGCTGGTTGGTTGCTTTGTTAAAATTGCAAAAGGAGCGGGTAGCACCTACCCAGTTGGTTGATGATTAGCAGTGGAGTCTGTTGAAAGGGCTGGTTTCTGTTTAGCCGTTAGGGAAGGAAGTGTAAGACAGTTAGCAAGGCAGGAATTTTAATGAGGCGTGTCTGACCTCCCATCTTGTCCTGGTTGAGAACTCAGTTTTCAAGGTTTCTTTGGGGTCCCCTTAGTCAAGAGGGAGTCTGTTCAATTGGTTGTGGGGAGGGTTAGAATTTTGTTTTCATTTCTCATTTTGCCTCTTTTGGCCATTTTGAGAGAGGCAGCACTGATAGCTAAACTTCTGTTTCATCCAGTATCATTACTGGGGTGGTGTGGCTGCCTGCCCAGGGTCCTTCCAGGCCCTTGGTGGGTCCCCTTTGACCAATGGATTTAGAGCCAAAAGACTGACAGCCAATTTAAACATTCCAGGTGACAGGAAGGGAGGTGGGCAGGCACTCATCAACCCTGAAAACCTTTTCAGCAGTATGAGAGCCAAAAATCAAAGCCAAAAACAAGGTTACAAATTTGACTTATCTATAAATTCTGTGCATAGAGCTACTGCAATCTTGGTTTTAGTTAGACTTGTAGCAATTCGCTATATAAAACAAGAATTTAGCTGAAATCATTTAAGCTAAGGAGGTGGGAGACTCTTGTATAAGGAAGTTAGAGACTTGTGCTGCAATGCTTTTTGAAGTTGCTTTAGTAATTTGGGCTAAGGTGACTGAAAAATTTCTTATCATATTTCTATTTGCATAAATCCCATAACTAGGAACAACCATACCCAGAAGGCTCTGTCACCAGGTATCTTGATATCCTCTTGGTAATTCTCTTTTAATTCTATGGAAAGTAGGAATTTTTCCATGACTGAGATGGATAGAAAAGAGGCCACATAATGGCCAAGGAAGCAGAGTTCCTCAATTTTCCAGCTGCTCAGGCATCTGTTTGCCCATCCTTGATTTGCAGACTGAACTAATTCTATCCCTTGAAACTGGCCCTTACAATCTCAACTCCCACCTTTTCCAAGATAGTTCCTGGTCCTAGAGGACAGTGCTTCTATAGTTTTAGCAACAGGGCTTTGGCAAGGAGAAAGAGCTCGGGCCCAGTGGGATTCCAAATAAGGGAGGTTTGCAAGCTTCATCACATCATCTCCAGTCTTCAGAATACCATAATTCTGGGGAAATAGGTTTTCAAACAAATACCTATACGCAAATGTTCATAGGAGCATATCACATTCTTAATAGCAAAAAGGTAGAAACAGCCCAAATGTTCATCAGCAGATGAATGGATAAAGAAATTAGGCCGGGTGCGGTGGCTCAAGCCTGTAATCCCAGCACTTTGGGAGGCCAAGGCGGGTGGATCACGAGGTCAAGAGATCGAGACCATCCTGGTCAACACGGTGAAACCCTGTCTCTACTAAAAATACAAAAAATCAGCTGGGCATGGTGGCGCGTGCCTGTAATCCCAGCTACTCAGGAGGCTGAGGCAGGAGAATTGCCTGAACCCAGGAGGCGGAGGTTGGGGTGAGCGAAGATCGCACCATTGCACTCCAGCCTGGGTAACAAGAGCAAAACTCTGTCTCAAAAAAAAAAAAAAAAAGAAAAGGAAAGAAATTATGCTGTCTGTGTGTATGTGTGTGTGTATCACACAATGACTTATTCAGTCATAGAAAGGAATCAAGTACGATACATGTTACAACTTGGGTAAACCCCAAAAATACTATAGTTGGTAAAAGAAGTCAGATGCAAAATGCCACATATTATATGATTCCACTTAAATGAAATATCCTGAATAGTAAAATCCATGTCGACAGAAAGCAGATTGGTAATTCCAGGGACTAGGAGAAGTTGGGGTGGGAGGAATGAGGAGTGATCGATTAGTGGGTACAGGGTCTCCTTAAGGGGTAATGAAATAGTTTGGAACTATGTAGAGGTGATGTTCGTGCACCACTGTGAATATACTAGAGGCTACTGAATTGTACACTTTTAAATGGTTAATTTTATTTTATGTGAATTTTTCTTCAGTTGAAAAAAGAAAATCCTGGCTCACTGCCTGTTTTGTACAGACCACAAGCTAAGAGCATGTTTTTATATTTTTAAGTGGGAAAAAAATCCAAAGAAGAATATCTGATGACATTCGAACATTATATGAAATTAAATTTTAGTGGCCATAAATTCAGTTTTATTGGAAAACAGCCACACTCATTCATTTACATATCGCCTATGGCTGCTTTAATTTATTATAGCAGAGCTGACTAGTTGGGACAGAGACTGTATAGGCCACAAATTCTAAAATATTTACTATCTGGCATTTTACTGAAAATCTTTGCTGGGCCTAGCTCTAGATCCTTCTCAGCCAGATGATGGAAGTCAGGTGGGAATTCTTGAGAGATTGGAATGGTTGGCAGGCTCTTGCCTGGAGGCAGAGAGATCAACAAACAGGTTGCCTTTTAATTTTTTTTTTTTTTTAATTTTTTGAGATGGAGTCTTGCCCTGTCGCGTAGGCTGGAGTACAGTGGCATGACCTTGGCTCACTACAACCTCCACCTCCCGGGTTCAAGCAGTTCTCTGCCTCAGCCTCCTGAGTACCTGGGATTACAGGCGCCCGACACCACACCCGGCTAATTTTTGTATTTTTAGTAGAGATGGGGTTTCGCCATTTTGGCCAGGCTGATCTTGAACTCCTGACCTCATGATCCACCCACCTCAGCCTCCCAAAGTGCTGGGATTACAGGTGTGAGCCACCATGCCCGGCTGAGGCTGCCTTTGATATTAGATGTATTGGTCTCCTGGGGCTGATACCAAAAGTACTACAAACTGGGTGGCTTAGAACAGCATTTATTCTTTCACAGTCCTGGAGGAACTGTGAAGATTAAGATGTGGGCAGAGCCATACTCTCTCCGAAGGTTCTAGAGTAGAGTCCTTCCTTGCCTCTTCCAGCTTCTGGTGGTGGCCAGCATCCTTGGCATTTGCTGGCTTGTAGATGCATCGCTCCAGTCTCTGCCTCTGTGGTTTCGTAGTGTTCTCCCTGTCTGTGTTCCTGCATCCTCTTCCCTCTGTGTGGGTCTCTGTGTCCCCTCTGCTTAGAAGTCATTGGATTAGGGCCCGCACAAACCCAGGGTGGCCTCATCTGAACTTGATTACATCTGCAAAGACCTTTTTTCCAAAGAAAGTCATATTTGGAGGTTCCAGGTGAATGTAAATTTCGGAGGAGGATACTATTTCATCTAGTAATTAGGTACACCCCCACCCAAGATCTTTGCTTCTAAACAAGTAAGCACAATTTATGTCTTGTCGGATGCACTCAGAGGCTGAGTAGAAGTGAACTGAGAGGGACAAATATTAGCTAAGCACCTACTAAATGCTAGGCACTGTTCTAAGCACTTGGTTGATCCTATGAGGAACTTAGGAACTTGCCCAGAGTTTTATAGCTGACAAGTAGCAGAACTAGAATGTAAACCCCAGCAACTGGACTCCAGAGGCTCGTGTAATCCTACAGCCACCAGGCATGGTTGCTGCTTAAATTCTCATATTTCAGGTAAGTAAGTAAACAGTCTTAGAGAGGGCAAAAGACTCATCCAGGGGCAAAGCTGAGATGTGACTTCAGGACAGTAATCTTGCTCTTTCCAGAACATAGGAGTCCCCAGCAACTGCCTCCCCCCGCCCCGCCCCACCAACCCCTATGCCTTTAACATTTCTTCCTTGCAAGTAAAGAGAACATCTTTTGCCTGCCCTCTCCCCCGGGTGATATCTAGGGATGAAAGAAGCTAGATGTAAAAAGAATCATCTGGAGGCTTTGAGTGGGGTTTGGAAAACCCTGAGCTGGCTCTAAGCATTCACCCATGAAAACCCCTTTCAGGCTTTAGAGAATCAAGGTCCTATTGACAAAGTGCAAAGATGTTGACATTCCCTTGGAGGCTGTACTTGCTGCCTGCTCCAAGGTAAGAGGCATAGATCAGGCCTGTGAATGTGCTTCTTTAGGAGTTCATCAATCCTGCCTTTGTTTTGTACATAAGCGAGAATGATCACATTGAACCGATCCATCATTAGGTTGTGTTCCTTTCTACAAGAATAGAAATGCCAGGTGAAGGAGATGGAGGGCGTGGTCCAGGGACGCATTCAGAGCTGAACTCCATGGAGAATGGGGGCAGGTGTCAGAGCACACTGGCTTTGAAAACACGTCTGATTGCGTCTGCGCCCATCCATCGGGCCCAGATTCAACACCTCTTCCTTTCCCCACTGGCTGTCAGTCCCATGGCTTTTGAAAAACCTGGGAAGATTGCAAGTTAGGATTTGGTTTGCTGACTTTGAGAATTGGGAACCTGGGACTGCTTTGTGAATTTATGTTTTCCTCTTGCATCGTTGCAATCAAATTGTCTTTGAGTGTTGGCCTCGAGTTCCTTTTTGGGCTCAGACCCATTACTCAATGATTAGCCAGGACTGGTTATTTTGTCCTTAGGTACAGGGCTGAGTCACTACAGCTGTGAGTGGCCATTTATCTGGTAGAACCGACCTGGGAGGGCTACAGGAGTGACAGGCTTAGGCATTGTAGTACCCAGGCTCATTCCAGGTCTGAACAATATTAGGTGGGATCTTTTGTGATATTTCCTTGTTCCCCATCTCTTTCCATTGTCTCCCACCCCCATGGTCACTGTTCAACCCACTTGCTTAATAAATAGTTGGCAGTATGGTCAAGAGCTTTAAGATGTTGGAGTCTTCTTCAATGGTCTCCCCTCTTCTTTTGCATTCTTGGTATTTTTGATCTGGGGCAGTGGTTTTCAGTCTGGGAAAATGTTGCCTCTCCACCTCCAGGGACATTTGGAAATGTTTAGAGACATATGTTTCGGTCACAGCTTGGGGAGGACAGTGCTTCTGGCATCTAGTAGGTAAGAGGCCAGGGATGCTGCTGACTGTCTAATAATGCACAGGACAGCCCCCACCAGAGAGAATGGTATAGCTCCAAATGTCAACAGTGCTAAGGTTGGGAAACTCTTGATTTAGGTCAGTGGTTTTCCAAGTTCAGTTCCAAGAGGAGCAGCATTGGTATCATTTATCTTCCAGAACTTGTTAGAAACGCAGATTCTTTGTTTCTGTGAATCAGCAACTCTGGGGGAGGGATCTAGGAATTGGTGTTTTAACAACCACTCTTCCTCTGGGACTCTGATGCATGAAGTTTGGGATTCAGTCCTGGAGTCATTAGTGCTATAAAAGTCTAAGAGAGCTGGGCGCGGTGGCTCGCGCCTGTAATCCCAACACTTTGGGAGGCCGAGGCTGGTGGATCACAAGGTCAGGAGTTCAAGACCAGCCTGGTCAAGATGGTGAATCCCTGTCTCTACTAAAAATACAAAAATTAACTGAGTGTGGGGGCAGGCGCCTGTAATCCCAGCTACTCAGGAAGCTGAGGCAGAGAATTGCTTGAACCTGGGAGGCAGAGATTGCAGTGAGCTGAGATCATGCCACTGCACTCCAGCCTGGGCAACAGAGCCAGACTCCATCTCAAAAAACAATAACAACAACAGCAGCAGCAACAACAACAACAAAAGGCCAAGAAAGGCAGTTGCAGGTGAGGGTCTCATAAAATGGCTAAGAGGCAACTGACTTTGGAGTCCAGCTTCTCAGTCCCTATCGTGTTTCTATCTCATTTGAAGTTGTATCAAATTACGAGGTTGGTCCATAAGTTATTACAGCTTTTGCCATTATACAAATAGCTAACACTCAACATCAGTGCCTCCTATCAGTCTGAGAGGCCAAATCATTTTCTAGGTAAACTAGAACACCAGTAAATGACTGTTACAGGTGAGAGCATGCATTTGGTTTTTTCTCATGGCGCCTTCCCTCGTGGATTTGGAGATTAAATTGTTTATTTCCAGAAGAGGTCGGGGAAGGACTTCATTTGTTTTAATTTTCATGGAATATTGAATCTTATTCACAGATATTACCAGGCCAGACCCGTCACTTCAGGCTTTTAGGTCACATACAGGATAAACAGACTTTTTTTTTCCTGTAGGAAATTCCTGATAAAGAAAGTAGCAAGAAATTCCCCACTCTTCTGCAAAGGACATGAACATACAGTTCTCAAAAGAAAATATACAGATGGCCAACAAACATATGAAAAAATGCTCAAAATCACTAATTATCAGGGAATGCAAATCAAAACCATGATGCAATACTTCCTGCGAGAATGGCCATAATAAAAAAAAATCAAAAAGTAATAGATGTTGGTGTAGATTTGGTGAAAAGGGAGCACATTTATACTGCTGGTGGGAATGTAAACTAGCACAACTGCTATGGAAAACAGTATGGAGATTTCTTAAAGAACTAAAAGTAGAACTACCATTCAATCCAGTAATCCCACTAACGAAGTCATTATATGAAAAAGACATTTGCACGTGGATGTTTATAGTGGCACAATTTGCAGTTGCAGAAATATGGAACCAGTCCAAATGCCCATCAATCAATGAGTGGATAAAGAAAATGCGATATATAGATACACACCATGGAATACTACTCAACCATAAAAAGAAATGAAACAACAGCATTTACAGCAACCTGGATGGAGTGGGAGACCATTATTCTAAGTGAAATAACTCCAGAATGGAAAACCAAATATTATATCTTCTCACTTATAAGTGGGAGCTAAGCTCTGGGAATGCAAAGGCATAAGAATGATGTAACGGACTTTGGGGACCCAGTGGGAAGGGTGGGAGGGGGCTGAGGGATAAAAGCTACACACTGGGTACAGTGTTCACTGCTTGGGTGATGGGTACACCAAAATCTAGAAATCACCATTAAAGAACTTATCCATGTAACCAGAAACCACCTGTCCCCCAAAATCTATTGAAATAAAATTTAAAAAGAGAAATTCCCCACTCCTCCTTGTGTTGAACAGGCTACTAAACTTCTCTGATCCGCAGCTTTCTTTCTGTGAAATGGGAGATAGTCCTGAACTCTCAGGTTGCTGTGAGGATCCGAACACAGAACACCAGGTGTGAAGTAGGAGCTTGATGAATAAATGTCCATTTATGCATGTTATTTGAAAGAGTTGGGAAGTGTTAGGTTGCTGCAAAAGTAATAATCGGTTGATGCCAAAGTGATTGGTGAATATTAAATACGTGGCTATATTGGTTTCCCGTTGCTGCTGCAACAAATGATCATAAAATCAGTGGCTGAAAACAACACAAACATATTTTTTAATAATCCTGGAGGTCGTAATTCCAAAACAAGTCTTGTGGGGCTGAAATCAGGGCATTGGCAGGGCTGCTTCCTTGTAGAGGCTCTCCAGAAGAATGAGCCTCTACACCTTTCCCATCTTCAAGACACAGCCCTCCTTCCTCGGCTCGTGGCTTTGCATCACCTCTTCTCTCTTCCTGTTGTGGTCCCATCACTTTCCTCTTCTTTTGATTCTCTTGCCTCTCTTTCATTAAGGATCCTTATAATTATATCGCGGTCTCACCTGGATAATCCAGGAGGATTCCCCCATCAGAAGATCCTTTATTTAATCACCCCTGCAAAGTCCCTTTTGCCATATAATGTATTATGTTGGTGTGAAAGTAATTGCCATTAAAAGTAACAGCAAAAATTGCAGTTACTTTCGCACGAACCTAATGACAGTCACTGATTCCAGTGATTAGCACCTGAAACCTTTGGCAGGGTGGGGGGAGGCATTATTCAGTCTACCACAGTGACTAAAATCATTAGCCACTCTATAAATAAACCCCTCCGGTCACCAAGGAAGGATTGACAGGCCCAAGAATTCAGCTGTCTCTTGTTTGAGACATTTGCTGTATACCACTACGACACTGATGATATTTTCCATGCTGTTGTACAGATAAATAGGAAAGAAAAAGGAGATAGTACTGGCCATGGAGAAAAAAAAAATCTAAGGCCAAAAACAGTGTATGGAAGAGGCTAAAATCACCATTCCAGAAAAAGAAAGATTCAGGCCGGGTGCGGTGGCTCACACCTGTAATCCCAGCACTTTGGGAGGCCGAGGCGGGTGCATCACGAGGTCAAGAGATTGAGACCATCCTGGTCAACATGGTGAAACCCCGTCTCTACTAAAACTACAAAAAATTAGCTAGGCATGGTGGTGCGTGCCTGTAATCCCAGCTACTCAG
>NW_016107374.1:6503776-6534239 GCF_001604975.1 Cebus imitator | reverse complement strand
GTTGGTTACAGGTCTTTGCTATTGTAAACAGCGCCTCAATGAACATACATGTGCATGTGTCTTTATAATAGAACGATTTATAATCCTTTGGGTATATATTCAGTAATGAGATTGCTGGGTCAAATGGAATTTTTATTTCTAGATCCTTGAGGAATTGCCACACTGTCTTCCATAGTAGTTGAACTAATTTACACTCCCACCAACAGTCTAAAAGTGTTCCTGTTTCTCCACATCCTCTTCAGCATCTGTTGTATCCAGATTTTTTAATGATCGCCATTCTAAGTGGCACGAGGTGGTATCTCAATGTGGTTTTGATTTGCATTTCTCTAATGACCAGTGATGATGAGCATTTTTTTCATATGTTTCTTGGCCTCATACATGCCTTCTTTTGAAAAGTGTATGTTCATATCTTTCACCCACTTTTGAATGGGTTTGTTTGTTTGTTTCTTGTAGATCTGCTTTAGTTCTTTGTAGCTTGTGGATATTAGCCCTTTGTCAGATGAGTAGATTGCAAAATTTTTTTCCCATCCTGTTGGTTGCCAGTTCATTTTGATGATTGCTTCTTTTGCTGTGCAGAAGCTCTTAAGTTTAATTAGATCCCATTTGCCTATTTTGGCTTTTGTTGCCATTGCTTTTGGTGTTTTAGTCATGAAGTCCTTGCTTATGCCTATGTCCTGAATGATATCACCTAGGTTTTCTTCTAGGATTTTTATGGTGTTAGGTCTTATGTTTAAATCTTTAATCCATCTGGAGTTAATTTTAGTGTAAGGTGTAAGGAAGGGGTCCAGCTTCAGCTTTCTGCACATGGCTAGCCAGTTTTCCCAGCACCACTTATTAAACAGGGAATCTTTTCCCCATTGCTTGTTTTTGTCAGGTTTGTCAAAGATCAGATGGTTGTAGATGTGTGGTGTTGCCTCTGAGGCCTCTGTTCTGTTTCATTGGTCTACATTTTTATTAGTCTGGCTAATGGTCTGTCTATTTTGTTGATCTTTTCAAAAAACCAGCTCCTGGATTTATTGATTTTTTGAATGGTTGTTTGTGTTTCTATCTCCTTCAGTTCTGCTCTGATCTTAGTTATTTCTTGTTTCATGCTAGCATTTTAATTTTTTTGATCTTGCTCCTCTAGCTCTTTCAATTTTGATGATAGGGTGTCAATTTTAGGTCTTTCCTCACTTCTCATGCGGGCATTTATTGCTATAAATTTCCCTCTAGGCACCGCTTTAAATGTGTCCCAGAGCTTCTGGTACATTGTGTCTTCATTCTCATTGGTTTCAAAGAACATCTTTATTTCTGCCTTTATTTCATTGTTTATCTAGTCGTCATTCAGAAGCAAGTTGTTCAGTTTCCATGTAGTTGTGTGGTTTTGAGTGAGTTTCTTAATCCTGAGTTCTAATTTGATTGCACTGTGATCTGAGAGACTGTTTGTTATGATTTCTGTTCTTTTACATTTGCTGAGGAGTGATTTATTTCCAATTATGTGGTCAATTTTAGAGTAAGTGTGATATGGTGCTGAGAAGAATGTGTATTCTGTGGATTTCGGGTAGAAAGTTCTGCAGTTGTCTATCAGGTCTGCTTGGTCCACATCTGCGTTCACGTCCTGTATGTCCTTGTTGATTTTCTGTCTCGTTGATCTAATATTGACAATGGAGTGTTAAAGTCTCCCACTACTATTATGTGGGAGTCTAAGTCTCTTTGTAAGTCATTAAGAACTTGCTTTATGTGTCTGGGTGCTCCTGTATTGGGTGTGCTCCTGTATTTAGGATCGTTAGCTCTTCTTGTTGCATTGATCCTTTGACCATTATGTAGTGTCCTTCTTTCTCTCTTTTGATCTTTGGTTTGAAGTCCATTTTATCAGAGATTAGGATTGCAACCCCAGCTTTTTTTTGTTCTCCATTTGCTTGGTAAATATTCTTCCATCCCTTTATTTTGAGTCTATGTGTGTTTTTGCACGTGAGATAGGTCTCCTGAATACAGCACACTGATGGGTCTTGACTTTTATCCAGCTTGCCAGTCTGTATCTTTTGATTGGGGTATTTAGGCCGTTTACATTTAACGTTAATATTGCTATTTGTGAGTTCGATCCTGCCATTTTGTTACTGGCTGGTTGTTTTGCCCATTAGTTGACGTAGTTCTTTATTGCATCATTGGTCTTAACCATTTGGTACGTTTTTGCAGTGGTTAGTACTGGTAGTTCCTTTCCATGTTTAGTGTTTCCTTCAGAAGCTCTTGTAAGGCAGGTCTGTTGGTGATGAAATCTGTCAGCAATTGCTTGTTCATAAAGGATTTTATTTCTCCTTTACTTATGAAGCTTAGTTTGGCTGGATATGAAATTCTGGGTTGAAAGTTCTTTTCTTTAAGGATGTTGAATATTAGCCCCCACTGTCTTCTGGCTTGTAGGGTTTCTGTAGAGAGATCCACTGTAAATCTGATGGGCTTCCCTTTGTGAATGACCTGACCTTTCTCTCTGGCTGCCCTTAGCAATTTTTCCTTCATTTCAATCCTGGTAAATCTGACGATTATGTGCCTTTGGGTTGCTCTGCTTGAGGATTATCTTTGTGGTGTTCTCTGTATTTCCTGTATTTGAATGTTGGCCTGCCTTGCTAGGTTGGATAAGTTCTCCTGGATAATATCCTGAAGAGTCTTTTCCAGCTTGGATTCATTCTCTCCGTCATATTCAGGTACACTGATCTAGCGTAGATTAGGTCTTTTCACATAATCGCATATTTCTTAGAGGCTTTGTTCATTTCTTTTCACTCTCTTTTCTCTAATCTTACCTTCTCATTTTCTTTCATTGAGTTGATCTTCAATCTCTGATATCATTGATTCAGCTATTGAATTTTGTATATGCTTTGTGAAGTTCTTGTGCTGTGTTTTTCAGCTCCATCAAGTCGTTTATGTTCTTCTCTAAGCTGGTTCTTCTCTAAAAAGGTTAGCATTTTGTCTAATCTTTTTTCAAGGTTTTTAGTTTCTTTGCATTGGGTTAGAACAGGTTCCTTTAACTGAGAGAAATTTGTTATTACCCACCTTCTGAAGCCTGTTTTCTGTCAATTCATCAAACTCATTCTCCATCCTGTATTGTTCCCTTGCTGATGAGGAGTGGTGATCCCTTGGAGGAGGAGAGGCATTCTCGTCTTTGATAGTTTCATCCTTTTTGTGCTGCCATTTCCTTCCATCTTCGTGGATTTATCTGCCTTTGATCTTTGAAGTTGGTGATTTTGTATGGGGTCTCTGAGTGGACATCCTTTCTGTTGATGTTGAAGCTATTTCTTTTTGTTTTTTAGTTTTCCTTCTAAAAGTCAGGTCCCTCTGCTGTAGGACTGCTGGAGGTCCACTCCAGACTTGCTTGCCTGGGAGTCACTCATGGGGTTTACAGAACAGCAAGTATTGCTGCACGATCTTTCCTTGGTAGCCCCGTCCTAGAAGGGTACCCACCAGGTGTCAGTCAGAGCTCTCCTGTATGAGGTATCTTTTTGATTATACAGGGGTCAGGGAGCTGCCTGAGGAGGCAGTCTGTCCCTTTTCTGCCTGCAGAGGTGCTGCTGGGCTGTCATGAACTCAGTCCAGCTGTTGTGTAAGCTTCCTCTGGCTTTTGTTTACACAGGTATGTTTAGACCTGTTTCAGCAATGGCAGACGCCCCTCCCCCCACCAAGTTCCATCATTCCGGGTTGAGCTCAAACTGATTTGCTGGCTGTGAAACTCAAGCAGAGGGCTTCGGTTTGTTGGTCTTTGTAGGGGTGGGACGGGTGGGACCCACCCAGCTGTATCACCTGCCTCCCTGCTTTCAGCTCCCCCTCTTTCTGGGGAGCGGGTAGCTCCATCCCACAGGCGCCCTTGGTGCTGGTCAAAACGTCCACCCAGGTCTGGTGCTGACAACCTGCAATGCTGGCTGGGAGAAGCGTGGCGTCTGAACCAGAGTGCCATGGTGGAGGGAAGTCCCTGATCCTCTAGTCAGTTCCCTTCCCGGGTGAGGCAGTGCCCTGCCCTACTTGGTTTGCCCTCCTTGGGCTACACCCACTGTCCAACCAGTCCCATTGAAATGGACCTGGTACCTCTGTTGGAAATGCAGAGATCACTTGCCTTCTTCATCTCTTTGGCTGGGAACTGTGCTCCAGAGCTGTTTTTATTTGACCGTCTTGGTGGAATCCCTCCTGATGTTAATTAATTAATGAAAAATTGTTTATACGCAGGAGAATATGTAAAATAAATAAATAAATAAATAAATAATGCCTTTGAAGGAGACCCAGTAGTGAAAAGGCCCTGTCAATGTGTTTCACTATGAGGTGATGTCTGGGTGGGTGTTCATTGGCACGTTATGGCAGGTGAGAAGTTGCATACATTACCCATTGGTTGTCAGAGTGAGATGCCTGGTGATATGGTTTGGCTGTGTCCACACTCACATCTCGTCTTGAATTATAGCTCCCATAATTCCCACGTGTTGTGGGAGGGACCCCATGAGAGGTTATTGAAACATGGGGGCAAGTCATTCCCATGATGTTCTCGTGATAGTGAATAAGAATCATGAGATTCAATAGTTTTCTGAAAAGCAGTTCCCTGATACATGTTCTGTCTTGCCTGCTGCCATGTAAGACATGCCTTTAGCCTTCCATAATGATTGCAAGGCCTCCCCAGCCACGTGGAACTGTGAGTCCATCAAACCTCTTTTTCTGTATAAATTACCCAGTCTCGGGGATGTCTTTTTTGAGACAGAGTCTTCCTCTGTTGCCAAGCTAGAGTGCAATGGTGCAATCTCAGCTCACTACAACCTCCACCTCCTGGGTTCAAGTGATTCTCCTGCTTCAGCTTCCTGAGTAGCTGGGATTATAGGCACGTGTCACCACACCCAGCTAATTTTTGTATTTTTAGTAGAGATGGGGTTTCACCATGTTGGGCAGGATGGTCTGGATCTCTTGATCTCATGATCCGTCTGCCTTGGCCTCCCAAAGTGCTGGGATTACAGGCATGAGCCACCATGCCTGGCCAGGTATGTCTTTATTAGCAGCATGAGAACAGACTAATACACCTGGACAAGTAGCATCAACATCATCTGGGAATTTATTAGAAATGCAAATTCTCAGGCCTTGCTCCAGATTTAACTGAATTCAAGACCTGGCAGCAGGGCCCAGTTAGCTGTATTTTAACAAGCTGTCCAGGTGATCCTGATGCATGCTGAAGTTTATTTTAATAGCTTTTCTGAGATACAATTATAAAGTTAACCTTTTAAAAATAATTCAGTGGTTTTTAGTGTACAGAGTTGTGCAGCCATCACTATTCTCTAATTCTAGAACATTTCCATCACCCCAAAGGAAACTCTTTGTATCTGAGTTGTCACTCCCTATTTTCCTGCTCCCTCCCTGCAAGGCCCTGGCAACCTCTAATCTGCTTTCTCTAGGCATAGATTTGCCTATTCTGGACATTTCATATAAATGGAATCATAAAACATGCAGCCTTTTGTGTCTGGCTTCTTTCTCTTCACGTGATGTTTTCACGGTTCATCCACGTCTTAGCATGTATCTGCACTTCATTCCTTTTCATGGCCGAATAATAATTCATGATTTGTTTATACCACATTTTGTTGATCCATTTATCAATTATTGGATATATGGATTGTTTTCACATTTCACCTATTGTAAATAATGCTACTATGAGTACTCAAGTTTGAGAACCTCTGCCTTGGAGAATTCATCTGAATCCAGAAATCTGGGTCTTGCTTTGCCAGTTCAGAAACCAAATTCTCTTAGAGTCAGACTAACATTAGCTGGATTTTTGAGACTGATGTATTAAGTCAGAATGCCAGTTTTTAAAATAGCCAATGGGAACTCACAGTCACAGGTACTGAGATTTCCCCCAGCCCAAGTCATTCGCCCATTTCCCCTCTGCAGGCTGCCCTTCCAGAAAACCTTCATCAGGAGGTTTTCTGGTAAAATGGAGTAGAGACAAAGGGGACTTTGCTGCATGGAATATTTGAAAGGACAGCCTGTCTTCTCTGGGCAAAGTCATGTGGTATTTGAGAGGATAATCTCAAAGAGAAGACTGCTGAGGTACGGATCCCACTTTACCGCCTGCTAGCTGTGTGACTTAAAGGAAGTTATTCAACCTCTCTGAGCTACATTCTTTCCTTCTCTGTGATTTTGGGATAATAATGAATATAAGGGAGTTGTTTCAGGATTGTTGGTAAGATTATTTGAGATAATACATGTACAGTATGTTAGTATCTATGCCTAGTATATGGCACATACATGGGGGTATCACCACTTTTATGACAATTAACCATGTCATAGTTGGGGTGGGACTGCCACAGGGACTGGAGATAGTGGAATTCAGTGGCTAAATCTGTCTGCATGACGTTATGTATTGTCAACATTCTTCTGCTTATAAGTAAAACAACTCAAACTGTTTTAAATGTTTTACAGTAAGAATTGAATAGCAACTGGAGGCCAGGCATGGTGGTTCATGCCTGTAATCTCTGCACTTTGGGAGGCTGAGGTGAGAGGAATGCTTGAGGCCAGGAGTTCAAGGCCAGCCTGGGTCACAGAGTGAGACCTCGTGTCCTACCAAAAAAAAAAAAAAAAAAATCCAAAAATAAGCTGGATGTGGTGGCATGTGGCTGTAGCTCCAGCTACTCCAGAGGCTGAGGCAGGAAGATTGCTTGAGTCCCAGGGGTACATTATGGGTGACAGAGTGAGACCATATCTACAAAAAAGAGAAGGAAAGTGGAAGGGAGGAGAGAAGAGGGGAAGGAGAGAGGAGGGGGGAGGGGGGAGGGGAGGGACAAGGGGAGGGAGGGGAAGTTGGGGAGGAAGGAAGCAGAGGAAGGAAGGGAAGGAAGGAAAGGAAGGGAGAGGGAAGGGAAAGGGGAAAGAAAAGGGAGGAAGGAAGGAAGGAGAGAGGGAGGGAGGGAAGGAAAGGAAAGGAGAGGAAAGGAAAGAAAGAAAGGAAGAAAGGAAGGAGGGAAGGAAGGAAGGGAAAGGAGGGAGGAAGGAAGAAAGGAGGAAGGGGAAGGGAAGGAGAAGGAAAGGAGAAGGGAAGGGGAAGGAGAAGGTAGGAAGGGACGGAGGGAGGGAGAGAACGAAAGAAGAGAGAAAGAAGAGAAAGAGGAAGGAAGGAAGGAGGGAAGGAAGGAAGGAGGGAAGGAGGGAAGGAAGAAAGGAAGTTGGAGAAGCTCCAGGGCCTCAAATGATGTGTCAGCCCTTTGTTCCCCTGTCTTTGCCTGAACCAATCATCGTGGTCAGAATGTTGTGGCCTTACCAAACCTTGGTCAGATGCCATATTCTGAGATGGGAAGGGGGTCAGCCTGCTGTGGGACCCTGGAAAAGTAGTTTCCCAGTGGAAAACCACGCTGCTGCTACTTTCTTCAAAAGTAACTGATAGAGGGACAGGCCTGCTAAGAGATTTTAATGATGTGGTCTTCGAAGTATTGTCTCTTAGTTAATTATGATTTATAAACCCAGTGGAGCACTGTCTGCTTTTAAATGGTCACGTTAGAATTTGATCTACCAGTGTTTAGGGCTCTGTTGTACTGGTGTGAATCAATCAGTGTGAATTTGTTTATTCCCAGGGGAATATGTAAAATAAGTACGTAAGTAAATAAATAAATAAACTCCTTCATTGGATACCCAATAGTGAGACAGCCCCATCACCATGTTGGGCTACGAGGTGATGTGTGGGCAGGTGTTTTGAAGAAAGAGGAGTGGGCACTGAGCTTGTGCATGTGCCCTGTCCCCTGGATGGGCTGGGAGGGTCAGGCTCTGCCTTTCCTTTCATGGTAACTGAGCCCCTTTTTAGATCTGTCTGTGCATTTCATGGATTGCATCAGGCTACGTAGATCTAGGCCCCTTCCTGTCTTTCTGGGCGGGGGTTTCCAGTTATGCATCGTTGACATTTGGAGCTGGACAGTGTTGTGTTGGAGAAAGCTGTTCTGTTCTTTTGCAGCATCCCTAGTCTCTACCCAGTAGATACCAGTACCACTCCTCCGCCTCCAGTTGTGACAACCAAAAATGTCTGTACACATTGCCAAATGTCCCCGGGGGGGGGGGGGTCAGTAGGGCTTACAAGTGAGAACTGTGGCTCTAGGTTAACTTTGTTTATGTGTGAGGGCTTGGGCTGGTTTAACTCTTGTGGGGGGATTTCCTTCCTTATCTCCAAGTTATTGGGGGTACGGGGGACTCTCTGTATCCTCCCTCTACTGATAACACCTCTCACTGGTAAACATAGCCCATTGCAGCAGAAGTCTCCTGCCCCAGAGGTCTCACTTTCAGGGATGCAGTCAGCACTTGTCACGACCCTGTCACCTCAGCAGGCTTCCTGGCCTCCTGGCCTCACTTGGGGATGCTTCAGAAAGACTGGCTTTGGAATATTGACACCCAGTCTTGAACTTGTATATTATCCATCATGGGGCTGTTCCCACCATGTCTGCAAACTACAGACAGCATGGCACCTCTTTGGATGGCATTTTAAGTCTCGGGAAACCAAGTGAGAGAGGCAATCTATTGCCTGAAGTTCAGAGCCCCAGGATGCCTGGGATGCATGGTGTCAGGTTTCTGAAAGCCTGGCTGGGGTCTTTGGCAGCAAGCTTATCTGGTCTGTCTCCGAGCAGTCCATCCAGGCGGTAAATTCCACGGAACAGTTCTGTAGGGGGAACTTCTCAGCAGCCTTTTGTTCTGTGGACAATTAACTTCCACTGAACATTAACTAGAGGGTGGCTACATAATTAAAAACATCATATTTCCATCAGTGGAGAATTTCAGCTCAGACAACTCCGAATGGCTCTGATTTAAGATCCATAAACTCAGTTCAAGGTGATAAATATGTAAGTAATTGATGATGTAGCGTGCGAGGAACTTAAGACCCATCTATCACAGTTGGGCAGGCGAGGGCTGTGGACACGCTCTGAGAACAGGATGATAGAAGGGGAATAAATGGTCAGAGACCTAGACAGTCCTGTCCTCTGCATAACTCATTGCGGCTTCTCTCTAGATTCATGGCTTCCTTCCCAAAAGAGCCTCTTCCCCTGTTTTGTCTTCCCCAGCCAGGAAGAGAGACAGCTAAGCAAAGCTAAAGACGAGCAGCTGAATTGCTCTAGGGGGCACCTACCTCTTAATGCACACCTACTATGTGCCAGGTACCTGGTTCATTTCCCAGTGTCTGATCCTCAGGTAAACCCTACAAGATGGATTTCATGGCCCCCATTTTAGAGAAGAGGAGATGCACAGAGGGAAAGAGTCAGATGACAGGACACATAACAAGCGTAGAGCTAGGAATTCTGACTCAGGTCTGCACCTGTAAATTAATTCCATTTTGTCCATTCCAACTCAGGCAAAAGAGGGGATTTGCATCCCCCCAGTTGCCTGGATTTGGGAACATGCAATCCACAAACAAGTCTTCCACAGTTTCTGGGTCCAAATGTCAAGCCCAGCTTGCAGATTCCAGGCTGTGGTCTGCGTGTCTCCCATCTCCCCCAGCCCAGGACCTGTCAAGCCGCTGCTGTTTCTGTTGGTTTATTTCAACATGAGTCCATTTACAATGGAAATTGATGGAGCACAGGGCTGGCTGTTTTTCTCCCTTCACAGGGACATTTGCGGTGATGGCAATGTGAGGCCTCTGTCAACACTTATTTTGTCCTCATTTAAGCCTGAGCCAGGCAAGGAAAGCCAGCTTCTCTCAATTAGCATTTTCCTTTGGGTCAAGGAGGACAGTCCTATATCTATGTGGGAGGAGATGGCTCTGAACCACTAGCCAGGCCCCATGCTTGTCCAGGTCTCCAAGCTGCTTCTGCACATGCTCAGGGCTGCTCTCCCAGGAAGGTACACAAAAAGACCCCCATCCGGCTCTGCTAGTGGTCTGGCCTCCTTCCCGAATATCTAGTATCTAAAGAGAGCTCATAGAACTATAGTGCTCAGAAATGGGAACTTTGCCTTCAAGAAAATCTAGGATCAAACCGCAGAGGATATTTTCCTTAGGTGATCCCTGAGCTTTAGTTTCTCCATTTGTAAAGTGGGGTCCTTCCAACCTGCTTCTCAGGGTGGATTGTTTGTTTATTTGTGTATTCATTCATGCAATACATAGTTGTGAAGATGCCACTCTGGGCCCGTCATTGTGCTGGTTGCTAAGGATATAGGAGGGAATGAAACAGACTTGGTTGCTGCAGAGTCAACGGGCTAATTAACGGAAAAATGTAAGCCTGTGGTCTCCAAACTTGTCAGCACATTAGAGACCTTTTATAATTCCCCAGCACCTGGAGACCTTTTATAATTTTCACAGTCAGGCCACATCCCAGCACAACTAAATCGAGGATCAGCAAGCTTTTTATTAAAGGGCCAGATAGTAGATATTGTAGTCTTCGTGGGCCATATGATCTCTGTTGTGACAATTCAACTCTGCCCTTTTTGAACAAAAGGGCCATTGGTCAATGGGCATGGCTATGTCCCAATAAACCTTTGCTTATAAAAACAAGCTATGAGCCACATTTGAACCTTGGACCCCAGATTGCTGACCTCTGAATTAAATTACAATGGGGGCATGGGAGGCACAGGCATAGGTGATTTCAATAGGCTACCATGTGGGGAACCCCTGACTTGCGCAATGCTTGGCCTGTGTTAGTTATTATCATTAGGAGAGGCTAAGTAGCTTTCCCAGTTAGCGGTAGAACCAGGGCAATTATCTTAGTCTTCCCAGCTCCTTTCTTTTGAGCACTCTTTCTCTGTTAAGCTCTGGGAGCCTCAGTTTCTTTACTTGCAAAATGAAATCAACACTAGATCTCCCTGATAGGGTGGCTGGGAAGATAAGGTGGCTCATGTCTGTAATCCCAGCACTTTGTGAGGCTGAGACAGGAGGATCGCTGGAGCCCAGGAGTTCGAGACCAGCCTGGGCAGCATAGTGAGACCTCATTTCTATATTCAAATAAAATAAAAGGTTTTAAAAAAAAAAGAAGACAATGTATAAACTGACATAAATTGCAAGTCTGCACTCGAGAGGTCAATGATGACCATTACAGCTGAGAACCAAGAGGAGTTGAAGATGCTCCCACTGTCCTGTCCCCCCCACTTCTCTGTTTAGTCAGGACTCCATGGCTGGGGAAACTCTGGAGTCCTGAGTCGATAGGAGAGAAGTGGAGAGAGGATTGGGAGAAGTGGTGGGCTCCATTTGGAACAGGTGGCCACAGCCAGAGCCTGGGACCTGGTGCTGGAGGGGTGGGGATTCTTGCCTCATAGGATCCCTGACCAGCCCAGGCCTTGCAGGGCATGGAGGAGTGAACACTCCATTTGGAGAGCTGGGCTGCCAGCCTATTTTTGCTTGAGTTAGCAAGAAAACCTTTCACCTCTCAGCTCTAAGCTAAACTCTGCCTGAGGCACTGGACACAAGATGAATAATTGGCAGCTTCTGCTCTCCAAGGGTGGTTGGTGGTAGAGAGAGCAGATTTGTAAGTCATGCTCTACATGCGATGAGGCAAGTAGCCCACAGAGGTGAGTGCAAGGTATTATAAGGGGGCATGGCTCCTGTGCATTCAGGGAGGGCTTCCTAGAGGAGCCGTGCCTGAGCTGGATCCTGGAAGAAGAGTTGGTGTAAATCAGACTACAAGAAGTGGGGACCAGGGAGGCAGAACAGAAGCATGTTCTAGACAGAGGACAACATCTTCAAAGGCGAGAGGCATGAAATAGCAGATCCATGTCATGATGTGAGTATAACTCGGGGGGGCCAGCCAGGGGCTGGGACACTAAGCCTTGTAGTGGCCCTTAGCTCTGTCATGCTGCTTTCTCAGATGCATGGGGCATTTCTTCCTCTTTGGCCTGGGATCTTTCTATTCTTCTTCCCCATCTGACCTTTTCTGGGTCACTCAAGTAGATACGACACTATCATGGGGATCTGAGACAATGGTTTTGAATATTACACATTTAGACCAGTCCCCTGGAACAGAAAGACCCCTGCCGCAATGCCACCCACAGCATTTAAGTGACCTCCTCCACCAAACATCACACATTATCTCCTTATTGATAATTTATTTCACAAGCACTTCCCCCAACCAAAAAAAAAAAAAAAAAAAAAAAACAACGTGGGTCCGTTATCCTAATGATTTTTCTGGATTCCTAGATTTAACATTTTACTTCCTTTTTTGTATTTTAAGTTTATAATCTTATTACATAAAGTGATTTTGACATTTCAAGATGTTCCCCTCCTCTTTCCAGACCATAGCAGTGAAACTATATTAAGGGAAAATTCAAAGGGAAGGTTTGGGGGTGGGGCTAGGAGAGGGAAGAAAGATAAGTTTTCAAATATGTCTCATCTTTAGATTCAAATGAAGATTGATAATTAATGACACTCCCCTCTCTGATCCATGGCGTGGTGTCTTGTGCCCCACCCCCGATGGCCACCACTGTCTCCGAGCCCATTGCATGCCTACCCAACTTACTGTTACATCTTGGATTCTCCATCCATCATCCCCACAAGGAAGATAATTACTCCTGTGGCACCAGGTCTCCCATTTTTTGGTTACAAGGTTAAAAATCCCTGATACACTTTAATAAATTCCACAGTGAGCACATTATGAAACTGTAATTAAATGCCTTAGCCATCTTTTCTTTCTTTACTGGCAATGAAATTTAATTGAGGCCATCTGACAAGGCTGAAATAAATCACAGGTAATGACTCTAGGATTCACATTTCTCACTGGAAGAGGGAAGGATGTTACCACTGTCTACACATTTGATTTAGGGCAAATTAAGGGGATCCCAGCTTGATGGTTACCTGCCAGGGACTCAGACATGAGGTGGTGATGGTCTTTTTAAAAAGGGGAAAGTGGACTGGGTGCAGTGGCTCATGCTTGTAATCCCAGCACGTTGGGAGGCTGAGGCAGGTGGATCACCTGAGGTCAGGAGTTAGAGACCAGCCTGGCCAAACTTCATCTCTACTAAAAATATAAAAACTAGCCAGGCGTGGTGGTGGGTACCTGTGATCCCAGCTCCTGGGGAGGCTGAGGCAGGAGAATCACTTGAACCCATATGGCGGAGGTTGCAGCGAGTGGAGATCATGCCACTGCACTCCAGCCTGGGTGAAAGAGTAAGACTCCGTCTCAAAAAAAAAAAAAAAAATGTGGGGGGAGAGTGATTCTGAGGGTAGATATTAGAATAAATACATTCATATATCTTCACTAGATCCTGAAGGTGTTTCTAATTTAGTGTAACCATTTTTTTTTTTTTTTTTTTGAAACAGAGTCTCACTCTGTTGCCCAGGCTGGAGTCCAGTGGTGTGATCTCAGCTCACTGCAGCCTCCACCTCCTAAGTTCAAGCGATTCTGGTGCCTCAGCCCCCCAAGTACCTTGGATTATAGGTGTAAGCCACCACGCCCAGCTAATTTTTGTATTTTTTTAGTAGAGATGGAGTTTTGCCATGTTGGCGAGGCTGGTCTTAAACTCCTAGCCTCAAGCAAGCCATCTGCTTCTGCCTCTCAATGTGCTGGGATTATGGATGTGAGCCACTGCACAATTTTAATTTAATTTTATTTTAACCAGGGTGGTACCAGGTGGAATGGGTGGTGGAGGAGAGTGGTGATGCCAACTTTCCTGTGATGCGTCCCCTCACAGCCTCTCCTTGTCCTGCCTCTAGCCCCCACATGCCCGCCCTTCATCTGCTTTGCTGCCATTGGTACAGTGCCCTCACCACTCACCAGTCCTACCAATATCAGCTGCTACCAGTAGACACCCCTAGCAGGGCATTTCCTATGTCTGTCTCATCCATGACCACCACCACTGTCTCCAGTTGTAACACAGAGAGAAGACTCCCCCAGGTCTTAGCTATGTCATGCTGCTTTCTCAGATGCATGGGGCATTTCTTCCTCTTCTGCCTAGGATCAACATATTCCTTCCCCTGGAGGAAGACTCCTCTAGGTCTTCTTTCTGCTTTGATAGAGTGAAACTGGAAAATCAAATTCTTTAATCCAGACAGAAGCAGTGAGAGGAAAGAGTTAATTTTCCTTTTGCTCTGCCCCCATGAGCTGACACAGATTTCAGCAGTTGCATGTAGAGACATTGCCCCCTCATGGATTATTCTACCAAGAGACAGGGAGGGGTTGAAAGAACAGTCTTTGGCTATTATCTTGGCAGCGCTTCTTACAAGTCCTTGTCTGGCTTTCTTCTGCAAAATGGGGATCAAAACAACACACCTCACAGGGTGCTAGGACTAAGTGAGCAGAGGGGTGACACCAAGTGGTTATACGTATTTTGGCTTGGAGACTGCAGACCATTTGTCTCAAGATTTCTATCATGTAAGTGGCAGAAGGGGATCTTGAACCCTGGTCTTCTGGCTCTAAGAAAAAAATATGTCTGCTGATTAGCCAATAAAATGAGTTTCACAGCTCTAAAAAGTATTGGCATACTTTTTCTTTAAAGGGCCAGGTAATACTTATTTTTTGCTTGGTGGATGAGTCTGTCTCTGTTACCACTACTCACTTCTGCTGTCACAAACAATATGTCAATGAGTGAGTGTGGCTATGTGCCAATCAAACTTCATAAAATTAGACAATGAGTTGCATTTGGCCTGAGGGTCAAGTTTGCCAACTCTGGCTCCAAGTCACAGCCATACAGAGCTTTGTCATATTCTAACTGATGTGTAAAATTCAAAAGGCAGAGTGATGATGACAATGACAAAAACAATAATAACAATACTACACCAGGCACTCATTGGGGCACTGTTCCAATTATATCACCCAGCTTAATCCTCCTACCAATCCTATGAAGGAGATACAACGACGCCTTTTTTGTAGGAGAAACTGAGACTCAGAAAAGTAAGAGTACCTAAGATTCCATAGCTCGTAAGTGGCAGAGCTGGTGTTTGTCACAGATGTGCTCCTGTCAAAGTCCTGTGCTCTCTCTCCCACACTCCACTGGGCAAGTTGATTGCCCTTGAGGCCCTTCCTGTTCACAAATAAAGTAGGCTACTCTGTCTCCAGAGGAGGTCCACACTCAAGGTCTTATCTCTAGCTTAAACTCTGCACATGCACGGATTGGTTTGACCCTGATACTTGCATTCCTGCAATGGACAGAAACTGAGGCCATAGTCTCAATAGCTTAGCCATTGCCCATTGTTTTGTCTCAATGTCATGGAGAGCCCTAGGAAAGTCTTCTAAAATCCCTGTATATGATCCCTTCCATCAAGAATCCTTGCTCACCCTTAGCATCTCTTATCACTATCAGTTCACTCTGCCTTATTTCTTCCCTGATGACATGAAACCAAAGCCCACCCTGGTCTATGCACTCACTAGTGCCAAGGGGTTCCCTGGAAGCCTCCCCAGCCACCATGGGCCCCAGATTATGATGCTTGGATCTTGGGAGGTAAGTTATCATTGTTTCAGGGAGAAAATTATGTCCAACTCCATGAAGAAATGCAATTTGGCCCTGAAGCATCGTGGAGCTGTATACCTTTAGAAACTACACATAATTAAAATACTTTCAGATCTGATATATTTGAGTTGGATATTAAAGCAAATAGAGTTATCCTCTGCTATGTGAATGATATCATGAGCAGCTTTAGTCTAGGATTGGTTGGCGCCTTGGATAAATCGTGGGATTTTAGCTGGTGACTGGCCTGTGACTCCAAAGAAAAGTTTAATGGTCTAAGATTTATGAGTTTCATTTATCTTTATGCTCAGCAAATTTGCTCGTTGATTTGAATGCAGCACCTCCGCTGAGTTCTCACTGTCTGTCATGTCCCTGGGCTGAAAGCTTAAGGGCAGTTTGGAATTTTCAGTTCCTTTGTGGTATTTCTGAGGATGAGCCCTTGGGTTCAAACCTGAGCTTTAGAATCTAAAAGGGAATTATGGAGACTAAGTGAAATAATACACCTAAATCACATAATCTAGGTCCCGCTGTGCAGTAGGTGCTTAATAAATGTCAGCTATTATTATTAATAACATTATGTCCTCAGAGGTCTTTATCTCCATGGTAGGCTAGCTCCTTATTTATCCAACAGGGTTTAGAGATTCAAAGACTGCAATAAGTGATTTCTTGTGGTCCTTTTCAACTCTAGACTGGCATGGCTTTTAAGATAATTTTTATATTTGTCTCAGAAGGGGATGTGGTATGGAGCTGGAGAGAAGGCTTTAATTTTATAGGAAACTGGATTCAACTCTAGCATTCACCATATTTGGTGAACTTTAGCTATATGACTGAACAATTTAATTATTCTTACTTATCTGTAAACTGGGAATACAAACTCATAAGATTGTGTGGATTAAATGAAGAAATAGCTGCAAGATACATACAATAAATAAGTCTGAGCATTGCTCTCATGCTCAGAATACTCTGCATTATCCTACCTAGTCTTCAAACAATACAATGAGATGCAGCGGATACTGTTATGTACTCACAGGTTTTGCATGATGACACTGAAGCTCACAGGGCTGTCATTTGCCCAAGGACACACAGCAGATCACATCCCATATCTACCTCAATTTGCCATCTGTTAAATAGTTATAATGTGTACTTCCTTTCCTACCACAGAGTATTTTGAGGATAAATCAGTTCAGATTTGCTCTGAGTCTGATCAAGTTGTCTCTAAGATCTCCTAGGGCCATGTAAGTTTCTTCATTAACTAGAAAAACACCAGTTTCAGCCACAACTTGATTATTGGTCCATTCATTTGTTTATTCATTAATTTGTCCATTAAACACACATTTAATATTCTTTGAGCAGATCCTGAAATACTTGGGGATACAGTGACAGATGAGACCCAGCCTACTATTGTTGGTCCCCATAGCAGATAAATTGCAAAGAATAATTTTTTTAAAAAATCAGCTTTGTCTTCTTCCCATGGCTACCTCTTTCTCCTCTTCTGCTTGGGTTTGGGAATGCAAATTCCATGAAAATTTCTTCAGGAACTGTTCTCTAAGATCAATCTGTGCCACAGATGTTCCAGTGCTACAGGTTGGTAGGTTTGGGACAAAACATCAACTCTTCTTTACGTCCAAGGAAGTAAAAATACTCTGTTAGCTTCCAAAAAATAATACAGGCTGTGGAAGCAATGAGTACACCTTCTTTGCTTTTCCCGGGGACATTGAGGGGTAACAGGCTGTGGATTTTTTATGAGGGGCTACGGGTGGCATCATGACAGCTCAGGTGGGAAAGGCCTGGGTTTGGAGAATGACCTTGGGAAGGAATGACCTTGTCAGAGTTAGGGCTGAAGTGTTGGACCTGAGTTAGGGTTCGGGGAATGGAGCATTGATGTGGGGACAGGGAGGTGGGGAGGCCCTCACTGTCTTCTCCAGTTACAGCCTGGCAGGCTATTCTCCCCTCGACCGCCAGAGGGAGCTCTTAAATCCATACTGCCCAGCACAGTGTCCTGCTTCTTCCTAAGGCAGGTCGGGCTCCCGTGGACTTAAAACAATCCCAAAGTCTGTACTGTTTCATTTTCCTCATGGACTCTTATTTCTTGGCTCATCTGCTTTCTGATTTCCCCCTCTAGAAGCTAAGCTCAGAAAACATGGTTATCCTGTTCACCGTATCCCCTGGAAGCCATGCCTGGAACAAGATAGGCGCCGTGTCAGTTTCCCATGGCTGCTGAGACAAACGACCACAAACTCAGCGGCTGAAAACATCTCAGATTCATTATCTTCCAGTTCTGGAGGTCAGAAGTCCTAAATGGATCCCGATGGGGTTAAAATCAGGGTGTCGGCAGAGCTGGTTCCTTCTGCAGGCTCTGGGGAGAATCCATTCTCACCTTTTCTAGCCACCTGCCTTGTCTGCTGTCCCTCCTCCTTCAGAACTAGCAGTCGCATCACTCCGACCTCGGCTTTCATTGTCACAACCCTTCCCTGATCTCAACTCTTACCCTCCTCCCTCCGTCTTATAAGGGCCCTATGGTGACATGGGTCCACCTGCAGTAATCCAGGGTCACCTGTCCATCTGCAGGTCCTTAGCTTGACCACAGCTCCAGCATCTCTTTTTGCTGGATAAGATAACATACTTCCAGGTTCCAGGGATTAGGACGTGGGCATCTTTGGGGTGGGACAGGAGCATTATGCTATTACATCACCTCCCAGGCCTTCTTGGTTCTTCCCAGACAGGGGTACGTAGGAGGCCGTGGCAGGAGAGGATGGGTTGACCAGGGTGTTGAAGGAAGTCTGGACTAAAAGCATCCAGTTTGTTTCTGTCTGCAGTTTAAATCCCGACTCAGCCATTTATCAGCTCTAGACAATTGCTTATTGCTTCTAAGCCTCAATATTCCCATCTGTGAAAGGGAGATGAAATTCACTTCCATTAATTGAGCCACAGCTCAATTAAAAAATCCCCATTCTGGCATTTACTTGCATTTACCTTGGGCAGTCGGGATAAATTTTTTATTTCCTTGTTGAAATGGCACTAATTATCATGGCGGATAGACTATGTGTGTGTATACTCTGTAGTGTTTGTATTAACAGGATAATATATGTCAAGGGTCTGTTTGACAATAGTGCTTGGCATAAGAAAAACAGATCTATTTTCCTTCCTTGCTTCCTTCCTTCCTCCCTTCCTTCCTTCCTTCCTTCCTTCCTTTCTCTCTCTTTCTTTCTCTCTTTTCTTTTTTCTTTTCTTTCTTTCAGATGGAGTTTCACTCTTGTGGCCCAGGCTGGGGTGCAATGGTATGACCTTGCCTCACTGCAACCTCTGCCTCCCACGTTCAAGCAATTCTCTTGCCTCAGCCTCCTGAGTAGCTGGAATTACAGGTGCCGACCATAGACAAATTTTTTTTTTGTATTCTTAGTAGAGGTGGGCTTTTTGCCATGTTGGCCAGGCTGGTCTTGAACTCCTGACCTCAGGTGATCCACCTGCCTCAGCCTCTCAAAGTGCTGGGATGACAGGTGTGCGTCACTGCACCAGCCATATTTTTCTTATTTCTTACTTTCTTTTTTCTTCTCCTCCTCTTCCTTTCCTTCATCATCACCCATTTTTACCTGTGTCTCTGTGTATATCCTCATGTATTTTTCCCATGCCTAGCTCATCTGTCAGGCAGCTTTCAAATTCACCAGATCAGAGCCTGATTTTTCATCAAGAAACTCTAAGTGCTGTGGATGCTTTGCGAATGCTGGTTCCTTCTGTTGGGCCTTCTGTTTGTCCCTCTGACTACTAAGGTGATTCCAAAGACCTGGTCTCCCGGCTTTTCCCTCTTCTGTGTGAAGCCCCTTCTGGGCAGATGCATTTCTCAGAAGACATCGACAGCTAGACCTATGCAAGGGGAGAAGAAACCTCCGTCCTTCCACCTCTTTCTCTTTCTGTGTACTAGAAATGAAAATATCTAAGGAGAAATGTCTATTATTCTACTTCTGAGACCGTAGGCACCAGGCATGCACAAAATTCTGCCTCTGTGTCTGCATGACTTGTTATCAGAAAATTAGAGTAGAAAAGAAGATTCTGTCAGCTATGGAGACATCTTAATAGGTGCTTTGATTGTTAAACAGAAGTTTCTGTATCGGCTTAATTGCTGTAAATGTTGTTTGCCTTCCCTGTTATGATAAGGCCTGGATTTTCAAAGATTTTTTCCCCCTTCCCTTTCAACAGTTTGCCATTGCTTTAAAGCTTGCATTGGCAAGTTTAATAAAATCCAAAGGAAGAAAGCAAAGAGAGGGATCTCAAAGTTCAGATCTTGACGCCCACGTAGGAAGCTGTGTGGAGGTTATTACTGCTTGAGACTAATGATGCTGCAGCCACTTAATGTAATTGACAGAATTCACCCCTTCAACCAGATATTGGGAAATGAGACCAAACTACTAAAGTTAATTACATCTAGTTTTTGAAAAGAAGCTATAATTGAGAATAACTGAATAACTAGGCTATGAACGTAATAGTGAGATGTGCTTATAATAAAAGAGGATTTGTTCCCTGCGGACTTGAGCCTCAGAAGCACCATCTGGGGGTTTTTTGGAAGGGTGGTGGAAGGGTGGTAGTTGTAAGGGAAAGAGGCTGGAGAAGCAGAGAAACATCTAGATCAGGAATTCTCAACCTTGGTGCTATTGACATTTTGGGCTGTTTAGTTCTTTATTATGGGAGTCTGCCCTGTGTATTATAAGATGTTAAACAGCATCCCTGCTGTCTCCTCACCAGACGCTAGTAACACACACACACACACACACACACACACACACACACACAGTGTGACAACCAAAAATGTCCCCAGACATTGCCAGATATCCTCTAGGGGGAAAAATGCTCCTCTGATTGAGAATAGTGGGTTCAAGGGCTTCTGGAAGACTTTCAAACAATTGCAGAGTTACTCATTGAGAATCTGCGGGTGCGTGGCTGTGTGGCCTTCCGCAAGTCACTGCACTTCTCTGAGCTTCTTTGTCTTCCTTTGCACAATAGGAATAATGACAGCCTGACCGCACAGAGGAAGAGCTTCCAGGTATAAAATGCATAGCCTAATGCCTACCACCTATTGAGTAATCAATAAACTCGGTGTTTCTATTATAATAATCTTGGATTCAGCAAACGTGTATTAACTACTTTGCTGCAAGCATGATGCTATGAGGTGGTGATGCAAAGAGGAGATGTGGTTCCCACTCTTGCAGATGGCAAGTGTATGCAGACCTGTTCGTACAATCTCATTCTTTACCCATGGCAGAGATTGCTAATCAGTTTCAGTGCCCTTTCCCACTGAGCCTCAGAATCCATTTTAACACACTTCTTTGGCCAGCCACTACTAGTAGCCCCTGAAATGAAACCCATTAGCACTCCTAGCTTTGTAGATTTCCTCGTGAGGATGCTAACTCTTCCTCTCTGGCGCAGTCCTCCCATTCCCACCCACCCCTGGCACTGGAGAAAGCACCTCAAGGAGTTAATAGGTAGAATCCCTCCTCCCACATCTGACTTCAGTCCCCAAAAGAGTTAGGAATGGAAAGAATTCCCTCTTAAAATTTTTTTTTCTCTTGTCTTTTCTGTTTCCCTCAGAAATGGTAACGTGTAGTGAAATGGGCTTGAGGTTGATGACATTTAGTTTTTAGTTAAACTAAAGGAATCCCACAGGCTCTAATTCTGGTTGATATATCATGCTGTCTCCCTCTTAGGTTTTCTCTGCCCTTTGGGGCCTGGAAAATCATTAGCTCTCTCATAAAGGATCCCAGCTTTAGAAGGGCAGAACTGGGATTTCTGGAAACAACACTGGATAGCTGCCGACAGCGTCATTAGACAGAAGAGAGGAGTGAGTAGGTTGGGAGTTAAATGGTCCCTGATAGGTTCTGATATGCCCAACTCCCCGAAGAGGGCACCACCCCATAACAATTGCTGTGAAAAATGAGGCGTGCACTTGCAGCTCCAAAAACAGGGAGCAGGCTCCATCCATCTGGCCTGAGAAATGAGAACTGGCGTGTAGGGTCAGGCACTTGCTTCTTCCCTCCCTGCCCAGTATGGATTCCACAGGCTGCACTAGTTCATTGTTGTCATTGTTTCACACCTCTCCAGGGCCTGCAAGCTCTGGCAGGAGGGTGGCGTGAGCAAGGGGCAGTGGGGCGGAGGTGGAACCTGGTGCACAGGGTCTGTGGGAGACCCGGAACTCAGTCTGTGATGGAGTGATAGTGCAGTTCGCTGAGATTTAGCCTAAGGCTTGAAATAAAAGACCAGATGGAGACAGGCACCTCATCTGCAGTCTGATTTTTTTGTTTCTTCCTCATTCTCATTCATCATTAATCTGCCCACCCACCTATCTATACACTCACCTACCCATCTTTCCATTTACCCATATGTCCGTCCATCCATCAGTCCATCCATCCATCCATCCATCCATCCACTCACCCACCCACCTATCCATTTACCCCCTCCCCAATCTATCTGCTCATCCATCCATCTACTTACTGTAGCATAACTTTAGGTGGTACGTGGTTGTACATTATTCAAATAATTATCTATAATATCCAGAAAGTGATATGGCTTTCCACATAGTGTTGGCTTTTAAAAATAAGTGTATTTAGACAAAAAAAAAAATTGGAGTCAGCCTAAAATACAAAATAAATAACTTTACGGTTGTACAGAGGCATGGTAGAATTAGGAAAGGGACACTAGCATGACTAGCACTTGGAACCCACTGCATTATAACCTTGCATGCAAGGGCACATGTTCATTTCAGGTTCCTTGAACCTGAAATCACAGCTGCTGTGCAGCTTCTAAGATATATGACCTAGAGCAAGTGACATCCCTCTCCAAGCCTCAGTTTTTTCTTCTGTAATGTGAAGATGCTAGCAACCCCTATTCTTGGGGTTGTTTTGAGAATGCAGCAAGCTTTGGCACACACGTGAGTGGCACACACCAAGCACTCCGTAAGTGGAAGTGATGCTCACTTTTAGTCGTTCCACAGCTGGCTTCTTTTCAGGCATCCCCTGACTGCCCTGCCCAGGAGAACTTGTGTGAGTTGAGGTGACAAGCTAAACCAGTGTTCCGCTTGGCTTTGGTTTAGCAAGTGATGGCAGCTGATGTCCTTCCTGAGGTTGACAAGCCTCCCTTTTCCTTCCAGGGCTTGCCAGAGCCCACCCCAGTCTCTGACCCTCTGTATAACAGGCTGTTCTCTTCTCTCTGTAGACACACTGTCAGTGCCACGCTGGTCCCCGCAGATCCCTCGCAGAGACCTCGGCAACTCCATCAAGCACAGGTAGGCTGGAATCCCGTGTGTGCTGGTGCCTTCTTCCAATCCCTGTGAGGGGTGGGGGCTCTGGCTCCTGCCCTGGGGTGAGAGAAGGCTGGGCTATTGAGCTCTGGCACCTACATCACTGTGTCCCTTTCTCCTCTGCTAGGCAAAAGTGGCAACAAGGGGACTGAGACATCTGCTTCTTACTAACCTGGTTCTTATGAAATTAGCACATAGCAGTTAAAAGCCAGGGCTTTGGAGTCAGACTGACCTGTGTTCCAATTCCAGCTAGTAAAGCTTTGCAACCTTGAGGAAGTTGTTTAACCTTTCTGAGGCTCAATTTTTTCATTAGATAATTCTGCCTACCTATAGGTGGCTGTGCAGATTAAATGAGATAATATATGTAGAGTGCTTAGCGCAGGGCCTGGCACATAACACTCAATAAACGGTATCATTCTTAAGATGAATGCTTTATGTTCTAATTTTCAGTCTCCTCACCCAGAATACACAAGATTGCAGGTGCTCACTCTCTGGTCTGGTGGAGGTCACTCCAGAGCTCTAGCCCTACTGTGTGCATGGGATAGCCTCTCCAGGGCTATACCTGCCATTTTGAGGGGAGGGGGTTGCATACACCAGGCTTCGCTTATAAGAAGTTCTTCGGCCGGGCGCAGTGGCTCAAGCCTGTAATCCCAGCACTTTGGGAGGCCGAGGCGGGTGGATCACGAGGTCAAGAGATCGAGACCATCCTGGTCAACATGGTGAAACCCCGCCTCTACTAAAAATACAAAAAATTAGCTGGGCATGGTGGTGCGTGCCTGTAATCCCAGCTACTCAGGAGGCTGAGGCAGGAGAATTGCCTGAACCCAGGAGGCGGAGGTTGCGGTGAGCCGAGATTGCACCATTGCACTCCAGCCTGGGTAACATGAATGAAACTCCGTCTCAAAAAAAAAAAAAAAAAGAAGTTCTTCAACTCCCCAAATTTAGCTTTCCCCATTTTGTCTTGGTAGTTCCACAGTCTCCTTACAAACTTAATGGGGTGAGCAGGGCAAGTGTGCTCATGGCCATTGGACAGATAGGCAAACTGAGGCCCTGAAAAATTAAGCGATAGGTCGAAAAGCTAATTAGCCTCAGTACTTTGTGTTCTTTTGACACCCTGCTGAGTGTTCCATGGACCGGGTCCTCTGTGAACTCGCTGGGGGACTTGTTCACTCATTAGTAGATTCTTTCCGCTTGTATTTATAGAGTTTCTGTGCCATAGTGGCATCACTGACCAAGACATAAGGCCTGTTCCCTTGGGGAGCTTGCTGTCCAGGGGAGGGTCAGGCAGTTAACAGACCACGACAGTATGGAGCGATCAGGGTGACAAGGTGGGGTGATATTGGGGGCAGATGTATCACCATAGCTGGGGGCATGGCGGGGATGAGCATTCTCACAGATGAGGACTCACGGAATGGCATCTCGTCAGCAGTTTTTGAAAGAAGTATGTTGACAGCATAGTTATTAAGACTGAAATGAGAAAACGTTGGAGGAAGCAGTGAGAAGTGTGCGATAGACACGTCAATGGTCAGGCCTTGGGTAGCAGAGAGAAGGGCATCAGAGACAAGGACCTTTTTTGGTATTTTCCTCCTTGCTGCTCTCTGGCTCTGCTCCACCCCTGGATTGGCCACGCCCCTTGGACTGGCCCTGCCCCTGGCTTATCACCATTCTTGGATTGGCTACGCCCCTGGATCAGCCACGCCCCTGGGTGGGCCACACCCCTAGGTGAGCCACACCTCTGGCTCACCTCTGCTCCTGGATTGGCCATGCCCCTGATTCAGCCCTACTCCCTAGAACGCCCAGCCCCCAGGCTCTGGTAGTTCCTAAGATTCAAATGCTGATGCCCAGAGGAGGGAGACAACCTATTAATTTTAGGAATATCTTCCTAGAGGAGCTGAGACTTAGGATGACCTGTTACTCTTCAGTCACTCCATATGTTTCTCCTTGGGGTTAATGCCAAGAGGTAGAGAACTGGACTCGCCCCAGCCTTGGTGAAGAAATGAAATTAAAATCCCATCGGCTGCCATCAGAGTCACTTCAGCCAGAGCTGGGGAAGAGGCAGAGCTGATCCCGCGTGCAAGAGAGGGCTGGAAAGGAGAAGAAAACTGTCACTCACTGCTTATGACGCCTGGCTGATGAGTGAAATACATGCTTCTTTGCCGCCATTCCCCAGAGCTGCCAAATTCTGCAAAACAGACGATGCTAAACTCACTGATGCAGAAGGGAAAGAAAGGGGCTTGACCAAATCCCAAGCCCAAAACCAGAGAGGGAGAGTTTTCTTGGCAGTAAGAGTCTTTGCTCAGAATATTGCTATTTGCTTAGATTTGTAGGCTTTGGGCTGTGGCTTCTTCTGTGTGGAGAGTGACTGACCCAAATCAGGCAAAATGGTCCAGCAAAGGGATGCAAACTTTCCCTCGAAATTCTCAGACTCCAAGTTATATAATCACTTCCGATTTTCCTTTTGACACTCTGAGGCGGTGGAGATTAGATACAACTCCTGCTGCCGGTGACACAAATTGAAAATTAAAATTATCTGTGACCTGGCAACCTTCAGTACTTTTCTTGGGCCTAACCCTGCCGCTGCCACATATCTCTTGGGGAAGAAAGCACCCCAGCAATATCGAGGGGAGATGTACCCAGGGAGTTAATTGAATGCACCTCTGCTCCAGTTGGTTTATAGCTGTGCATGGGAGGCCTCCAAACTGCCTATGTTTGCAGCAAGTGGGTGGAGTTGGAGAGCGGGGTGAGCTGATGGTCTGAAATGGCTTTCACTTTCAAGGACTCTTCTCTGCCGCTAAAATTTGGGGTCTCAGCTCTTTCAGGAGGGGTGGGCTCCCCTTGATGGTCCCCAGGTGATGTGACCAGCAAGTGCTGGGGGATGGTTCAGCCGGTCCCCCAGGAGGTTCCACCTTGCTTTGTAGCTTTCTGCAGGCAGTTCCAACCCTGTCCTTTATTGGCATACGGTAGGCTGCCAGGCAATATTTGTTGAACAAATGAATGACCCTTATGAATGTTCAAGGTAATAGTATAATCACAACCCAATTTAGTGAGTGCTTACTATGTAGCAGGCCCTGCGCAAAGCCCTTGACATGCCTGACCTCGTTTAATCTCCCCAGCAACCTATGAGGTCAATACTTTTATTATCTGCACTTTGCAGACGGGGAAACTGAGGTTCCAGTGGTTTAAGCTACTTGATTAAGTTGCCTAGCTCGGAAGAAACAGGACTGGAATCCAGGGTTCTTGTGCTTGCTCTTAAAGTGCCCCATCGCTCCAGAGGTAGGTCAGTTGCCGTTTCCTTAACCTTGAACACTTTCTGTCTCTTTTCCACAGGTTTTCCACCAAGTACTGGATGTCTCAGACATGCACAGTCTGTGGGAAAGGGATGCTTTTTGGCCTCAAGTGTAAAAACTGCAAGTAAGTGACTGTGCCTTGGAGTGACTTTTTGCAGCACCCGATGTCAGCTAGAACCATGCAGGGCACTGAAATAGCTTTTGGGAGTTTGATTTCTTCACCCTTGGGAGAGTTGTTTGCCTTGTTTTTCAGAAATAGATTTGAAATGCACCTCTACGTTTGGGTAGGGGGTCAAGGGAGAGCAATTCTAAATAAGAACCAGAGCTGATGGAAGATGCTGGGAATGCCTAATGCGCTGTGCTGAGGCACGGTTTACTTCTCATTTTCATAGCATCTTAGGCCAGGGGTTGGCAAACTCATTATCCAGTTGACCAGATAGTAAATATTTTAGGCTTCGCAGACCAGAAGCAGCCATAAACAATAAAGAAACATACTGGTGAGACCAGCTCCCAATATATCAGCGTGGGTTTAAGATCTCTCGAAGTGATCAAGTGGTCGGTGAAAAAGAAAGAGAGACAAGGAAAAAGTTTCCTTTAAAGCTGGGCCCAGGGGAGACACCACATAAAGCCGCTCCGTGGATGTCTGACATTCCCCTGAAAACCTCAGGTTTTTATTGTGCCCTTTCAATAGGGGAGGGGGAATGAGGTTACACAAAGTTTCAGTAATAATTATACACAAAGAATACATTTGCAAAAACTGGTGCACAAAAATCACAACGTGGTATTATAAAAGCAGAACAACGTAAAGATAACTTTGTGTGTGTCAGCATAGAAATCATACACCTTAGCAAGAATATAGGTTAAACATAAACTTATGATTATCAGCAAGAACACATTGGGCTCACAGCTACAGAGGGAACAGGATCTGACACAGGACAACCAGCCTGACCACGAAACTGCAAGAGGAGGGGCCTCCACGCAGGCCTGGAGGAGCGGTGGGAAAAGAGAGACTTTTACATCCTTATCTCCACCACAGAGACAGATGCCCCTCATGCGTCCGTTTATAGGATCTCCATAAGGGTCACATTGCCTTTCCAGGGCCCTAATCAATATGCCTTTCCTGGGAAGGGAATCTGGGCAATAAACCTCTCCATTACACGTCAGTTTATAGGCTCTCTGCGATGAGAAGCCCATTACGCGCTGTCATCTCTTTCCGGCAGTCAACCTACGTGGTTAGTCCCTTTCACAGAGTTCCTGTTTTTACAAGAACAGTTCAGCAGAGCCAAAGTTACAAGTTGCAGCTCAGCAGAGCCAAAGTTAAAGTTTCATCTCAGCATTTCACATTGTCCTTCATTTTTCTCAAATATAATCCATACAGTAAGTAACAAGCATCACAAAGCAAATAACTCATTTCGGGGAAACCAAATTCTAAGAGAATTTACAGGCTAAAAATCAACAATAATTTTTCCTTGTTATTTCAGATGGCTTGGGTTTTGCCAATTCTTCCAGAAGCTTGGGTTTGCTCAGTCACCACAGAGGGGTCCAGAGTATTACCAGCAGGAAGAGTGTTGACAACTTCATTTATTCCAATAAAACTTTATTTGCAAAAACAGACTGCCGGCTGGCTGTGGCCCTCAGCTGTAATCTGCTGATCCCTGAGTTTGAATTTGCATAGTTCTTCTACCTCTCTCTTCTTTTTTTTCTTTGAGATGGAGTCTCACCCTGTCACTCAGGGTAGAGTCCAGTGGTGTGATGTTGGCTCACTGCAACCTCCACTTTCCAGGTTCAAGTGATTCTCCTGCCTTAGCCTCCTGAGTAGCTGGGATTACAGGTGTGCCACCCCCAGGCCAGCTATTTTTTTTTTTTTTTGTAATTTTAATAGAGACAGGGTTTTACCATGTTGGCCAGGCTGGTCTCGAACTCCTAACTTCAAGTGATCCTCCTCCCTCAGGCTCCCAAAGTGCTAGGATTGCAGGTGTGAGCCACTGCACCAGGCTTCCAAGTCCTTTTCTCCTTATTCTTTCTCCTCGTGGTGCCTTTTTGAAACAGTGTTGTAATTCTCCCCATTTTACAGAGGTGAAGGCTGAATCTAGCAAGGAAAAGTCACTGTGAAGAAGTGACAGTCAGGACCTGAACCCAGATCCCTAACTCCTTTTCCCTCGCTTTCTGTGGTATCATGTTGGTCTTGAGTTTTGATGAGAAGTCCGGATCACTCAAGCTCTACCTCTCCCAGCTTCTTTGCTCTTCCACACCCCCATTCCAGGTCATGGCTGGCAACAGGTAGGGAGTAAGAAAAAACTGAGACACAAGACATGGGCTCTGGAATCAGCCTTGGCAGCTGCATGACCTTGGGCAAATCACTTCACATTTCTGTCCCTAGTATTTTCATCTGTGCGAAAGGAATAATAATTGATACAGTTCGGCTGTGTCCCCACTCAAATCTCATCTTGAATTGTAGCTCCCACAATTCCAACATGTTAAGGGAGGGAGATAATTGAATCACAAGGGCAGTTTTCCCCATACTGTCCTTGTGGTAGTGAATAAATGTCACTGGAGCTGATGGTTTTATGAGGAGAGACCCCTTCTACTTGGTTCTCTCATTCTCTCTTCCCACCAACAGGTAAGAAGTGCCTTTTGCCTTCCACCATGATTGTGAGGCCTCCCCAGCCATGTGGAACTGAGTCCATTAAACATCTTTTTCTTTATAAATTACCCAGTCATGGGTATGTCTTTATAAGCAGCATAAAAAAAGACTAATACAATAATCATGCCTGCCTTGGGTGGCAGTGAGCATTTGATAAATCAGCACGCTGAGGACACAGCACAGTGCCTGGCCCAGTCCAGTCCTTTTTAAGAAATTGCAATGCCTTGCTGCCTGGCCTCAATCTCTCTCTGTCTGTCTCCCTCTGTCTCTCTGTCTCTCTCTCTCTCTCTCTCTCTCTCTCTCTCATTCTGTAAACATGTAGTACATACCCCTTCAGGTCCAATACTATAAAATAGTCAGTAACATTCAACTTTATGTAATAGTTACAAATGAATGTGCATCTGTTTGCTATATAGAAGTCATTTAGCTTAAAAGATTATGAGAATTCCTCTTTCTGCTCTAGGCTTGTTCTTTCTTATCTAGTCCAGGCAGAGACCTCTCATTTGGGCCCTTTCAGGCCTCTCCACATCCCTGCCCCAAGATAGAAGTGAGATAGTGGCATGGGCGAGTTCTCACTCTCCCCACTCTGCCCCACCCCTGTCCCTACCCTCCACCTGGCAGTCTCACCTAAGTAATGAAGGTAAGGTTGAGCTTCCTTCCCTCCAGGACTTGTGGGGAGCCATAAGCCCCATGGTATAAGGGGAAGCACAGGCCAGATGCAGAGTCTCATGCCTATAATCTCAGCACTTTGGGAGGCTGAGGCAGAAGGATCGCTTGAGCCCAAGAGTTTGAGACCAGCTATGGCTACATAGTTTGACCCCCCTGTCTACAAAATAAAAATAAAAATAAAATTAAAAAATTAGCCAGGCATGATGGTACATGCCTGTTGTCCTAGCCACTCTGGAGGCTGGGCCAGGAAGATTGCTTGAGGCCAGGAGTTCAAGACCAGCCTGGACAGCAGAACTAGACCCTGTCTCTACAAAATAAATTAAGATAAAAAATTAGCTAGGAGTGATGGCACATATTTGTGGTCCTAGCTACTTGGGAGGCTGGGGCAGGAGGATCACTTGAGCCCAGGAGCTGAGACTGCAATGAGCTACTATTGCACCACTGTACTCCAGCCTAGGCAGCAGAGCAAGACCCTGTCTCAAAAACAAAAAAAAAAAAAAAAAAAAAAAAACAATTTTTTTTTTTTAAGGGGAAGCAGGGGCAGTAATTACCAAGCATTAGTACTTCCAGGCCACCTTCCTTGCCTTGGTCCTCTGTGAATCCAGGCTTTCAGGTGTTCTTTCTGATGGCCAAAGTCACAAGGCCAGGCCTTTAGGTCTGGCCCCCAGACCGCCTGATTTTCTCCATACAACAGCAGCTCTGATGGCCTGTCTCATCTGTATCTAGTCCCACCACGTTCCGTGGGGGTAATGGCAACTTTTACATCCTCACATCTGCCGTGTGGAGGCTTTGAAGTTAGGTAATTACGTGACAGGGATGCAACTGGGGTAGCAAGGCTGAACACTTCCCAAGACATTTTAATTTTCAGCCCTAGAGGCAGAACTCAAAGGTAGCCTTTGCCACTGCTCTCTGTTCTAAAAGTCACGAGCAAAGCCTTAGGCCTTGCCGAGGGTTGGGAGAGGAGGTTGGGGAGGGATAGGGATGGGGCAGTGGGCAGGCTGCAAGAACACAGACTTTGGAAGCCGTCAGAACTGAGTTTGGGTCCCAGCTCCATTACTAAACTCTTTTTTTTTCCCATTTATTTATTTTATTGCATTTTAGGTTTTGGGGTACATGTGAAGAACATGCAAAATTGTTGCATAGGTACACATGTGGCAGTGTGATTTGCTGCCTTCCTCCCCATCACCTACATCTGGCATTTCTCCCCTTGCTATCTCTCCCCAGCTCCCCACCCCCCACCGTCCCTCCCCT
>NW_016107374.1:6350944-6502506 GCF_001604975.1 Cebus imitator | reverse complement strand
ACTGGAAAAAACCACCTTAAACTTCATATGGAACCAAAAGAGAGCCCGTATAGCCAAGTCAATTCTAAGCAAAAAGAACAAAGCGGGGGGCATCACACTACTGGACTTCAAACTATACTACAAGTCTACAGTAATCAAAACAGCATGGTACTGGTACCAAAACAGAGATATAGACCAATGCAACAGAACAGAGGTCTCGGAGGCAACGCAACATAACTAAACTCTTACATGAGCTTAAGCAGAGGTGTGCCATCATGGGGCTCAGTGTCTCTCTGGCTCTCTACAATGCAAGTGTGACATTAGCGCCCCCCACAGGGATATTGGAAGGAGTCAGTGAAATGTCCATGCTCCAGATTGCAATGTTTTATCAGAGAACATTCCTCCCTATTCCGTCTTGTGCAAAAATGACTCCTGGCATACAAGAGGCAAAATTCGAAACCAAAAATTCAAAAAATGAAGATCTGACATGCTTCAGGAGTTTTGACACGGTGCTTGCAGCATCTACAACAGAATCGGGAGCTGTCTCCAGTGCATAATGATGAGCATGCATTGCTAATATCACTAGTCGAAGTTAAGATGTATTCTACAAATAAATTCCTGCAGTTTTTGCATTAGTTATATTGAAGATAGAGAGTTATTTGTGTGTGTTTTCAAAGATTGGCAGAATTTTGGATGCACTTATGAGCTGATAGAAGGGTTGGATAAGGGATAGAAATGGGAAATGTACAGACCCAACTGTCAAGGAGTTTAGAGGAGACACACCTATGGAAATTGAATGTCAATAAAATGGAAGTGTACACATAAAGAGCAGTGACAGGTGACATTTCAGAGAGGTGACACCAAGGATGGGGAGGCAGGTTCTCATAGAAAATGAGCAGAACCATTTGTTCACTTACTCAACTAATATTTATTGAGCACCTGCTATGGACTGTGAACTGTTCTAGGCACTGGGGAAGCAACAATGAATAAAAGAGGCAAAATCTCTTCACTAGTTTCTGTGCAGGGGCATGGGCAGGAGTTGGGCAGACAGTAAATAAAGTAAATTAGTAAATTAGGTCATATGTTAAAATGATCCAAAATACTAAGAGACGAACGAAGCAGAGAAAGGCCAGGATGGGGGCTGCAACTGTCAATTAAAATGGTCAGAGATAGTCTCATACCTGAACGAGAACTTTGCAAAAATAGGAGTGTGTGATCTGGGTCATTTCCTGTCCTCTGAAACCTGGATTTGAACCTTCCTTGGAGGGATTTTTTTTTTTTAAATCCAGGGCAAATCCAGTTCTGTTACTGCCAGAAGCTCCCTGGGTGACAGGGATTGGATTGGCCTCATGCTATTCTACACATGGTCCCTGGGGACCAGCACCTTCAGTGTCACCTGACACCTGGCTAGAAATTCACATTCTCGGGGCCCACTCCAGACCTGCTAAATCAGAATTTGCAATTTAAGTGGTCCTTGGCATGGTTTGGCTATGTCGACACCCAAATCTCATCTTGAATTGTAGCTCCCATAATTCCCATGTGTTGTGGGAGGGACCTGGCCGGAGGTAATTGAATCATGGGGGCCGTTTCCCTCATGCTGTTCCCATGGTAGTGAAAGAGATCTCACGGTTTTATAAGGGGAAACCCCTTTTGCTTGATTCTTATTCTCTCTTGCCGCCACCTTTTGCCTTCCATCATGATTGTGAGGCCTCCCCAGCCACGTGGAACTGTGAGTCCATTCAGCCTCTTTTTCTTTGTAAATTACCCAGTCTTGGTATGTCTTTATCAGCAGCGTGGAAACAGGGTAATACAGTCCTGCTGGTTCTTTTTCACATTAACAGTCGAGAAACACTTCTCAGGGTGATATCCAAATTTCTTTCCTGAGCTACTTTTCGTTTCCTAGATGATGATTCTTAAACTTGAGTGTGCACAAGAATCCGCTAGAGGGTTTATTTAAAAAACAGCTTTCTGGGCTTCACTCCTAGAATCTCAGGTTCAATACCTCTGGGGAAGACTTCTAGAACGTGCACTTCTAACAAGTTCCCAGGCCACACTGAGGCTGCTGGTCCTCCGACCCCAGTTTGTGAACCACTGCTCTACATTAGAAGTAGTAATTAAAAAAAACAAAATTGAACTTTATTCTCCAGCTGGACATTTCATAATGCAAGATGTTTGTGTAAGTATAGACAGTCTTTGCTGATGATTTTTCAGGCTCTTCTGCTCTTACACGCCTTAGCTGCACTCTATAGATAGGAATCTTTTTCATCATCATCTCCCCAGCAAATTCAACTAGTAAATATTGGTGTGATGAGCCTAAAAGATAACACGTGATTAGGAGCCAGCTGTGGTGGCTCACACCTGTAATCCCAGCGCTTTGGGAGGCTGAGGCAGGCAGATTATTTGAGGTCAGGAGTTCGAGACCAGCCTGGGCAACATGATGAAACCCTGTCTCCACTAAAAATACAAAAAAAATTAGCTGGGTTTGGTGGTGCGTGCCTATAATCCCAGCTACCCGGGAAGCTGAGGCAGGAGAATCGCTTGAACCCAGTACGTGGAGGTTGCAGTGAGTCAAGATCATACCACTGCATTCCAGTCTGGGTGACAGAGTGAGACTCTATCTTACAAAAAAAAAAAAAAGAAAGAAAGAAAGAAAGGAAAAAGATAACGTGTGATTAGGAACACAGGCTGTAGGTCAGACATGCCTATATTTGAACCCTGACTCTGCTGCCAGCTGGTTGTGTGGCCCCTTGGAGTCTTAGTTTCTTTGTAGAATGGGGACAATAATATCCGCCTTACTAGATTGCTTAACAACAACAACAAAAAAAAGTAAGGTAATTGTTCAATGACATGTTCATCCTAGTATGCAGTCCATTAGAAGTGTTTAATTAATGTAGGCTAATGCTGTTACTAATGCTATTTCTAACTTTATGAATTAACTATGGGGCACCCCTCCACCCAGGAAGCCAGAAACATCTCCTTCACATCTAACCCCCTTCCCTCCCACTCCGATTCAATGCCCACTTCCTCTGGAATTATCATTAGCTGTCTTGTTGGCATTCTGAATGGAGAGATTAATGAACTAATAGGAAATTAAGACTCAGAAAGCAATTTGCAGTTATCTAAATTGAGGCGTTTCTATCTAATAGGTTCGCGAGAGCAGAATGGAGTTTGGCTCTAAGTGTAGAATGTCAGCGCAATTCACAATTGTCTGAGAACTGGATTCAGCTGGCAGAAGTTGGCTTTTGCAGTCAGATGCTGATGGATTTCCCAGCCTTCAATCATGTGTTATCTGCATTCTTTCCCCCTTTTCAGGGTCCTTCGGCAGGTTTCTGCAGACTAAGATCTGGTTCCTTGGAAACCTCTCTACCCCTATCAGCGTTTCTTGCAGGAAAATAAACGCACAACAGTGATTTGGGTGACATCTGCTCTAGAAAATGAGAGTTTGAACGAAGGTGCTTTTATTTTATTTTATTTTTTCCTGCATGGGCCGGCATGTGAGAGAGAGAGGAACATCTTCCAAAGCCACCAGCGGAGAAGTAGCATTTTAACTGTCTCCTATGCTTGTTTTAGCTACGCATTTTCTTTTCTCAGATTATGTTTTGGTTCTGGTTAATTCAGCCTTCTCTGAGCATGTGGTGATTCTTTGCTGCCACTCGGAGTATGAGGTCACGTGAAAAAGACACGCTGTCCTCGAGATGCTCACGGTCACTGTCAGTTCTCAAAGAGGACGTGCCCCGGCCCCACCTGTCTCGGGATCAAGGTGCAAGCTTAACATTGCAGCTTCCTGAGCCAGACTCTGAGCATAAGGCCTAGAAATGTGCATTTAATTAAACCTCCCAGATAATTCATACTTGGACTTAAGTGTGGAAGTGATGTGGTGCCACATCAAGGTCAGGTGGCTACATTAATGCATATCAGGATACTCTGCTAAAGGACCTTGAGGCTAAGTCTGGAAGGAATAGGAGTTAGCCAGGTGAAGCAGCGGTCAGGGTGCTCTGCGCCAAGGAAACAGCCTGAGCAAAGGCTTGGGCTTGGACGTTAAAGGCCTTGAGCATATTTTGCAATTGTTTGTACCAGGCAGGGACTCGGGGAGAGTGGAGATAGATTCTGCTTTGCAGCCACAGGACTGAGCCCAGCTTGGGGGGGCCAGTTGTTGCCATGAATCATGCTGCTGCTCCCTGAGGCTCCAGGCAGGGCTTGGATCAGGGTAGGAGGCATTGCTCAGTGCCCATCCAGACCCACTCCTGGAGAAGCAATTTTGGACTCAAGTCCTCATCATCCTAAGAGTGGGTTGTTTTTTCAAGGATAGGGCCATGGGGAGGAGCATGATGGTGTCACCCCTTCCTGTGGGTGGCAGAGTGAGGAACACACGCTAGGAGTTGTGATATTCTCTGAGTCACCTGCTCTCAGGGCCTTAGATTCGAAGGGTCTGATCAATTAAAGGATTTTAGAGTACTCCATAGATGCTTAAGGCTCATTCTTCTCTAGGACCAAGAAGCACTCACTCCTCTGCCTGGAAGACAGGATGGTATTATATACTCAGTGGCCAATGATCACAGTCTTACCCACTTCTGTCCTGTGTTCTGATCAGATTTCCGATGACCTCTTTGACCAGCTGCTGCTACAGATGCTGCAGCAAATAGCTCGTACCTTGCAGCTGCCTCACCCAGGTACCTGGGACTCAGCCCCTTTCCCTTCCCCAGGTGGTTTAGAGCCAGTGACTACCTATTTCAGGGGTGCAAAATCTCAGCCTCCTTACCTTGAGTCAAATAGATTGGATGGTACAGTTTTTCCTGCAGAGCTTCCCATGGGATCAGGCCGAGACTGGATTCTACTGAAACCACATCCATGCCTGGCTTCACCCTACTCCTGGCCTTGTTTCCGCCGTGGTGGAATAGGTTGCTTCCTTCCTTCCTTCCTTCCTTCCTTTTCCTTTTCCTTTCTTCTCTTCTCCTCTCCTCTCTTTTCTTTCCTTTTTTCTTTTCCCTCTCCTCTCCTCACCTTTCCTCTTTTCTTTTCTTTTTTCTTTCCTTTTCTTTGAAAGAGTCTCTCTCTGTTGCCCAGGATGGAGTGCAGTGGCACGATCTCAGCTCACTGCAGTCTTGATCACCTGGGTCCAAGCAATTCTCCTGCCTCAGGTTCCTGAGTAGCTGGGATTATGGGTACCCGCCACCACGCCTGGCTAATTTTTGTATTTTTAGTAGAGATGGGGTTTCGCCATGTTGGTCAGGCTGGTTTCAAACTCCTTGCCTAAAGTGATCCACCTGCTTTGGCTGCCCAAAGTGCTGGGATTACAGCTGTGAGCCACTGCGCCCAGCTGGAGTAGGATTCTTCTGAGCGCACTCCCTCAATAAATCACTTGCAAGAATATTCATTTCAGGATCTGCTTCTACAGAACTCAACTTATGACAGTGAAACAACAGCAAGGACACAGACTGCAGCAGAGAGAGCTGAGTTCAGTCCTGGCCCTGCCACTCCCTCACTGTGTGACTCTGGGAGGGTTTCTAAACCTCTCTGATGTACAGCGAGGCTAACACATTCATTCCATGTGATGAGATATGTTCATGCTCCAATAATAATGACTTGAGGATTCTTTCAAATTAGAATCTTTAAGTACTTTGTTCAGCATTTATTTAGTTGCAAAATCCGACTTTCTATGAATGCAAAGTATAAAAAGAAACAGACCCAGTAAATCACTTCCATGGGTTGAAACAACATCGAAGTTCTGGAAAATTTTAGCACATTTTCGCCTTTTCTGTAGTTCTTGTTCTCCGCTTTTCTTTCAGAATTTTCTGAATCAGCCAACTTCTTAGAAGACACGTTATAGGGTTTATTTCCGTTTTTCTCAACCTAGGCAGTATTGGCATTTGGGGCCAGATAATTCTTGGTTGTGGGGGCTGTCCTGTCATTGGAAGATGTTTAACACCATCTACAGTTTCTACCCACTAGATGCCAGTAGCACCCCTTCCTGACTCCCAGTTGTGATCATCAAAAACATCTGCAGACATTGCCAAATGTCCCCTGGGGGTCAAAACTGCCCCCAGTAGAGAGCTACTAGTTTATATAATAAATCACCCATTTCCAAGCCATGAGGCTATGAGATTCATTATTCAGTTTTAGAATGTCAGCTTTCAGTCGCTTGACCTGTGCTTGGACTCATTACTGAAATATTCGGCTTATAGGGTGAATCCTTGTGTATATTTCAGGTTATAGGGTGAACGACAGGGTCATCCACTCTATAATTATAGAGTGATAGGAGCATTATCATCCCCATTCTATTAGGGGGTGATCAACCATCCCAGTTTGTCTGGGACTTTCTCAAGTTTAGCACTAAAAGTCCCAAGCACCTGGAAACCCTTTGGTCAGGCCTAGGTTGGTCACCTTACAGTAGAGGTAGGTCTTTACTAGCTAAAAACATTTTCTGTGTTCCAGTTGGAGTCACTGCCCACTTCTGTAGGAGTGAGACCTATGATCCTTCCCCTAGTAAGGTAGCACATGGTATTTGGAAGCCTGCTAACCAGTACAAGATTTCCAGTATATTTCAGTGGTGTTTCCATGGCCTTTATACGAGTCCTTTTTTGTCTTGCCTGCAGTAGCTGGCCAGACATGCTTGTACTTACTTCTTTTTATGTAAGAAGTCACTTTACTAATTTTTACTGAAATAAGCCTTGCACTCCTCAGTTGAGTTTTGCTGTGTTATTGGATCTTTTCACTTGGATTTGTAACCATCAAAATCCAAGCGAAAATATCCAATAGCACAGCAAAACCAAACACATCGTAGGCTTCCCTCTTGCTCTGTACATTTTTCTCTCCTATGTTCTTGCATCAAAATATGTTTTACCTAAAAACGTCCTATTTTTTTGCAAAATGGCTGCAGCCACAGGTGATGAGAAGATAAAAGTGTGAAGTAAGCCATGGTGGTTTCAGCCGTCAGTTGCACTAATTTGCTCAGACCTTTAAAAAATAGAGAAATGATGAGTGCTGATGTTGCAGCTGCTGCAAAGTTCCTGGAAGCTTTAGGAGTTTGTACAACAGGCAGGATATTGGCAGGATATAATTATGAGCATGTATTTCAGAGATCACCAGCTTGAATCTTGAACTTACTTTTCTATTAATAGAAACACTTCAGTTTTTGCAATAATTATAATGGGAGTTAATCATCCCATATATGCGTTTTTACCTACGATAAGCAAAAATTTAGGTCTAATTATAGTTTTATGGGAGGGATGCTTGTAATTCTGCTGGGGGCTGAGGTGGGATTAGATGTGATAATGATGATGGTAATGATGATGATGATGCGATCATATATTGGGGGCTCACCCAGGTGCCAGGCATTTTGCTACACACTTTACACGTATGATCTCATTTCATCCTTGCCACAGTGGTGGAAAGTAGGTAAGGTCTGTTATTACCCCTATTTTATAGACGAGGAATCGGAGGCTTTCAGAAGTAAATGGCTGACTCGAAGTGTCATGGTGAATGAATCTGTTACTTAAACCCACTGACCTCTCTGATTCAAGATCCCAGACATTTAACCACTTTACATGGGCAAAGGGCTGGCTACCCAGTAGACTGGCAACAAATGCTGCATGTCACTCTGCTTGTCCTGGAAGTAAACAAGCAGAACAGAATATAAGAATCTGGTCTCAATCCCAGCATGGACCAAAGCTTTTCCTCATCGCTTCCCCAGCCTGCCACACACTCCCATCATCCTTTCTTGAATTGAAAGATGACAAATGGATCTTTGTGTTCTCATGAAACACATCTGGGTTCAGAGAGCCAAGAAGACTCTACAGTCACTTTCTCCTTTTTCAGGGAAGGTGGGGGAAAGGAGAGGAGGGAGGGGACCTTGAGCAAGTGATAAATTGACAGCTTCCCTTACAGTGTCCTCTTATGGAGAGAACAGTGCTGGGGAGTTCCTGGTGATTTTTCACGATGTCCCTGGAGCCCGAGGTCTGATTTATACATCAGTACTCCCTACTGCCCTTTGCTCGTTTGTACTGTGGTTGGCTATAGGCTAAAGAGCTAGACCCCACCAAGCTGTTAGCAGTGAGGAAAAGGGTGTTTGATATCCTGCACTGGGAGCATACAGAGGCATTTCTAGAAGCATTGGCTCAAATGAGAGACCACAGGGGAACTCAACAAGACCAAAATGCCCAGTTGGAGTATGCAGTGAACCAAGCCCTGCTGCAAAGAGGGCAAGGATTTGATTTCCTGACTTTTTTTGCGTGTGAGAAGCCTTCAGGAACACTTAATTCAGTGACCTGGAAAAAGAAACGCAGGTACAGAGAGTAGGGAAGATAATGAGACGGAAACTCTGCTGCCCTTTAATTGCAAGTTTCTGCTGCCAGAGGGGGGTCTTTCCAGAATGCTCAGCCAGCATTCCCCTCCCTGTTTAAATTTCTTCATTAGTCCCCCCTGGCTCTCAGTGAAAACCAACTTCATGATGAGACCCTGCGCAATGTTGGCTTACTCCTCTGCCCCCTCTCATCCCTCCCCTTTTCATGACCAGAGCTCCAGCTTCCCTGAGCCACCAATCCCTGTGGCAGACCATGTGCCCACCCATTGACATGTCTTTGCACCCCATTGCTACTGCCTGGATCTTTCTTGCACACCTCTGCTGGCTTTCATTTATCTTTCAAGCTCAGCTCAGCCACCGCTTTCCTCCAGGAAGCCCTTCCTGACTCCCCTCAAATCAGAGGCCTTCAGAAGTAAATGGCTAACTTGAAGTGTCACCGTGGGTGGATCTGTTATTCAAACCCACTGATCTCTCTGATTCAAGATCCCAGACTTCTAACCACTTTGCATGGGCAAAGGGCTGGCTACCCAGTAGACCAGCAACAAATGCTACCTGTCTATCCTCTTCTGTCACAGAAGTGCCATTGTCTACCCTTTTCTGTCACACCATATTATATACTACTATGTTTTGTCTATTTACCTCCTTGTCTTCCTGACCAGACATTAAATTCTTTGAAGGCAGGTCCATTTCGTCTCTCAACTGTTCACTGTTTAAACCTCTAGGGCCAGCACAGTGCTTGGAACATGATAAATGATGAGTAAATATTTGTTGCTTAAATGGATCTCAGTAGGGACCTCTGGAAAGAGAGTGGTTCTTTCCAATACAAGACCCCTAAATCTCGTTCAAATCCAGGTGGGCTCATTCCTAAAAGGCAATCTGGGGGCAGTGGGATGAATAGAAAGATGTTCATGCTTGAAGCCACAAGATATGGGTTTACATTCTTGGACAGTAAATTTCTTGCTAGACTGTAAGATCTTTAAAGAAAGAACTCTTGTCTTATTTAATTATTATACCCGCAGTGCCTAGCACAGCCCTTGGCACAGAGGAGGAACACTGTTTTCTTGTGGGCATGCATGGACGAATTATCTCAACTCTGCCCATAACTATCTGGATGACTGAGCTTGTTACCAGACCCTAGTCTTCTTGACTTGAAAATGGGTGTACCGGGAATACTATGCAGCCATAAAAGAGAATGAGAGCATGTCCTCTGCCAGGAACATGGATGAAGCTGGAGGCCATCATCCTTAGCAAACTAACATGGGAACAGAAAGCCAAATACCACATGTCCTCACTTAGAAGTGGGAACTAAATGATGAGAACACATGGACAGAAAGAGAGGGATGGGATGGGTGCAGTGCCTCACCGCCTGTAATCCCAGCACTTTGGGAGGTCAAGGCAGGTGGATCACTTGAGGTTAGGAGTTTGAGACTAGCCTGGCTAACACGGTGAAACCCTGTCTCTACAAAAAATAGCAAAATTAGCCAGGCATGATGGTGCATGCCTATAATCCCAGCTACTTGGGAGACTGAGACAGGAGAGTCACTTGAACTGGGAGGTGGAGGTTGCAGTGAGCTGAGATCGCACCACCACACTTCAGCCTGGGGACAACAGACACTTGAGCGGGGAGGGTGGGAGGAGGGAGAGGTTGCAAAAAATAATAACGATTGGGTACTAGGCTTAGTACTTGGGTGATGAAATAATCTGTACAACAAACCCCCACGATGCAACACGAGTTTACCTATATAACAAACCTGCACATGTCCCCCTGAACCTAAAATAAAATTTAAAAAGCAAAAGAAAATACTGGGGAAAGAGAGAACAGTTTAAAGGGTCTTAAATGTCAAGTCTTAATCTTGATTGCAGTCTTAAACTTGAATTGAGATTTTAAAAACATGCACATAGAAGACTTAGAATTTATATCACATGATAACACATGATTCCCAGTGGGATACATCTATGAGGATTTTCCACTTCTGTTTTCTGAAGAATGAGTGACCAAAATAAATGTATTAGATCTGCAGTGAGAATAAACAAACACATGAGTTCTCTCAAATAGAAGCTAATAAGGATTAAAATATGTGTAAAACGTCTCACACAGTTTATCTCACATGGTAAAGGGAAATAATTGTTTTTCCTATTCTCGTTGTCAATATTGTGATTCCGTAGCCATATGTAAATTGATATCCACTATTAACAAAAGTAAGCCAGTGAAAGCTAGATGTCCAGTACTTTTAACGTATTACATGGGTGTAACATTATCCAGCTCTTAAGAGATTGTTGTTCATGGAAACGGGTTGTGTAATTTAGTGCCCTGCTCAAAGTTTGTGCTTGTTTAATGTTGCCTCAATTGGATATCAGGAGCCAGGTTTTAAAAATGTTCCATTTGCACTCTAGAAGGAAAGACTGGGCCCTACTCAGATGGATTATTGTAAAGTTAGCTGGTATGGAACAAGAAAAAGTAGGAGAAATGACACATCAGAAGTGATCAGAGCAAATTTTCATCCATTGGTTGGAATCACCCAATGAGCAGTGAGAAATTGACGTGACAGTCTTCCCTAGTAGGGGTCTTGCTTGTGCCTCCTGTGAATGCCAGCATTCTGATTCCAGCTCCGTGTCAGGCTCTAGGCTTGTGTCTGCTTCATAGGGGGCCATGACAGATCTATCAACAACAGCAGAGCTGCTTGTGAAAGAGACCATTTATCCCCTGCAGTTCCTGGAGTAAGATCCATGGAGATCCAATTTGCTTCTGGTCAAATCCTCGCCCCCCAGCCCCACACTGGGAAGAAGGGAGGGAAGAAAGAAGGAAATGCAGGCCGGGCAGCATTGCATTTCACAAACTAAGAGGGATGTGATTTATAAGAAATAGAAACGACCTTTCGAAAACATTTTGACGGGGATAGAATGTTTCTAAATTCACAGTATTTGACACATTTCCCCTTCTGCCCATTCTTCTTTCTCTTTCTGCCTCTTTCCCTCCATCTCTCTGATACTTACCCACCAGGTAATAAGCACCAGGCACCTTTCAATGAAGGGGGAAAGGAAAGGAAGGTAGAACATGAGGAAGACCTAGATTCTGCTCTCAAGATAAATTCACATATTTCATTTTCAGTCAGAGATGATGTCTCATTTAGCCAGCAGCTCCCTTGGGGGAATGAGATGTTTCTTGTAAGCAACTTTTCCCAATAACTGAAGCTTATCCTATTAAGCCTTGGAAGTTAAAAAAAAAGTTAACTATTTGCAATAAAAGTTTTAAATAAATCCTTTCCAAGTTTGCAGGCTCTATGAGGGTGGCAGGCATTCCCTGTGTATGCTCAGAGTCAGTTTTTCCCTGCCTGCTCGTGCATTGACCTATTTGGTGCCTATGTGGCACTTCTCAGACATTCTCTCATTTAGATGCTCTCTTGCTCTGCCAGGAAGGGCAGACCTGTGATTCAGGCTCAGGTCAGCTTGATTCTAAAGAGAAAACTATTGACTGCTTCTGGAACCATACAGGACCTTCCTTGGTGCCTGGGAATCCTTCAGAGCCACTATCTTGAAACATGGGGCTCCTCCAGGTCCACATCTAGTGTGGAAGTTTGCCATCTTTGACATTGTTAGGGGCAGTCTGCTGTGTCTACCCCACCTCTTCCCTTCCTCCTTGGGGAATGGAGCATCTGGAGAACCAAATTCATTAAGGATTGACAGCTAGAGATGCACGAGGAGCCAAGGGGCAGAAGACTTGGTTTTGGTGTGAGAGCCATGGGGAAGGCCACGTGGGTGTTCTGAATTTCTTTTAATAATCCTGGTGTTTTAATTGGGCTTCCCTGCTTCTATAGACCTAGAGATGAGGATGTGATGGCAAGTGGTTTATTGAGGGGTGATCCCAGGCCACACCAATAGAGGAGTGGGGAAGTGAAACAGAGGGTTAAGGCAGTGGTAATGGGTGCATCAAAGAGCAGGTTACAACTTGGGGGGATTGGGGTGCAGTCCTAAAATACGCATGCCTCTGGGTCATGCCACCCATCAAATGGGGGCTGGAATATCCATCAACCAATGCCCACCCATAGTTGGTTGAGGTCTCCAAGTGTTCTAGGCAGCCCTTATTTCCAGCCAGAGAGAGTCCTCCAGCAGAGGATCTTAGGGGCTTGCTGTAGAAAGCTGCTGCACAAAGTAGCAATAATTACGGTAACTACTGTAATAAGAAGGACAGCACCTGCCCCCCCCCCTTTTTTTTTTTAGATGGGGTCTTGCTCTGTCACCCAGGCTGGAGTGCAGTGGTGCGATCTTGGCTCACTATAACCTTTGCCTCCCAGGTTCAAGCAATTCTCCTGCCTCAGCCTCCCGAGTAGCTGGGACTACAGGTGCCCACCACCATGTCCAGCTAATTTTTTGATATTTTTAGTAGAGTCGGGGTTTTACCATGTTATTCAGGATGGTCTCGATCTCCTGACTTCATGATCCACCCGCCTCAGCCTCCCAAAGTGCTGGGATTATAACCGTGAGCTACCAAGCCGACTGCTTCTTGAGTTCCTTCTGTGTGCCAAATATTTGTCCTGGGCACCTCACTTACATTATATCATTAGTCCTCACTGCAACCCAGAGAGACCAGGTACTACAATGGTCCCCACTTTACAGATGGAGAAAGTGAGGCTCTGAGTGGATCAGCAATTTGCCCAAGTTATCACAGCCAGGGAGTGGTGATGCCAGGATTTGAATCTAGGTTTGTTCTATACACTTTCCCCATTTTCCTTTTGGAGAAGAACATTGTATTTTGGAATATTTAGGCTCCCATGCATCTCTCATCTGGGAAGTAGAATGTATTCCTCTCATATGGTGGTTCTCACGTTTCATGTGTGCTTGCTTAAAATTTGCATTCGCAGCAGACACATACTGAATCAGGACCTCGGAGAGTGGGGCCTGGGAATCCAGTTTTGAAGCAGGTGGTCTCCTGGTAAATTATATGCTAGTAGCTCTTTCTTCCATGGGTAGGGAAAAGGAAAAGCCACATTTTGGGAAAAGGGTGCACATTTCCAGCTGGAAAAACAGTTTCCATTAAGTGTGACATAGTGTGCTTGCAAAGCCTTGCTGTGGTCCCTCTTCCCTCTCTCTCCAGAGTCTATGTAATTTCAGGGCTCGCCTAATCCTGCCGACTCTATTAGCAGATCCTGATGTGCTGGCTCTCGTTCTTGACATCTGAATCTCCATGCAAGGTTTAAGTGCCTGGGCATTGGAGATATTTCTCTTGGGGTTTTCTGCATGAGCAAGGCTGTGTTTCCACTGCTAATGCTGCCCTCTGAAGCCCCTGGCTAGAAGGAACAGTGCCTCCCACTCTTGGGACAGAGATCAAGGAGGGCTTTTCTATTACTGCAAGAGACAAGCAACAAGGGACTCTGGAGAGAAAAAATACCAAGGAGGAGAGCAGGAAATAGGCCAAGGTCGTGGGCAGCCTCGCCCGTCCTGCCTTGGCTTGGCAGTGGTCTACATGTTAAATTAAATTACATGGCCCTGATTCAAAGTCCTGCCCACGAGATAGCAACAGGTCTTCTTTACATGTGCAAGGCACTCTTCCAGCTGAGTTTATTAGAGAAGACTCATAGGTGGGAGTGTTAGAAAGGAAAAAATTTCTTTCTTGAAGTTTCTGGGGTGGAGTCCAGCTATTCCAAGTACAGAAACTTCTTGGTTCATCTCCCCTTTGACATCAGCAGATTTCCCCCAGCTCAGGGCTTCCCAAACATCAGTCTGACTACGTCATGGTCCTTGGAAACCTCCAGTGGCTTCACAGCACCTGCAGAATCAAATGCAGGCCCCTGCCATGGCTTTCAGGCCCCCCCACCACCCCTCCTTCCTCATGTCCCCACGGTTTGTTTTGTTCTTATCACTTTAAAAGACCCATTGACCTTTAACTTTTGACCCTTGAACTCACCACACTTGCTCTGGCTTGCAAACCTTTGTGCCAGAACTCAACCTCACCTACCCTTGGCACCTACCCAAGGGCTTCCCTCATACCCCATCCTTCCCCATCCCATTTCCCTGAAATATTTTTTCATGATCTTATGATCCCTGCTATTATTTATCTACTTATGCATTTATCTTTCCTCCCCATAAACAGAGAGGCTGCATTAGCCTTGTTCATTGTGTATCTCCAGTACCTGGGGCACTCCAGGCCAAGCTAAATGTTGAATGAATGAAAGGCTTATTTCACATTTAGCAGAGCTCTGCATAAGGGTTTTGAAGCATCGTGAGCATTCCCTTGGGGACTGGAATCTTTCCTGTAAGTCTGAGAGTCTGAGAGTCTTAGAAAAGGAAAAGACAAAGCCAGGTCACAGTAACTCAGGATTTTGATTATCCTTGTGAAGTCAAGCAACTGTAGTGGGAAGAGTTAGGTGATATCTTAGGCTTGTCTCAAAGAAGGGCATTTTGACTCAGGTAGTCATAGCTCCCGGGAACCTTCTGCTTTACCCACACCAACCCCAAGGTGCTAAAGCAAAAAGAGTGCAAGTCGTGAAGGCATCTAGCATCATGGTTAAAAGTTGGGCTGGGAACCTCTGTCTCTTACTGGCCATTTGACCTTAGGTAAGTTATCCAAATTTGATGAGCCTGAGCTTCTCACTCTGTAAAATGGGACTAACAATAGCTACTGCTTCTTAGGGCTGTTACGAGGATTAAATGAATGATGTAAAGCACTCAGGACATTACCTGACACATCATACATGTTAGCTCTTGTTATTTGCAGCATTCTGCAGCCTTTATGACACTCACGACCAACAGCACTTCCAAATGTTTTTCAACTGTCTTAGACTTTCTGGTGTTTTGTCCTCTTTTTGTAGATTCCAAAATGTCTAAGTCAACTTTCCCAGTCTAACTCAGACATTTGTCTAACACTCTGTCATGATTTTATCCATAATTACATATCAGCTCTACTATTTATATTTATTTTCTATTTATGGCCTTTTTAAACTTAAATTTATTGAAAGATGAAAATATATCTCATTATCATAAATGAAATCTCAACATCATTTGCCATTACTATAAGGTGTGTTAGTCTGTTATACATTGCTATAAAGGAATACCTAGGCTTGGTAATTTATAAAGAAAAGAAGTTTCTTTGGCTCACAGTTCTGTAGGCTGTACAAGTATGGCACCAGCATCTTCTTGGCTTCTGGTAAGGCCTTGTAGCAGAAGGAGAAGGGGGAGCAGGGGTGTCACATGGTGAGAGAGGGAGCAAGAGAGATAGAAGAAGGTGTCAGGCTCCTTTACACAATCAGATCCCAGGGTCTCTAACAGAGTGAGCACTTACTCGTTACCATAGGGAAGGCACCAAGCCATTTGTGAAAGATCCGCTCACATGACTCAAACACCTTCCACTAGGTCCACTTCCAACATTGGAGGTCATGTTTCAACATGAGATTTGGAAGCGACAGATATTCAAACCATCTCGTAAGGCAACCTGGAAAAAATAAATTTTCTTTTCTTTTTGTTTTTTTTTTTTTTTGAGACAGAGTTTCACTCTTGTTACCCAGGCTGGAGTGCAATGGCGCAATATCAGCTCACCACAACCTCCGCCTCCTGGGTTCAGGCAATTCTTCTGCCTCAGCCTCCTGAGTAGCTGGGATTACAGGCACACACCACCATGCCCAGCTAATTTTTTTTGTATTTTTAGTAGAGACGGGGTTTCACCATGTTGACCAGGATGATCTCGATCTCTTGACCTCGTGATCCACCCACCTTGGCCTCCCAAAGTGCTGGGATTACAAAAAATAAATTTTAAATGGAAAACCCATTGATAAAACTCCCTGTGGATCCTGCTATCTGTTGAAATCTGGGACCGGAGATAGCATGTGTTAGAGAGACCTTCTCTCTGGTGCCATCAGATTGAAAGAGAATTGGAGAGGGCCTTATGTCTCACCATGTGATTCAGCATTGTCTCCTACTGCCTATGTCCCTCCTTACTCCCCTTCTTGACTCTTGCTGGTCCCAGGTCTAACTTCTTCAGAGAGGAATTCAGAGCCCCATCAGATCCGTGAAATACCGAACAAGAGAAAATTGGGGGAAATATGCACAGATATTCCAAAACAGTCAGCTAGGCTGGTGGTTCTCACACCTAAGCGTGCATCTGATTCACCTAGAGGGCTTGTTAAGACCCAGAGTTCTGCCTGCTGCAGCCTAGCCTCCGAGTACTGATTCCGCAGGTCTGCCGTGGGGCCCCAGAAAAGTTCCCAGGTGGTGCTTACGCTGCTGGTCTGAGGATGCTACTTTCAGAAACACTGAATTAGACAAATGGGAGAAATCAGTGTCGAGTCTGTGCCTGCATATTTGAACCATTATTTTAAAGAGAACTCTCAAATCAGAAAGAGAGTAGGGGGCAACTGTAAAGTTCCTACTTCTCAGTTTACTGATGTGTCTGCTTTTAATACTAAATCTCCAAGCAGCCTGAGGGCCACCATCTGGCAAAGATATTGGCTGCTGGAAGTTAGGTTGGTATGCACAGAATGGTAAGAGAATCCAAGGGGATATGAATGGGCTACTTATGGCATCTTCCGCAGTGTGTGTCTATCCTATGGACATAAAACTCTAAAAGAAAAGGACAAAGCCAGGCTGCAGTAATTTGTGATTCTTATTATCCTTGTGAAGTCAGGCAACTCCAGGGGAAGGAGCAAGGTGTCCTCTTAGGCTTCTCTCAAATGAAGACATTTTTACTCTAAACTCTTCAACTTTATGCCTCTAAAACTTAATACCTGGCACCGATTTCATTACAATTGGAAGCCCTGGTTGAATGTGTCCTACAGCTTGAGCCTTTAAGAAAAATGGGCGGCCACCTTTGAGACCACTGACCCAGGTTTTCTGTCAGGGCAAGTCGGTTAATCCCAGTTTTTCCATCTGTAAAATGGTGATGATAATAATGCCCATTTTGTAAGGTTGTTATAAAGACTAAATGACATCGTACAAAATGAGTCTTCGAGTAAATGGAAGATGATGAGGAGAACTGTGATGATGATGATGGTGATTATAAATACAGGCTGATGGGAAAAGCATGGTATTTGATATTTTTTAAAACATGAAATCCATGTGGGCAGTGCTAATAAAACAGCTGCCACGCACTCTTGGACCACCTAAGACTGACCTGAGAAAGTGGGATACTGGGAGCCTCTCTCCAGCGTTAATTTCCTGGGTTGCTGAGGATATGCCTTCGCAGTGGCTGTCCCATATCATCTCACATCTTAGTATCCACAGCACCCAGAGCTTTCCAGACCATGGGGGTATCCCATCTATCCACTTATCCATCTACCTACCCATCCACCATCCATCCATCCATCCATCCATCCATCTGTCATATTCATCCAGCTATCCATTTATTTATCCATTCACTTACCCATCTGTCCACACATCACCCATTGATATATCTGTTCATTAATCTCCCACCCATTCATCTATCAACCCATTTATCCACCCACTCATCCATTTACCTGTCCATCCAACTACCCATTTATCCATCTATTCATCTACCCACCCATCCATCTGCCATCCATCCATCAATCTGTTCAGCCACCCATCCATCTATCCACCCATCCATCCATTCATCTACCCCCCACCCATGCATCCATCCATCCACCAATTTATGCATTCACTTACCCATCCATCCATCCATCCATCAATCCACTCAACCATCCATCTACACACCCATCCATTCCCCATCCATCTACCCATCCATTCATCCATCCATCCACTCATCCATCCATCCATCCATCCACTCATCCATCCATCCATCCATCCATCCATTCACCCACCCACCTATCCACTCACTTAGTCATTCACCTATCCATCTTTCTCTCTTTATCTCTCTCAGGTTAAAGTGCCACAACAAATGCACCAAAGAAGCCCCACCCTGCCATCTCCTGATCATCCATCGAGGAGGTAAGTATTTAACACTTACTGTTCTAGGGGTAGGGGCGAGGTGAGTCTCCTGCAGGCCCCCAGATAGCTGTCCAACTAACCCACCCTGGTTGGTTCCGAATACCTCCTGCTCCCCACACACTTGCCTCATTGTTTCTTTCTCTCTGACACCGTTCTTCCTGACATCTGTCTCCTCTATACTCCCCTATGCGTGTTCTCCTTATTTCTTGCTCCTGTACTGGTTGCTCTGACACTTTAGCCCGCTCTTTCTTCCCGCTCAACCCTTGCTCTCTCGTCCTATCTCCTTTCCTAATTTCTAGCCTCTTCTGTTTACCCCAATCCCATTGCTTTTCTTTCCACCAAAAAAGAGCACCGGCTGGGTGTTTTTCCATTGTGTATTCTCTAGATTTAATCAATTGGCCTTGCAAAAGTGGGCATGGGGAGGGGTATGTCTTGGGGCCTATTGGTTTGGGCCATCTGTGTCCCATTTCACGAGGCCCTAGGAGTGTCTGGGCCGACCTGTCCAGGCAGGGAGTTAACAGCCCTAGGAGAGCCGCTACCAGGATTCTACTACGCAAAAGCAAGATGAATCTGGCTGGAAGGAAAGACAGAAGAAAGGCTTTTCCCTGACTGCCAAGGACTCATAAGGGACACTACCTTGGGAAGTCTTGTAGTCCAACTTTCAAAATGGTTTCCCTGATCCTTGTCCTATGGGGCAATCACCCCCAAACCCCATTATCCATGTTGAAATGTATCCCTGAGGGACTTTCTGAACCTGTGCTGCCCAAAACAGTAGCTGTTAGCTGAGTGGCTAATAGCTGTATTAGATGGGTGGCTATTTAAATTTAGATTAATTAAAATCAAATAAAAACACAAATATAGAGCATTTTATGGATTGCAGAAAGTTCTACTGCACGCCATGGGCCAGATCCTTGCTATTCAAAGCAATGAACCAGCAGCATCAGGATTGCCTGTGAGCTTGTTAGAAATGCATAGTTTATGGCTCCACCCCAGACCTATGAATCAGAATCTGCATTTTAAACAGGATCTGCAGGGAACTTCTATGCCCCTTAAAGCTGAGAAGCACTGCTCTGGAGCAGGAGTCAGATATAAACTAGGATGTCTATGAGGGCCAAGTAGCTGTCCTAAATGAGAGAAGTTGGCCAGATGGGGCTGTGGCACACTGGAAAACCCAAGTGCCATCTGGAGAGGGTAGCCAGCCACTCCAGCTCTGTGGACCTACACTGCCAGCATTTCTGACATTTCCAACAAAAGCCCAAATAGAGAATTTTTGCCATATGCTTATTTTTAAATATAAGCAGTTTATTAAAATATTTCAAACTCTTGCTGGCCACATCCCTACAAACCCCTCATCTATAGGATGGCTAGAGCCTTTGAATCATCAGGGAGCAACTTTAGGGTACAGCAACTCGCTAATCCGACAGAGTCCTCTTTCCCTGTCCTCGCACTTTCCCACTCCCATCTCCCCTGGCCTTGCTCAGTGCATATTCCTGGGAATCTGCCCTGATTTAGAATGAACCCAAGGGAAACCTAAAGGAGGCAAATTGCTGCCGAAGACACTGTGATGCGTCCCAAAGCCAACGGGCAGTTGGTTTTCGATGATCTTTGCATTGCTTATCTCCAAAACCAGGAAAACTGCAAGTGAAGGCAAAGTCTTCAGCTCCTTTCTCTTGCCCTTCCCACTCCACATCCTTAATTGAGAACCATCTGTTCCTTGAATAAGTGTATTCACTCAATGAGGCTATTTTAAAACCTGAATTCTCACCTCTCTTGAGACCCTGCCTTGGGTCAGCCTCATTGGAAAAATTGCCTCCCACCAAATTCTCTATGCAGAGGTTTCTGTCAGAACCCGGTTCCCATATGGACAGAACCAGCCTGCTTGGAAGGTGCTGGTGCTCAGAGGCTGACATTTGAAGAAAGGCTCCCTCCCACCCACCCTCAAGGCCAGGCCACCTTTTGTTCAAAGGCAGCAGGTGTCTGCACATGCAGAGCAAACTGAACTTTGCAGAAATCCACCAGCTTCTTGCTTTTTCTCTCTGTTGGTTGGAAGTTGAAAATACAGTCAGTTTCCATGGTGATGGCAGCTCAGGCTAAGCAGAGAAATGAAATCCCTGGGTCAGTCTGGAGCTTAAACTTCTCAACTAACACCCTCCTCTCACCACCACAAAAAAAAAAGAAGAAGAAGAAAAAAAAAAAAAAACAGCTAACGAGTAGCAATAGCAAGCATCAAATTTGATTTTTGAGCTTCTCGCTTTTGTCCTTTGCCGTGTTCCCTGTGAGTAACAGAAATAACAGGAGAGAGAGGGGTTTGGGTGATGTGATTTGGATCAGGAAGCATTTATTTAGCATCCACTATGTGCCTGGCTTCCTGGAACAGCTGTCTTTCTTTCAAGGATCCTTGTTTAGGGCAAAGTGTTTCAATGTGCAGCAGGCTTCTTAGGCCTAAGGAATCCCAAAAGGCAGGAAAGGCAATCCTAATACAGAGGTTAGAAAGTTAGGGACAGGGCACTATGATGAGCTTATCCACTCATCACAGGCCCTGAGAAATTGGAAACCGTGTGTATTTAAAATGAGTTTAGATTCTGATGATATGAAACAATTACAGTATTTTTAAAAACCTGACAGCTTTAGTTTTATTATTATCATCTTAATTGTCAAAAGTCATATATGGACAATAGAAATATTTTACAAACCACAGAAAATACACTGATCCCACCACCGTGACAAAATGATGATCACTTTTGGTGAATTGTCCTCTAGTCTTGGGCGTGGGCCTAAGAGGTGAGATCTGAGCTATGCTCTCCTGGCATAACCAAAGCTAAAGTGATACTTAAACTCCCAAATCATTGTTTTTACCCCTACGGATCCAGCAAGGTTAGTCCGGACAGAGTCCGTTCCATGTGACATCAACAACCCTCTACGGAAGCCACCTCGGTATTCAGACCTGCACATCAGTCAGACGCTCCCCAAAACCAACAAAATCAACAAGGTAAGGCTTGGCTTCTGCTGGGTCTGGACATGTGGGGCTGGTACTGCTGGGTGAGGGGCAGGAGGGAGGAAGGGTTGATCTGGGAGCATGGCACTCCCTCCCAGCCCGTCTCGGCTCTCCTAATTCTGTGATGTTTGTGTTGAGTAAAGCTTGAGGGACAGCCAGAGATCAGTGGAGAGATTTATGTGCCAGAAATCTAATTTAGAGAGAGGGCACGTTGGAATGAGAATGGATGAGAGTGTCCAAGAAGGCACAATGGGGATGGGAAGAGAGACTTAAAAGGAGTTTCCTTAGTGGTCCAGATCTCACTTGCTTTGCTCTGTGAGAGGTTTTGCCATCTGTATTAGTCTGTTTCATGCTGCTGATAAACATATACCTGAGACTGGGTAATTTATAAAGAAAAAGAGGTTTAATGGACTCACAGTTCCATGTGACTAGGGAGGCCTCACAATCATGGTAGAAGGCAAAATATACATCTTACATGGCGGCGGACAAGAGAGAGCTTATGTGGGGAAACTCCCCTCTGTAAAACCATCAGAACTTGTGAGACTTATTCCCTACCATAAGAACAGCACAAGAAAGACCAGCCCCCATGATTCAATTACCTCCCACCAGGTCCCTCCCATGACATGTGGGAATTGTGGGAGCTACAATTCAAGATGAGATTTGGGTGAGGACCCAGCCAAACTGTAACACCATCTTCCAGGACCAACTTTGCAGATGATTCTGGGCTTTCTGACACATCTGTCCCATCAGACCTCCAAGGAATAGGGGTCTATATCTGAGCTTCTGGTGGAGGCTGGATGGCTGGGTTTTCTTTGGGGCCTTGAGCTCTGGGCAACAGGTAGTTTGGTTGGTTTCCACCCTCAGACAGGTAGTCAGCAGTGAGTCCCTCTGTGCATCTTTCTTTCATTTGCCTAGATATTTCTGGCATGATTTCCACATCCCTTATTTGATCTGCTGATGGGGCTGTACCAAATCTATCCAGGGACATGCCAAGCCTCACAGCAGGAGGCAAAGGTTGCACACACCAATAGGTGATTTCCCAAGCATCTCAAAGCTTTCATGCTTTACGTTGAAGGTAGATGTCTGAATCCATTTGCATTGCTATAAAGGAATATCTGAGGCTGGGTAATTTATAAAGAAAAATGTTGATTTGGCTCACAGTCCTGCAGGCTGTACAAGAAGCCTGACACCAGCATCTGCTTCTGGGGATGCCACAGGCTGCTTCCATTCATGTTAGAAAGTGAAGGGGAGCAGGCACCATACAGTGAAAGGAAGGAAGGAAGCAAGAGAGAGGAGGTGAGAGAGAGAGGGAGAGAGGAGAGGTGGCAGACTCTTTTAAACAACCAGCTCTAGGAGGAATTAATTGAGTGAGAAGTCACTCATTACTGCAAAAAAGGGACCAATGAGGGATCCACCCCTGTGACCCAAACACCTCCCACTAGGCCCCACCTCCAACATGGGGTTCAAATTTCAACATGAGATTCAGAGGAGACAAATATCCTAACTATATCAGTGGGAAAAGTGCATCAGCCCAAGGATCAGCAGGTCACTGACCTGTGTCCAGGTCCTAAAGGAGCATCATGATAGCCAAGTCACTGTACATTGGCAGGGCACAGAGAGAGGACTGCCCCCTTCCCAATCCATTTCCTGCACAGCAGCCAGAGTGATGCTCAATGAACGTGATTTGAATTATGCCATGCCCTGCTTTAAACCCATCCAATAGCTTTCTGTTACATCTAGAAAACAAATCAGACTCTACTGAATCCTAAAAAGCCATGCATAATTTGGTCCCTCCTGTACCTCTGACCTCTCCTTCCATGTCTCCCCACAAAGCCCGTGTGTTCCCTTGCTCTTGAGCTATCTCACCCGCCATTTTCATCTCAAAGCTATTTGCCATCTGGCTCCTTGTGGCATCATTTCAGCAGTGGGGTGAACTTGGCTTCTGGAATCGGAATCAGGCAAGCCTGGCAATCAGCTGTGGCATTCTGTGCTTACTAGCTATAAGACTGAGTGAGTAACTTAATGTCTCTGAGCCTCAGTTTCCCTGTATGTAAAATGGGGCTGTTCCAGTTATCTACTGCAGCACAACAAGCTACTCAAACTTAGCGGCATATGACAATCATCCATTTATTATACTGATGGAGTCTGTAGGTCAGGAATTAGGACAGGGAGCAGGGGGAATGGTTTGTCTCTGCTCCATCATGGGAATCAACTGGGAAGACTTACACAGATAATGGCTGGAGTCATCTAAAACAGGGATTGGCAAACTATGGCTCACAGGCCAAATCCAGCCCACCATCTATTTTTGTAAATAAAGTTTTATTGGAACACAGACAAACCCTTATTTCTGTGGCTGCTTTTATGCTATAATGTCAGAGTTGAGTAGTCATGATAGAGACTGCATGGCCTGCAAAGCCTAAAATATTTACTGTCAGATTCTTTACAGAAAAGGTTTTCTGACCCCTGATTTAGAGGCTCTTTCACTCCATGTCTGGTGCCTGGGCTGGGTTGAGTAGAAGCCTGGGTTCAGCAGAGATGTCAACTAGAGCACCTGTATGTGGACTTGCTGTAATGCTTGGGTGTCCTCACAATATGGCTGCCTCAGGGCAGCTCATGGCTCAAAAAGCAACTGAATTAGCAAACAAGGTGGAACTTTGACTGTGTCACTTCTGTGCACGTTACTGATGGGAGCAGTCACAAGCCTGTTCAGATCCAAAGGGAAGAAATACAGACCTCAACTCTTAGTGGGAAGAGTCCACAGATTTGTAGTCATGTTTTAAAGTGCCCATGGTGGGCAATAAGAACACCAAACTCAGACAGTTGTTGTGAGGTTGGAATTCAACAATGAACATTCAGTGTACTTCCTGGCCCATAGTTAGGATCCAGGAAATTCTAGCTATTATTATCAGCTTAGATTTTGGGGCCTCTGATCAAAACATCAGGTGGGGTCCACTTTTCCTTTGTTATTTGTAAAAGATACAGATCTCTAGGAAATGGGATCCCCACTGCTAGGAGGGCTGAGCAAGTTCAAATGGTAAGGACCCTGGGAAGTATAATAACTGTGCATCCCTTATAACCCATTCTTTCCTTTGTGACATTTTGAGGGGCAAGGAGCAGAGAACCACCTAGAGACCTTTCTCTCTGGCTTTACAGACACAATGAGCCTCCTGGTGTCAGATGAGACTGAAACATAGGTCAGATAGATCAGTGACTGTGACATTGTTCTGCTTGTCAGCCAGCAGGAGAATTTGATAAGGGAAATAAATTAACCTATATTAAGAAAGCAGCTTTGACATGAAGGTGGACAGGATCTATCATAAGGTGGGTTATTTTTTCCCCATTTCTCTTCTCACTGGCCTCACACAGATTCTTCTTGTCAGGCAATGGTGTGGTTAGTGCAATAAATTTCTGAGCCAATTTGGTCCAAAGATTTTTTTGTGTGTTCTTTGTCTTGTCTCCTGTCTAGTTCAGCCAATCCAGGTTCACAAAGGCCTTGCTTTTTCACCTAGCACAGTGGTTAGAGTGTAGATTTTGGAGTCAGGAAGCCTGGGCTTGCAACTCAGCTCTTTAACTTGCTGTGTGACTGTGGGCCAGTTATCTCAAGATCTGTCTACCTTAGTTTTCCTTTCTGTAGAATAGACAAAATAGGAGGTATTATTGGGGTTGCAGAGAGGTTTAGATGTGTGATACATATAAAGGACTGAATACTCAAGGCATGGAAGTATCTTGATAATGAAGAAGACAGAGAAGGAGAAGGAAGAGGCAGAAGGAATAGGAAGAAGGAAGGAGGAGGAGGAAGAGAAGGAGAAATAAGAAGGAACAAGAGGAAGACAGTGGGATGGTTGAGGAGAATGGGGGAGGGGGAAGGAGGAGAAGCAGAAGCAATAGCATCTGCCAATTCCTATGGGACCAATCTACAACCCTTGTACTTACACATCAAGGCATCAAAAATACCATCTGCGGTAGTGGCACAGGCTGAATTTTTGCCTGCTGTAGTCAAGCTGTTTGAAGTGGCTGCATGCTGGCTTGCTTTTGTTGGTTGGCTGCAAGGTACAGAGACCCGCCTAGGCTGGCTCAGCAAAATGAGTTGTCTTTTGTAAAGGATGGACATGGAGCAATTCAGAGAGAGGGAAATCATCGTTTAGCAGCTGGGCCTCATAGAACTAGACATAGAGGATGGTCCTGAGCTCAGTCCAGCTCCTTGGACCCAAAGCAAGCTCATGGACCATTGTTCTGGTCTTCCATCATGACCCTGACTCAGCTACTCTTTGTGGGTCTGCTCTGATGTGTTGTTACCATTGGCTGGCTTCCTCATCTTCTACTTTTGTCTTTCTTTTCTCTATCACTGCTTCTGCCTCCATATAGTTCCTATTCCTTGTGACCTTTGTTTTCTTTTTCTTTGTATTCTGGCCTGTTGTGGCTCCCCTATTCTCTTTGAACCTCATCTAATCTCAGCCTTTGCTCCTAATACTCTCTGCTCTTCTTCCTAATTACTTATCTCATCATTCCATCCCATATTATAGGTCACTGGTCAGTTCCCATTATGCTCTGGCCTATGGTCCTGTGTTGGGAGTGGGTTATGGAGGTCACAATACACATGTGTCTGTTTAGGACAGTCCATTGAACAAAGGATGTTGGGTTAGAGGGTGAAGACAGTTTCTTTAGAAAGTGTCCATGGGTCCACGGGAGAACAGTGACCATCGCTGCCATGTCCAAATCAGTGCTCAGCTGGGTGAAGTGGGAACTTGGGTGATGAACATGCTTCTATTTGATTTCCAGAGTCAGATGTGAATTTCTTATTTCTTGGCACAACCTTGTGTTTCTGCTCCTGAGCACTTGGGACTGGGCCACTAATGCCCTGTGTGACTCCAGGAGGCCATTTCCCCCACCTCAGAGTCTCAGCATGTAGAATGAAGTAGTAGTTGGACTGGATGGTCTCTGATGGGTGTTTCCAGCTCTCATCTATGTTCAGAAAGAGGAATTATGCCATTAGCCTTTCCCTGCATGATCTGGTAGAGTTTAATAAGTTTCCTTCTAATGGAACAAAACCACCAGCTGCTGGTCCCATTCAGACACAGATCTGGGTTTAACCTGCAAAAGGGATTTTCTCTCCTATTGTAACAATTCTGCCAGGAAAAGTGAGTACCATATGTATTAATGAGCCTGTCCTCAAAGAGGTAGAGATAAGTCCTTTTACCATAAAGACAATTTACCCTCCTTCTCTCCCTCTTTCCCTCTATCTTTTCTTCCTTTCAATTGCTTAGTTGACTCATTCATTTGTATAACATTCATTACCTACATCCTATGTTTTTGTTTCTGTGCTTGGCTTTGCAGATTCTAAGATGAATAAGTAACAGCCTAGTGGGAGGAAACAGACCTTCCTCCTTCATTTCTCTCTCCTTCTCTTCATCCATACAACCCTTCCTCTTTTCATTTCTTCCTTTCCTCTTTCCTTCATCCAGCACACATTTATTGAGGGGCCCACCCCCACAGTTGAAAATCCACATGTAACTGTTGATGCCCCAAACACAAAACTACTAATAGTCCACTGTTGATCAGAAGCCTTACCAATAACACAAAGAGTTTGTTAACATTTATTTTTTATGTTCTACGTCTTATATGCTGCATTCTTACAAAAGTAAGCTAAAGAAAAGAAAATGTTAGTAAGAAAATTCTAAGGAAGACAATATATATTTACTATTCATTAAGTGGAAACAGATCATCATTAAGGTCTTCATCCTTGTCGTCTTCATGTTGAGGAGTCTGAGGAAAAGGAGGAAGAGGAAGGGTTGGTCTTGCTGTCTGAGAAGTGGCAGAGGTGGAAGAAAATTCACATATAAGTGGACCAGTGCAATGCAAATCTGGGTTGTTCAAGGGTCAACTATACAGGTAAAAACAATGGACACTGTATGTAAAATAAACATAAGACCACTCTGAAAGAGGGTAAGAAGGAGGAAGACCAGCTAGGGACCCAAGCGATGACACAGTGGTGAGTTCCCTGAGACTTCTTTTAGCTTCATGTATCCCAGACTGAGAACTAAAGAAGCTGGCAACCTGGATGTGTCAATAGATTTAAAAAAAAAAAAAAAAGAGCCCCAACAAAAGCCTGCCCCATCTAGTCAAAGGCCCAGGAAAGGGACAGCTTAGCAAGAAAACTTTTACCCAATAACCATCCTATCCCAGCCAAACACCACAGAAAAATCTGTTTTCCTACCCACCCGTACCAGCAAAGACCAAGTAGGGAGTCTAGATTTCCATCTTTTGTCAAACTGAATGAAACCTGCCATCCCAATCCTCCTGCCAGAGGTGTTAGAGAAGGTTGAGTAGGGACTGTCATCCCTGCTGGTGGTAATGAACGCTTCCCTCACCCAGCAATAATGCAGCACTCCTTCCCACACCTGCTGAGGTAGGATTCAAGGAGACCTACTTTTACCACCACCATCATTAACAAGTCTGCTCCCTGCTTTTTGGTGTTCTTACCCCTCCCAGCAAGAGTGGTATCAGTGGAGGCCTATGGGGGAGCTGGATTTCAATCTCTTCCCAGCAATAATGAGGAACTCTTCCCCTCTTCAGGGGCTAACAGAAGCTGAATGGAGAACTTGGACTTCTACCCATCCCTGGCAATAACAAGGCAGTACCTCCCCTTTCTCTGCTAGAGCAGTGTCACAAGAATCCTACAAAAACAAAAGGTTTAAATAAGATCCAGAGTCTCACAACATAATACTCAAGTGTTCAGGCTTCAATTGAAAATTACTTGTCATACCAAGAAGCAGAAAGATCTCAAGCTGAATGGAAAAAGATAATCAATAGGAGCCAATGCTGAGATGACTGGGGTTTTAGAATTATCTGATGACACTTTTAAAGCATTCATTATAAAAATACTTCAATAAGCAATTATGAACATTCTTGAGACTAATGAAACATAAGAAGTCCCTGAAAAGAAACAAAGTGTCAGCAAAGAATCAGAAGATAAAAAGAAGAAGCATTTAGAAAATTTAGAACATACAATTAGAAAATACAGTAACCAAATAAAAAATTCAATGGATAGGCTGGGTGCAGTGTCTCATGCCTGTAAACCCAGCACTTTGGGAGGCCAAGGCAGGTGGATCACTAGAGGTCAGGAGTTTAAGACCAGCCTGGCCAATATGGTGAAACCCCATCTCTACTAAAAATACAAAAAAAAAAAAAAAAAAATGCCGGGCATGGTGGCGCATGCCTGTAGTCCCAGGTTTTCAGGAGGCTGAGGTGGGAGAATCCCTTGAACCCAGGAGGTGGAGGTTGCAGTGAGCTGAGATCATGCCACTGCACTCCATCCTGGTGACAGAGTGAGACTACATCTTATAAAACAAAGAAACTTTTTAAAAAATGGATGGACTCAACAAGATGGATGGGGCAGAGGAAAGAATTTGTGAACTTGAAGATAGAGTAATAGAAATTACAGTGTGGATAACAAAAAGAAAATGCCCTGAGCAGAGTATCAAGGACCCTTGGGGATTATAATAAAAAATCTAACATTGGTGTCACTGGTGTTTTGGAAGGAGAGAAGAGAAGAAAGAAGTCAAAGCTGAAAATGTTCTTAAAGAAATAGTGGTTGAAAACTTCCCAAATCACTCAAAAGACATAAACCTACAGATTAAAGAATCTCAGAAAACACCAAAGAATATCAGCTCAAAGAAATCCATGCTAAGAAACATCATTTCAAACTTCTGAAAACTGAAGAAGGCAGACAAAAGCATCTTGAAAGCAACAACAGAGAAACAATACTTTACCTATGGGAGAAACCATTCAAATGACAACAAATTTCTCTTCAGAAAGCATGGAGGCCAGAAGAAAGTGGCACAGCATTTTTTCAAGTGCTGAAAGAAAAGTTTTTAATTCAGAATTCCATGCATAGTGAAAATATTCTTAAAAATGAAAGACAAATCAGGGCATTGTCAGATGAAGGAAAACTAAGACTATTTGTCATAAGTATATATATCCTGAAAGAATAACTAAAAAGTATTTTTTAAACAGAAAAGAAGTAACAAAGAATCTTGGAAAATCAGGAAACAATAAAAAGAGTAAAAATGCAAATAAGATACAATAATACATATACCTTCTCCTCTTAAATTTTCTAAATTTTGTTTAAGAGTTGAAGCAAAAATTATAACACTTTCTGATGTGGCTCTGCATATACGTATAGGAAACATTTAAGACAGTTATTAAAGGGAGAGGGTAAAGGACATAAAGGAATACTTCACACAAACTGGTAAAACGTCAACACCAGTAGACTGCAATAAGTTATGTATATATAATATAATACATAGAGCAGCCATTTTAAAAGGTATGCAAGGAAATACACTCAAAAATACCCTATGTCAAGATGAAACTCTAAAAAATGTTTAAGTAACTCACAGGGAGGCAGGAAAAATAAAACAGATATTAAAAATGAAATTGGCAAACCTGTAGCAAGACCAACAAGAGAAAACTCTAATTACAATGATCAGGAATGAGATGGGACATCACTACAGACCTTGCAGTCATCAAATGGATAAAAAGAGAACATACAAACAATGCTACACATATACATTTTATAGCTTAGATGAAATAAACCAGTTTCTTGAAAATCACAAACTGCCACAACTCACCCAATATGAAATGTATAATTTGCATAGTCCTGTAAACATTAAAGAAACTGAATTTGTAATTTTAATATTATCATACTCCAAAAAAAGAAATCTCCAGATGGTGTCACTGAAGAGTACTACCAAATATCTAAAGAAGAATTAACACCAACTGTACACAATCTCTTTCAGAAACAGAAGAGTGTATTTTCCAATTCATGATATATACCCATATTACCCTGATACTAAAGCCAGACTACAAAAAAGGAAAACTATAGACTAATATTATTTATTAATATAGATGTAAAATACTTAACAAAATATTTAGAAAATAGAGTTCAGCAATGTATAAAAGTGAAGTTTATTTCAGGGATAAAAGATTGGCTCAATATCTGAAAAATGAATTAACATAATTCACCATATTAACAAGCTAAGAATAAAAAACAACATGGTTATATCAACTGATACAAAAAATTGTTTGACAAAATTCAACAACCATTCATGATAAAAGAAATCAGAAAAAAAAATGAGGAAATTCGTCAACTTCGTAAAAAGCACCTAAAATAATACTGGAGCTAACATTATATTTGGTGATGAAAAACTGAATGTTTTCCTAAAAGACTGGGAACAAGCTAGGACGTCCACTCTCACCATTCTTATTCAACATAGTGCTAGAAGTTCTGGCCAATGCAGTAAGGCAAGAAAAGGAAACAAGACATGCAGATTGGAAAGGGAGAAATAAAATTGTCCTTATTTGCAAATGACATTGTTATCTATATAGACAATCCCAAAGAAAATTAAAAAATCCCAAAGAATATATATATTTTTAAAAGTTCTTAGAATTAGTGAATTCAGCAAGGTCACAGAATACAAGATCAATACAAATCAGTTATATTTCTATATAGTAGCAATTAACATATGGAAACCTAAATTAGAACAAGCCATTTACAATTGCAGAACAAATGGAAATCCTTTGGTGTATATCTGACAAAACAGGTATAGGGCTTGTATGCCGAAAACTACAAAATGCTGGTAAAAGGAAACAAAGATCAAAATAAATGGAAACAGATGCCAGCTGGACTGTATTCTCCACGAAGATATGCTAAAGTCCTAACCCACAGGACCTGTGAATGTGATCTTTGGAAATAGGAACTTTGCGGATATAATCAAGTTTAGATGAGGGCATACTGGAAGGGTAGTCCCTTAATCCAATGTGACTTTCATCCTTAAGAGGAGAAGAGAAACGGGGACACACGGGGAGAGCACTACGTGAAACAAAGGCAGAAGTTAGAGTGATACAGCTGCAAACTAAGTAATGACAAGGTTTGCTGGCCACCACCAGAAGGTAGGAAGAGGCAAAGAGGGATTCTACCTAAAGTCTCAGAGGGATCCTGAGACACGGCCTTGCCAGTACTTGACTGGGAACTTTTGGCCTCCAGACCTGTGAGAGAATAAATTTCCATTGTTTTAAGCCTCTTAGTTTATGGTACTTTGTTACAACAGACCTAGGAAACTGATACACATACCATGTTCATGGATTGGAAGATTCAACATAGTTAAGAAGTCAGTTCTTCCAAAAATCCATATGTAGGTTTAACACAATTTGTATCAAGAACCCAGCAAGATTATTTTTTTAAATAAAGACATGATTATTCTAACAGTTATGTGAAAAGGCAAAGGAACTAGAATATCTACAATAGCTTTATTCTTTTGAAAAATAATAAAGTGAGAGCAATCAGTCTACCTCATCTCCAGACTTATTATATAGTTACAGTAATCAAGACCAAAAAGGATATACAGATGGCAAGTAAACACATGAAAATATGTTCAATATTTTAGCCATTAGGAAATGCAAATTAAAGCCACAATGAGATATCACTACACTCCAATTAAAATAGCTAAAATAATAAATAGTGACAACACCAAACACTGGCTAAGATGCAGAGAAAAATCAATCATTCCTACACTGCTGATGTAAAATGATGCAGCCACTCTAGTGACAGTTTTTGTGTTTTCTTTTAAAACTAAACATATTATTACTATATTATCCAGAAACTGTACTTCTGAGCATTTATTCCAGAGAAATAAAAACCTATGTTTATATAAATCCTGTAAATAAATGTTTATAGCAGCTTTATCCACAATAGTGAAAAATATAGAACAACTTAGATGTCTTTCAGTGGGTAAATGGTTAAGCAAACTCTGGTACATCCATATCATAGAGTACCACTCAGCAATCAAAAGGAAGAAACCATCGATACATGCAACAATTTGGATGAATCTATGGAGGATTATTCTGAGGGAAAAAAGTCAATCTGAAAAGGTTTCGTAATCTATGATTCCACTGATAAAACAATGAAATGATAAAATTATGGAAATGGAGACTAGAGCTAGGTACAGTGGTGCACAACTCTAATCCCAGCTACTTGGGATTGAGGCTGAGGCAGTGGGATTGTTTGAGCCCAGGAGTTTGAGACCAGCCTGGGCAAGGTAGCAAGATTCTATCTCAAAAAAACAAAAACAAAAACAAAAACCACACATAGCTAGTGTTTATTATACTGAACAGATATGCAGACTAGATTAGAGGTGCCAGGGGTTAAAGATTAGGGGAGAATGGTGAGGAGAGAGCAGGAAAATGGGCATGGCTATAAATGGGCAACATGAGGGATCTTCGTTTTGATGGATCTGTTCTGTATCTTGACTGTATCAGTTCAGTATCTGGGTTGTGATATTGTACTGTAGTTTCATAAGATGTTATCAGTAGAGAAAACTGAGTAAAGGAAACATAAGATCTCTCTCTTCTTACGACTACATGTGAATCCACAATGATCTCAAAATAAAAAGTTTAATTACTATCATTAACATAATCGCTACCATTTATTGATGACAAACTGCCTCTACCCAGTACAAAGGAGGTAGGTAGATATATAACTCATTTCAACTTCACCACAGAACTACAAGCTGGATGTTCTTAGCCCATGTTAAGGATAAGGAGGCTGAGCACATTGGCTCACACCTGTAATCCCAGCATTTTGGGAGGCCAAGGTAGGAGGATCCCATGAGCCCAAGAGTTTGAAACCAGCCTGAATAACATAGTGGGACTCTGTCTCTACAAAAAAAAAGTTTTTTAAAGCTGGGCATGGTGGTGCATGCCTGTGTCTCAGCTATTCAGGATGCTGAGGTGAGAGGATCGTTTGAGTCCAAGAGGCCCAGGGTGCAGTGAGCTGTGATTGTGCCATTACCCTCCAGCCCAGGCCTCAGAGTGAGAACACATCTAAAATAAATAAATAAATAAATAAGGAGAGACTCACTGGCCCAGAAGCAATATGAAACTAGTGGCAGTGGAGTGGGCTTTGGTAGAATGAAACGTACAACCTAGCTGGCCACTCAGTAAGCATCTGGAGAGAGAATGTTCATTTCGCCTTCTGCCCTTGACCTCCTTTGCTAGTGGGTGTTCGCCACACCTACTCTTGGAGTTGATAGATAAGCATACCTGCTGACCACACTAAACCATTTTTGAGTACCTGGACTACTTGAGGAGTGGACCTCTGAGTAATGGAGGCATCAAGCGACCACTGTCCTGTGGGTGAACAGATGAAGGCTCCCCTGGGAACACAGCTCTACTGGCTTTGAGAGGCAGGAATCCCTTTTAAGTGATGTGGACGTTTGCTGCTTTTGTTCATCTCTTGCCATCTGTTGAAAGCAAAATGTCCCAGAGAGGTGAAATGCTTTCCAAGCTTCAGGCAGCACCAATCTGTCTCTTTTCGGGAGAACATGCCTGCAATGCATACAGCTACTCTTCCTCCTTGCCTGCCTCCCTCCCTCCTGTGCCTCCACATCATTTAATCTTCATGTAGCCCCGTGCACTTGATGTTATCATTATTCCCATTTTACAGAAGACAGAGCCGAGGAATGGAAAGGTTGGGCATTTTGCCCAGGATGCACAGAGAAGAGGTGGCTGTGGGATTTGAGTCCAGGTTTTCCTGACTCCGTATCCTGCTATTAATTTCCTGGTGCTGCTGTAACAAATGATCTAGGTGGCTGAAACAACAGAAATTTATTGTCACATAGTTCTAGAGACTATGAAACTCAATGTCAACATGCCAGCAGGATTGCCTTCTAGAGGCTCTGAAGGACCATCTGTTCCATGCTTCTCTCCGAGCCTCTGGTGGCCCCGGCAATCCTTGGCTTGTGGTTGCATCACTCCAATCTCTCCCGCCATCTTCATGTGACCTTTCTTTCCATGTCTTTCCCCCTCGTCTCTTATAAGGATATTTATCATTGGATTTAGGACTTGCCCAAATCCAGGATTATCTCACTCAGGACACTTACTTCAAATTATGTCTGCAAAGACCCTATATTCCAAATAAGATCAGATTCAGAGGTCCCGGGTGGATATCTTTTGGGGTTTGCTGTTCAACTCACTACTCTGCTCAGAAGTCCACCTCAGTAGGCTATTCCAAAAATGCATAGATGGATTCTATCTCTATCCTTGTTTTTGAGCTGGTCTGGGGTGAGGAGAGGCCAAGCTGATTCCAGCTGTGACCCGAGCTAAGACGCTGAAGGCTCACTCTCACATTCTCTCTGAAGCTGTCAGGCTGTTGATTCTTTAATAAACACTTGGGAGGAGAGGTGTTGGGATGGGAGGGGTATTCTGGACACCTCTGCATGGGGTTTTTCAGAATCAAAGAGGCACAGGGTGCGTGGCTGTCACCTGTGTGGCTTTCATTATGTGGTCACCTTTCACTGTGGGGTCCAAGCAGTGGACAGGAAATCGACTCCAGAGGCTGTTCCTTCCACAGCTGGATGCAGCCCCTTGGGGCTGATGAAGCAGGAGGGACTGCAGAAAGATCTGGTGGTTGAGAAAAGGGCAAGGGTTGTTGTGGGGTTTGGGGTGGGGACCTCTCCTGCTCAGCCCACTCTTTCTGCTGTGTCTCTGCTTCCCTGTCTGTCCCTGACTCCTGCCCTGTTTTCTCTCTGCAGGACCACATCCCCGTCCCTTACCAGCCAGACTCCAGCAGCAACCCCTCCTCCACGACATCCTCTACACCCTCCTCGCCAGCACCCCCCCTCCCTCCTAGCGCCACGCCGCCTTCTCCCCTACACCCTTCCCCGCAGTGCACACGGCAGCAGAAGAACTTCAACCTGCCAGGTACCTCCATGCTTGGGGTGACATGGGATCTACAGCATTGGAGGGACAGAGATGAGGGAGGGGGTGGGTTCACTCCAGAGCCCTGATGCAGCAAGTCTATGCTGGAAGGCGATAGGTCCATGACCAGAGAGGGGCAAGGAAGGACATGGACCGACCTTGATCGTATCCTAAGCAATTATCCTATATCGCTTATTTAATCTTTGGAACAGCCACAAGGTAAGCATTATCAGCTCATTTCACAGATGAAGAAACAGAGACTCAAAGAGATGCAGGAACTCTTAGAGACTCTGTCTTTGACAAGGCACAACCCAGGGTCTTCACCTAAGTCTAAGTCACAGAAGGGAGCCATTGGCTCTGGAGTTGACAGTTGTCTTATGAGCTAAATTGGTTAAAATTGGCATTGACAGTCTGTACTGGAGGTCTTAGGGGCACACATCTGAGCAGGGCTGCAGACTGAGTCTTAACTCAGATGTCAGGATGGGGTTATGACTGAGTAGTTTGGACTCCTGGAGTCAAGATCCAGGTCTATTGCATTCTTGCTGTGTCTCACCTCTGAAAAGATGTAGGTGGTTGAACAAGATGATCTGGAAGGTTCCTCTAGCTCAGGAATTCTAGGGCACCTGGGCTGGGAATATGCACTGAGCTATGAGATGATAGTAGAGAAGCCACTCATGGGACACTGTGGCTTCTTGGCCTCCTTTGTCATTAGACCTAAGAATGGGACATTGTTCTTCCTTCAGGCAGACCAGACCTAAGAATCTCTCCATCTCTTCCAGGGTCCAGCCTAGCCCAGTTCCTGTGCTAGGGCCCTAAGAATGTTTCCAACTCAGCCATATTTGTGTCACTGCAACAGACTTCAAGAAGAAGGTGGTGGGACCAGTGTGGCCAGTTGGACCCAGGTGTTGTTCAATATGGTATCCACTAGCCATGTGTGGCTATTTACATTTAAATGAACTAAAATTAAATGTAATTTAAAAATTAGTTTATCAGTTGCACTAGCCACGTTTCAAGGGCTCAGTAGCCACATGTGGCTGGTGGCCGCCATACTGAATGGCTCAGGTATAGAACATTTCCATCATCACCAAACGTTCCACTGGATGCCCTGGCCTAGGGTCTGATTTCCTCCTGAGTCAACGAGCTTCATGCTATGAAAAAAAACCCAGGTCCTTGGCCACAGCTCACACCTCCTGGGTTAAAGCTTAACCAGACATGAGTGAATGGCAAGGAGGCAAATGGAGGTCCTGCCCCACACCTGGGCAGCACCCACATGCCATCACCCATCTGAGGACAAGCCAGTCACAGTACCTGCCCATACTGTTTTGATTTGGGCCATGTCCACAGAGACGGGGTATATTTTGAATTCTTGGAACTTTGGGTTTTTTGTTAAGTTCAAGTCTGAATTTAACAGCCTCATATCCACCTAGTGCGAGGGCCACTCACCTGGCAGCCACCAAGGACTGCAACGTGAGTCACCAGCTGCACCATCTTAGGAAGTGCCACCGATTCATTGCCAGGCATTTTCACAGACAGAAGGCCCCCACTGCCATCTCCAGGGTTGTTCATTTTTACTTCTTCAGAAGGGGATGAAGGGAAAAAAAGACCCTTAGACTTCCCATGACCACCCACACTTGGGGGAGGCCCATGCCAACCTCCAATAGCTACTTCACTCTCCGGAAACAATGATTTTAGGAGTATTTTCTCTAAAATTGTTTGGCATTTGTTTATGGACCAAGGGATGGGGAAGAGCCGTTTTATGGGAGAACTATGCACAAAAGCACCACAGCTCTTTTCACCCCTTAAAGAATCTGCTGGCATCTTCAGATTAGAGATCTGCCTAGCCAGGCATAATCTGGGTAGCCCTTAGCACCTTCCTTCCCTCAGCCAGAGTCTTCAAGGAGGAGTACTTGACAATTTGCTGTGCTGGCGTGCCACCTTATCCCCTCCTGCTCCATGACAGGTCATGACGAAGTCCTGGATCTCTTTGGGGACTGGGCTAAGGGGTCCTTTGGGGAAAGGCACTTTGGCATGGCAGTTAAGAATGTGGGCTCTGCAGCCAAGCTGTTTAGGTTCAAATCTGAGTTTTACCGCTTAATGTCTGTCTGATGTTGGGCAAATAACTTGCCTCTCTGGGCCTCAGCGTTCTCATCTACAAAATGGAGGTCATAATAGTATGCACCTTAGATAATTGTTTTAGAAAGAAATGTCATAATACATGGACGAAGCTTAGCAGAGTGACAGTCACATTGAAGGTCTCAACAAGTCTGAGCTCCTTGCATTATTATTAAACACAATCATAATAAACCACACTGGCTACCTTTATTTGCACTTCTTATCTTCACTGCTAATTAATTGGGGGCCTAGACAGAATTGCAGAATGAAAGATGAAATCCCCATATGCCTTCACATGGGAATATGAACATAACTAAACATTTGGGAAAGGTAATTTGGCATTTTCTGTTAAAGTTTTTATTGTTGTCGTTTGTTTTTTTGAGATGGAGTCTCGCTCTGTTGCCAAGGCTGGAGTGCAGTGGCGAGATCTTGGCTCACCGCAACCTCCACCTCCCGGGTTCAAGCAATTCTGCTGTCTCAGCCTCCTGAGTAGCTGGGACTACAGGTGTGTGCCAACATGCCCAGCTAATTTTTGTATTTTTAGTAGAGACGGGGTTTCACCATATTGGTCAGGCTGGTCTTGGACTCCTGACCTCAGGTGGTTCGTCCACCTTGGCCTCCCAAAGTGCTGGATTACAGGCGTGAGCCACCATGCCCAGCCCTGTTAAAGTTTTAAATGTGCATCCCTTTGACCAGTATAACACTTCTAGGAATTTATATGCAGGAACATTTGCACTAGGGTGCAGAGATGTGTGTATAAGGACTTCATTGTAACAGTGAAAATGGAAATTAACCCAAATGCCCATCAAGAGGTGAATGGTTGAATACACAGATATATCTGTATAACCAAATATTCTGCAAACTTTCAAAGGAATGTAGTACTCTCTATCAATTTCCTGACTTGGAAAGTTATCCATAATGTTTCTTAAGTAGAAAATAAGTGATTTGCAAAGACGTCAGTATAACGTTCTATTTATTGTAAAATATTTACATATACGTATGTATGTGTACCTGTGTGTGTATATGTGTTCACATGTGCGCAATAAAGTCTGTAAGAACTTCATGGCAGTTGTTGAGGAGAGGGACTTTGTCTTAGGCATTTCTACAATGTCTATGAGTATGCATCCATTTTAGAATCGAATAATAAAATTCAGGGCTGAAATGGAAAACAAAATAGAGCCTTTTGGGAGCGCAGTTGGATCTACCTGTATCTTAGGCAGTTTTAGCAAAACACCCCCAGGGACATGAGTACTTGTCCTGTTTGTACTAAGGTCTGGTCAGCTGTCCCAGTCTTGACTGAGAGCTTCTGTTGATGAAAAATGGAGCTTTGGCTGTGGGTCCCTGCCAGATGTTGAGTTTTCTGGGGTTATTTAAGCTAAAGCCTAAGCATAATGATGTCTCCAGCACTGATTCATCTAGAACATTCTTGTCCAAAAGGGGCTGTGGGGTGACCGGCCATTTGACTCATCTGTTGGCCTCAGGACATGAGGTAAAAAGGCTATTAGAACCCCAAGCGTGGCGTGTGCAGCATGGTATTTGTGACTGTGCGCTGCCAGTTGGGTGGAACTCCTGTTCTCTACCTTTCTCTGAGTCCTGGGGCAGTGTGGGACATGGCCCAGTGTAAGGTGGCGTCAAGAGTGCTGCATGGACAGACAGACCTGGGGTTGGATCCCAGCTTTGCTCCTTCCTAACTGTGCAGCTTTGAACATGGCATTGCCTCTGTTTAGGACCGTTTCTCATCGGTAACATGGGGCTAACAATTCAGAGTTGTGGTTACATCCACCACGGCAAGATAGATGAAGAGGCTTTGGAAATGGTTGTCTTATGGGTTTCTAAGGATGGAGCGTTCAAATACCTTCTTTCTTTGGAGGCACCTAGAGCCATCTTGAAACACACACACGCGCACGCACACACACACACACACACACACACACACACACCCCAACTGCAGGAAATGGCATATTCTAATGGCTCAAATGAAGAAAGGAGGTGAAATTTGCCTTTAGTGGAGTTTGCAGGATTTCTGAAACCTCACTTGGGCCACTTGGGCTCATGAGAGTGTTTCCTCCCTTCCCCTTTCCATCAGTCTGTCCTGAGTCCCTCTTTTATGCTCATCACTCTGTGCCATAATCTGGTTTACATACTTGTTAAGTGTTTCCTCCATCAGAATGTGAGCTCCATGAGACCAGGCAGTGTGCCTTCACTCATGAATCCGTGCCCAAAACCCAACGCATTGCCTACAACTGAAGGCACTCATTAAGTATTTTTCAAATGAATGTCCTGAATTTCATGCATTGCCCAGAGCTGCAGTTTTTTCTCTTTAACTTTTCTTCTTGGCCTTCAGACTGCATTCATCCATTCATTTCATTAACAGTATTTATTAAGCATCTACTGTGTACCAGCTACTGTACTAGGCACTAGATTTGAAGCAGCGAACAAACCAGACGTGTACCCTGCATTTACTTCCTATTGTTATTGTAACAAATGACCACATACTTAGTGGCTTAAAAGCACACAGATTTATTATCTTATGGTTCTAGAGGCCAGATGTCCAAAACAAAACGAGCTTCACTGGGCTAAAAACCAAGATGTCAACAGGGCTGGTTTGCTCTGGAAGGTCTTAGGGAGAATCCATCTCCTTGCCTTTTCCTGGCGTCTAGGAGCTGACCACATTACTTTCCTTATGACCCCTCCTCATTCTGGCCTGTGTGATTCCATGATCACATCTCCTTCTCTAACCCTGCCTCCCTCTTCTAAGGACCCTTGTGATGACATCAAGCCTACCCAGATGATCTAGGATAATCTCCCCATCTCAAGATCCTTAAGTAATCGCATCCTAAAAGTCCCTTGTGCCACGTAATGAAATGGATTTATAGTTTCCAGGGATTAGGACCTGAACATGTTGTGGTGGGGGGGCAGGCATTATCCGCCCTACAACAGCCCCAGTTCTCATGAAAAGTATAGCTCTATATCTCTGTTTTGGTACCAGTACCATGCTGTTTTGATTACTGTAGCCTTGTAGTATAGTTTGAAGTCCGGTAGTGTGATGCCTCCCGCTTTGTTCTTTTTGCTTAGAATTGACTTGGCTATGCGGGCTCTCTTTTGGTTCCATATGAAGTTTAAGGTGATTTTTTCCAGTTCTGTGAAGAAGGTCATTGGTAGCTTGATGGGGATAGCATTGAATCTGTAAATTACTTTGGGCAGTATGGCCATTTTCATGATATTGATTCTTCCTAACCATGAACATGGAATGTTTCTCCATCTGCTTGTGTCCTCTCTTATTTTGTTGAGCAGTAGCTTGTAGTTCTCCTTGAAGAGGTCCTTTACGTTCCTTGTTAGTTGTATTCCTAGGTATTTTATTCTCTTTGTGGCAATTGTGAATAGCAGTTTGTTCTTGATTTGGCTCTCCTTAAGTCTGTTATTGGTGTATAGGAATGCATGTGATTTTTGCACAATAAATGGTGTTGGGAAAGCTGGCTAGCCATGTGCAGAAAGCAGAAACTGGACCCCTTCCTGACACCTTACACTAAAATTAACTCCAGATGGATTAAAGACTTAAACATAAGACCTAACACCGTAAAAACCCTAGAAGAAAATCTAGGCAAAACCATTCAGGACATAGGCAAGGACTTCATGACCAAAACACCAAAAGCATTGGCAACAAAAGCCAAAATAGACAAATGGGACCTAATCAAACTCCACAGCTTCTGCACAGCAAAAGAAACAGTGATTAGAGTGAATCGGCAACCAACAGAACCAAAAATTTTTTTTGTAGTTTACCCATCTGACAAAGGGCTGATATCCAGAATTTACAAAGAACTAAAACAGATTTACAAGAAAAAAACTAACAAGCCCATTCAAAAGTGGGCAAAGGATATGAACAGACACTTTACAAAAGAAGACATACATCAGGCCAACAAACATATGAAAAAATGGTCATCATCACTGGTCATCAGAGAAATGCAAATCAAAACAACACTGAGATACCATCTGACGCCAGTTAGAATGGCGATCATTTAAAAATCTGGAGACAACAGATGCTGGAGAGGATGTGGAGAAATAGGAACACTTTTGTACTGTTGGTGGGAGTGTAAATTAGTTCAACCATTGTGGAAGACAGTGTGGTGATTCCTCAAGGACCTAGAAATAGAAATTCCATTTGACCCAGCAATCCCATTACTGGGTATATATCCAAAGGATTACAAAACGTTCTACTATAAGGACACGTGCACACGAATGTTCATTGCAGCACTGTTTACAATAGCAAAGACCTGGAACCAACCCAAATGCCCATCGACGATAGACTGGATAGGGAAAATGTGGCACATATGCACCATGGAATATTATGCAGCCATCAAAAACGATGAGTTTGGGTCCTTTGTAGGGACATGGATGAACCTGGAAACCATCATTCTCAGCAAACTGACAGAAGAGCAGAAGATCAAACACCGCATGTTCTCACTCATAGGCGGGTGTTGAACGATGAGAACACATGGACACAGGGAGGGGAACACTACACACTGGGGTCAGTTGGGGGGAAATAGGGGAGGGACGGTGGGGGGTGGGGAGCTGGGGAGAGATAGCAAGGGGAGAAATGACAGATGTAGGTGATGGGGAGGAAGGCAGCAAATCATACTGCCACGTGTGTACCTATGCAACAATTTTGCATGTTCTTCACATGTACCCCAAAACCCAAAATGCAATAAAATAAATAAATGGGGGGAAAAAAAAGAAAAGTGTAGCTTAGTGAGAAAGAAAGGTGTTAACCAAATAAACATATGCATGAAAATAGGATAATAGATTGTGATGAAGGCTGTGAAGGATAAGAGCCTTTGCAGTAGTCCTTGAGCAAATAGCAAGAGAACAAATTTAGGTTGGAGGGTCACTAGCTGGCTGAGTTCTGCAGGTCGGGGAGGTAAGGCAAAGACCCAGTCACAAGAAGGGGCCCAAGTGCCATAAACAAGAGAAAGTGGCCTCCAGAGAGACTCAGAGCTGCAGGGTCTGGGCCTGGTAGAAATGTAGATTTTATGTAAGACTCCATATGATTGAGTTGAAAGGTTTAGGCAGACAACGACTTGACCCTTTTATCTTCCTTCTAGAAGACCCCCTACCTGCTCTCTTGGGAGGGCTCGGGGTAGGCATGGGGCTTACCTCCAGAGGGGAAGCTCCTTCAAAGTGGTCTGCTTGTCTCTTTGACTTCATCTGCAGCCTCCCAGGTCCTGGGTCTTCTTGGATGCCAGCAAGCCAGGAACCACTTGGCTCTCCTGAGCAGCCCACTCAGGGTCACCAGCTGTTCTTTAAAGCCACTTCTTGCTAGTGTCTGTCATCAGTGGGAAGAACAGGTCTCCCAGCAATGCCTTTCCTCCTTTTCTGGCCGTGCGTTTCCCTTTCGGTCACCAGGAACAAGCTGTTCCATGGCACATGGGGAGGAGTCAAGGAGGGCGTTGGCTCCGGGTGTGGAGGCATTTGCTGGTGTCCCGTTGCCAGGCACCTGTCCCTTCTCAGACTCTCTGAAGCAGCCCTTGCTCTCCGTTGCCCAACCCCTCCCTTCCAAAAAGAACATAACTGTCAGCTAACCTTTTCTGCAGACACTGAATCCCCCATCACTGTCAGAGCTGGGGAGGGAAAAGATCAGCCAAGCCTCTTGAGAACCTCGTGTAGTTTTTCCTGTTTTAATTTTAGCCCCTTATTGACTAATAAAATAGTATCATGCCATAAAAACTTGTGTTATCTAACAGTAAAATGGTCCCTGAGGTCATGAAGGGTGGTTTTCTTTTAGAGCTTTACTCTGTGACCTTGAATATGTTGCTTCTTGCCCTGGATGTCCCATTTTCCAGAATCAAAAATGTATCCATCTGGACTCCAAGTATTTAATATAAGCTGGAATTGGACTAAGCCCAATGTTTCTACTGTTTCACCTATAATAAAAAAAAAGTTGATTAATTCAACAAATGTGTGTTGCACACTGACTGGTGCAAGGCACAGAACCAGGAGTTTGGGATCCTGAGATAGTAGGACTTACTCCCTATCCTGAAGGAATCTATCAATAAATTTTAACCTCAGAGAGGGTGTTCTGTCAGCTTCCCCAAAGCAAAAGATTTAGTTAGCACTTGGAACTATCTGATTATCTCTTAATTATAAGTCATTCTTGTCTATGAGCTAAGAGAGCTTAGAAATTTGTTTATCTCACAGCTAATACTACCTTCAATGCACTTTTATCTCTTAATGATGGTCCTTGCCCTTTGAGGAAGGGACTGTTATTATTCTCATTATACACATGTGGACAGTGAGACTGAGTCTCTGCAAATAACCAGAGGCAGAGCAAAGATTTGACCCTATAGGGTCAGCTTCTAGACTCTAGGTAATAGATGCTCGATGCCACAAAGAAAATTAGCACTGAGACAAAGGATTTTTCAGCAATGCAATTTTTTAATCCCGGCCTGCAGGAAGGGTACCCTTGCTAGCCATTTTGCCATGGGAGTACAATGAACAAAGGAAAACAGACATATTTATTCCTTACGTATTTGGGGTTGTCCTTACTGCTGTGTCTGATCTCCATTGGCTGGAGCCAGACCTCACAATCTAAACTAAATCCCAATTGGCTAATAACTTAAAACTTTTCTAAATTCTGAAAGCAATAGAGAGCTGGGTCATGCCTGTGAGCACGTCCAGCACAGATATCTTGGTTAAAGTACAAGGACGTAGAATGTACTACATGCCGGTAAGCATGGCATGTCTAACAGCTACATAGGATAGGGCTTAATAAAGAGTTATTAGCACACTTATGATTTATTCTTTAACAAGAAAGGAAACTTTAAAGAGGAGCTTTTTTACTTCCCACATAATGGTACCTTCAATACACTTCTATCCCGTAATGATGGTCCTTGCCCTTTGAGGAAGGGGTTGTTATACTCATTTTACATATGTGGACAGTGAGACTCAGAGTCTCCACAAATAACCAAAAGCAGAGCAAAGATTTGACCTTATAGGATCAGCTTCTAGACTCTAGGTTCTGAGCTATTGTGCTAATATTTGATAAACCAACTCCAGTGGTGGCTTGCCCCCGAATGTCATCAAATTGTTTCTGGAAGTGGATTCACCAATACAGACTTATCTGACTATATCCCTGCCCTCTTCATTTACTTGAGGACACAAAGCTCTGTGTTCTCTTCCCCCAACACCCCTTAGCCCCTTATTCTAGGCACTGTTCACCAATTGAGTAAGTGCTAATGTTAGAGACTTTTAAGTGTCTGAGACCCCTGACCTCTGGTGAGTAGATTAGAAGTAAAAGGAATTTTCAGGGAACCAGCAGTGAAGTCCAGAAAACTCCTTTTATATAATTTTTCCTAAATTCAGAAGTTAATTCATGCTTGTGGTAGGTAGAATAATGCTCATTCCAAAAAGATGTCCATGTGTTGATCTCAGAATCTGGGAAGATGCTGCTTTATAGGACAGTAGGAACTTTGCATATATGACGAAGTTATGGACTTAAGCTGGAGGGATTATCTTAGATTATCTGGGAAGTCCCTAATGTAATCACAAAGGTCCTTATCAGAGGGAAGCAAGAAGGTCAAAGGCAGAAGATGGAGATGGCACAGCAGAAGCAGAGGTTGGAGTGATGGGGCCATGAGCCAACAAATGCAGGCAGCCTCAGACAACTGGAAAAGACAAGGAACAGATTTTCTTACAGCCCCTAGGAAGAACTAAATTTGATTTTAGCCCCGTAAGACTTGTTTCGGATTTTGTCCTCCAGAACTGGAGGAGGATTCATTTGTGTTGTTTTAAGCCACTCAGTTTGTAGTAATTTGTTACAGCCACAAAAAAGAAAACTAATACCATGCTTGGTACAGAAAATTTGGAAAGTACAGAAAAAGCATAAAGGATTTTTTAAGCCACTGTAATCATTCTGCCAAAAGGGGGAAAAAATTAATATTTTAGATTATGGCTTTGCAGACTTTTTCTGTGTGTGTGTGTGTGTGTGTGTGTGTGTGTGTGTGTGTATAATTATGCATTTCACAAAAGTGGTATTGTAGTCAGAATGTCTGTTTGAGTTGGGGCAGTCTGATTTTAGAGAGTGTGAGATGTCGGTTGGGAGGGTGGCATGGATGTTTAGAGTTCTGGTTTCTTTACACATGTGTGCAATCCCTCGTCTGCAAGGATGTCTGCAGAAGAATGGAAACTCTTGAAGGTGGGCAGAGAAGGACCACATAGTGGCTGTAAAAGCTCAATTTGTTCCCTGAAGGGATGTCTTCTTGGGGGCACTCACTTTGATGTTTTCTTTCTTTTGCAAGCATCCCACTACTACAAATACAAGCAGCAGTTCATCTTCCCAGGTGAGTTTCATGTGAGCTGGAAACAGCCCCTTCTGAACAAGCCCTGCTGGGTTATAGGAGTTGGTGGGATGAATGGAGGCAGATGTTGTGGGGGTACCTGAAATCAAAGAAGGTGGTAGTGGAGTCACCATACTCCAGGATAATGGCTGCACATGGAAGTGGAAAAGAAAGAGTGGGAAGATCTAAGGGCACTGTGGGACCCGAGAAGGTCCCAAGGCACAGTAGAAAGGCCTGAGAGGGTGTAGTGCTGTGGAAAAATGGGCAAGGGTGAGGAGGGGTCTAGAGCCATGTAGCAGGGAAGAGATGGTCCGAGGGTCCTGAGCTGAGTACAGAGAAGATGTGAAACCAGGGGGCCTTATCATCCCAAAGGGAACTCAGGAGAAAGGAAGCTCAGAGATGACTAATGAACGCTTCAGGCTAGATGCCTGCGGTTTCTGGCAGTCCCCTCCTCAACAATGGATAATTTTGTTGAGGATGTCATCCAGAAAACTGGTCCAGCTGAGCAGGTAAAGTCCAGGTGGTCCAGAAAAGGAGAAAGGAGATTGGCCAAGGACAGAGATCCAAGATCTGGTGAAATATTAGCTGCCACATCTCCCAGGAATTAGGCCTTTGCAGGGGTTGTGGACTTCGCATTTGTTTTCTGAATATCCAATCTCTGGTTTTCAGATGTGGTGCCAGTGCCAGAGACACCGACCCGGGCGCCCCAGGTCATCCTGCATCCGGTGACCTCGAATCCAATGTAAGTGGGACAGAGACCTCTTTCCCCTTCTTTGAGCTTCCCAGCCCTGGCTCTACAATCCACTCAGGTTCCCTGTCTTCTTTCCTCCTATTCCCGGATTTGATGTAGCTGGGGACAGAGGGAGAAGTACAAGGCAGGCAGAGAGACATAGGGAATAACTTCGGGAAAGAGAAAGAACCTGACAGCCCAGGCAGAGAGATGGAGAGAGAGGCAATGCTGTTCTTCACAAGCCAGCTATGCCTTGTGTCTCTGACCCTGCCTGTCAAATGCAATTTCCAGGGGCTGGGCCATTTCCTAAGGACCCATAACCACCCTATGATTAGAAAGACCACTTTCCCCAGGCGATAGCTAGAGCTTAATGAAGGGGTAATTATTCCATGTCACTGAACATGGAATAACTTTCAAAAGTCTTATTTAGGTTTATACCAGGAATCAGCAAACTATAGCCTATGGGATGGATCCAACCTTCTGCTTGTTTTTGCATAAAGTTTTATTGGAACATAGTCATGCCTATTCGTTTACAATGTGTTGTGCATGGTTGCTTTCTCAGTACAGCAGCAGAGTCAAGTAGTTATAATAGAAACTGTATGGCTTACAAAGCCAAAAATACTTACTCTGTGGTCCTTTGCAGAAAGAAATTTGCTAACCTCTGGTTCATATTATTATAAACATAATATAAACTAATTTTGAAAAATTTGGACTATTCTTTAAAAAGGAGAAGGCAAAATAATCACTCATGGTCTCACCACTGTTAGAACTTTTATGTGTGTTTTTCCATTTATATTTTACATAGTTATGACCCACAATATATGTAAGCAGTTACCATCCTGTTTTGTTATCTTTATGCTGAACATCACATTTTAAACTTATTATTTTAGCCTCTCCATAGACATTGTTGGTTTTTGTTTCTTGTTTGTTTGTTTTTCGAGACAGAGTCTCATTCTGTCACCCAGGCTGGAATGCAGTGGCATGATCACGGCTCACTGCAGCCTCTGCCTCCTGGGCTCAAGTGATCCTTTCAGCTCAGAGACAGAGTTTTGCCATTTTACCTAGGCTGGTCTTGAACTCCTAGACTCAAGTGATCCTTCCTCTTTAGCCTTCCAAAGTGCTGGAATTACAGGCATGAGCCACTGCACCTGTTTGACATTGTTTTTAATGGCTGTAAAATGACATATTGATATAGAATAATTTTCTTAATCATTTCCTATTGCTGGATTTTTTACACTGCTTCCAATATTTCACTGTTGTAAATAATGCTACAATGAACATCTTTGTGCATGGCATCGTTAGGATACAGGCCCTCTTTCCAGGTGGTTTGTTGCTCGTGCAGCAGAAGTGAAGTCACCTTGGCCAGGTGGTGCAGTGGCTCACACCTGTAATCCCAGTACTTTGGGAGGCTGAGATGGGAGAATCACAGTCACAGAGGTCCGAAGTTTGAGACCAGCCTAGCCAAACTGGTAAAACTTCATCTCTACTAAAAATACAAACATTAGCCAGGCATGGTGGTACACACCATAATCCCAGCTACTCTGGAGGCTGAGGCAGGAGAATTGCTTGAACCTATGAGGCAGAGGTTGCAGTGAGCTGGGATCATGTCACTATACTCTGGCCTGGGTGACAAAGGGAAACTCTGTCTGAAGAAAAAAAAAGTGAAGTCACGGAGTCACCTCATTAACTTCTTTGGTTGTGATGGAAGTCTGGGGCTTGCTAGGATTTGACCAGTTTCCCAGCTCACCTTTGTGCCTACTTGGTTTTTCTTCTGGGTCCCCTAACTTCTTCATCTTTTCTGACTGGTCATATGGACTTTGTTAAAGACTTAAATGGTACATCTCTGAAATCAAAGGAACAGCCACTTGCTGGGGGATATTGTGCTGACATCTAGCTCTGGATCATTTCTCTACTTCACATAAACCAGCTCCACAATTTGTGCAAGAAGAACTCCAGGTTATTAGCTGACAGTCCAGAGGTGCCAGTGAAAAACAGAGTGAATAGCTGCTTGCAATCTGCTTATATGTGCGTGGAGTGATGGAAACTCTTTGCAGAGAGAAATAATTGAATAGCCCTGGATGCTGGAATCATGTCTTGATGCAAAGAGAGGAGGGTGGCCTGTTTTGGTTTTGGGCATGAGGAGGGACTCCAGTTGCATTGTCGCACCCAAGTCTCCCCCAGGGCATCAAGTTCACAGCATCTCAGCTGTCATTGTGCAGGTTCATTCCACCTTCCCAGGCTGTGCTATAAATAATTGGTTAATACCATGGCAAATGCCACTTTGGGATTGACCTTTCTTTCTCCTTCTTTTAGTTCTTGTGATCTTTCAGACTCTCTCTCACCAGGACCCCCTCCAGCCACGTGGACTGACTCTGTCTGCAGAGTCACCCGCTTCCTGCCATCTGAGGGTCAGAGGAGGGGAGAGAGGGAATCTACTAGGTTTTCACTGGGGAAATAGGAAAGGGATGGAGTATTCATTGTGCTTCTTTTTTCTCACCTGCTTCAGCTACTCCATGCCTTCAGCAGCCCAGTTCTGTCTCTCTGCTGAACTTCAAAAACACATACACATCCTTAAGTCTAACCCCCACAACATACCTCTAATGCACACTGTGCCCCTCACCCATCACATGTCAAATGTCATATGCATTTGACATTTCTCTCGCACCTCGAATGCATACCCCATTATACCATCGGCATACAGCATTCCCCTCGACATCCTGTGTGTACCCCCAACTCACATGCACACAAGACAACCCTGCACAAAGCACATCCCATAATACCTATGTGGCACTCACACAAACACATTGTGACCCCCGCCAGCATCTGTACCCAACGTGTTTGCTTACTAAGAACAGAACTGCAGCTCATGAGCTTGTGAACGCCAACACACATAACACACACGCGCGCACACACACACACGGTCTTCCAGTTCAATACAGTCTTTTTATTTTCATTCCACATATCCTAATTCCATGTGACTGACAGGATCTACCTCAAACACTGGAAACTTTCAAATACATCCAATAATTCTCGTCTTAAAATTCCCGCCACACTCCATTTATCCAACTCATACCTAACTTTTGGCCTTGTTACTTTTAGCCTGTCTGCATAGTATCTGAATAGTGGCTTTCTTTCCTTCAGTAGGAATACAATATTTCTTAAGGTCAGAAGCCATGCCAGTTTCAATTCTATATCCTTCCGAGGGCTTAACACTGTTCCTTAATTCACATCTATTAAATAGTCACATGAATGACCAGACAAACAAGAACTCTAAGATCCTTCCAAGAAATTCCAAATGTGAGTGAACTTCGGAGATCTGATTAGTTCTTTCCTGGCAAACACATAGAGCTCTGAGGACTTGTCTGCTTAGGGCAGTTAGGCCGATTTATAAGAAAGCTGCTATGTTAGTTGAAACCAAAGCAATAAAGAAAAATGACCCCTGAGCAGCCCGGAAAATCAACTTAAAGCAATGTCCTTGTGTACTGTTTTTTTTTTGTGTGTGTATGTTTCTGTGGTGAGCTTACGGATTATTTCAGACACAAGTGTTAAAATGAAATGTGAGAGAAAGGCTTGGTGGTGACAACTTCCCATCTGGGGATTCTTCATACAAAGCTAAACACAATATACAGAGCTACCTTTTCACCTAGGGATCACATTTATTTTTCTTTCTTTACAGCTTGGAAGGAAATCCATTACTTCAAATTGAAGTGGAGCCAACGTCAGAGGTGAGAATCAGAAAGCAGTGAAGCAACGTTTTCCAGGGGCTGCCCAGACTTGGCAAAGCTGACTGACGTTTTCGATGACGCAGAGGGCTTGGGGTCAGGTGGGGGCTGCGGAGGCCCTGACTGATGGATGTTCTAACTCCAGGACAATTAGCAAGTGGTGGCCCCTCCCGGTACTGAGCCTAATGGGCCGTTATATGGCAGGCATCATAGAAAAGCCAGTTGTGCGGAAATTGGCAAAAGATTTGCATTCTTAGTTGAAAGATCAGCTCAGGGCCGGGTGAATACCAAGGGGGACGTGCCCTGCTGCCTTCAAAACAATAGTGAGAGGAGATGGGGGCCTCAGGGATGCCGGGCTTGGAAGTGCTGAGAATGCTCTGGGGCTTCTTCCCACCTGCCTAAGTGGCTGCAGGACTACATGAAATGCCCTGGCTGGAAACCATGGAGTTCTGATCACTCAGCTCTGCCACTGCACTGTGTCTTGCACTGAAAGGAATAGAGTCAGGGCTTCCAAGGAAAATCGTGTTCTTTTCTGGGACTATTTGGTTATTGGAAAATGATCCTAAGAGAAACCAATGTCTCCTATATTGTTTCTCCTGAGCGTGCCATTGAGGGCAGCTTGCTCAGGTATTTTGGGTCAGGAAGACATGTACCCAGTCAAGAGGCCGCCTTCTCAGGCTGTTTCATCAGGTCCTAGGGTCTCTGGGAATCCCCACTGGCCCAGGTGTCTGCTGCTCCCACAATTCTGCAGGAGAATCCAAGAGGCAATTCACCCCCAAGCACCCCCAGATATCATGCTGATATGGTAGGGTGCCTGCACCTTGAGCACTGAACTCTAGTGGTAGCCACGCCTAAGTATGCCTGAGTCATGTGGGTGCGCATGGTAAAAATGCAGATTCCTGGTCCTGGCTTGCTGATATTTTGATCCAATAGAACTGGACGGGGCTCAGGAATCTGCAGTTTCTTGGGCCTCCCAGTGGGTGTTTAGTAGAGGTCTTCACCTCATTTAAAACCTCACACCGCCCCTGGGGCAGATTTTATTACCCCCACTTTACAATCAGGAAAGGCAGCCTCAGAGAAGTCAAGCAACTTGCTCAAGGTCACACAGAGGCCGGATTTCAGCTCACTTGGTCTGATTGTTAAGCCCATTCTGTTGACCTCTCACTCTCATGTCTCCTACCTGCTCCCAGCTGCTGTAGGAGCCTCAGACACCTAGCGTGTAGCTCTGACCTCTCCCAATTTTTGAATCATTAATTCCAAATTCCCTGGGGGAAGCAAAAGATACTCCATGTTGACGGTTGTTACATGTTACATGCAGATGCACGACGTACCCAATGTTTTAGCGGGTCTAGCCTGTCGACTTTATCACATGCACATAAACAAACAAACCAAAAGACCTTGGAAGAATAGGAAGGGCATGAGATATTCAAGTCCAGAGACCTGGATCTTAGTTCCTCCTCTGCCTGGCTATATGATCTGGAGTGAATCCTTCCCAGGGCAACATAAGGGACTTTCGGTGCTAAAACCAGGAAGATCCCAGCAAATTAAAATGGATGATTATCCCCTAACACTTCTCTCTGTGCCTCAGTATTTCCCCACTTAGCACAAGAAAGTTAGATGATCATGATCTCCCTTTTAGCACCTTCACTGTAGTATGATTCTAGACCAGAGCTACCTGGGGAAATAGAGGGATGTATGTCTGCACCAGCTCCAAATCCATGTAGAGATGTGTCAAGATCTATGCATGCACACGGGACCCCGCAGGACCACGAGGGAGGCTGAGGCAGTGGCAAGCACAATTCTGACCTCTCTTCCACTTCGGCCACAGAATGAAGAGGCCCACGATGAGGCCGAGGAGTCAGAGGATGACTTCGAGGAGATGAACCTGTCCCTCCTCTCGGCCCGGAGCTTCCCACGCAAGGCCAGCCAGACCAGCATCTTCCTTCAGGAGTGGGACATCCCCTTTGAGCAGCTGGAGATCGGCGAGCTCATTGGAAAGGGCCGCTTTGGGCAAGTGTACCATGGCCGCTGGCATGGTGAGGTGGCCATCCGGCTGATTGACATTGAGAGGGACAACGAGGACCAGCTCAAGGCCTTCAAGCGGGAGGTGATGGCCTACAGGCAGACACGGCACGAGAACGTGGTGCTTTTCATGGGCGCCTGCATGAGCCCACCTCACCTGGCCATCATCACCAGGTCAGTTCCACCTGGGCTCCCACCCAGGGATTGCCAAAGCTCTGCTTCTGGCCTGGTTGATAAATGGTTTTCTGCTTACTTGACCACTCTGGTTAATAGACCACCTCCAGTTCCAGCAGGCACAGTTCACTCACATGGTTTAAGATTTCAGATTCCAGAAAATACTTAGTTAATTTATTTTTTTTTTTTAGAGACAGGGTCTCACTCTGTTGCCCAGGCTTGCACGCAGTGGTGTGATCATAGCTCTCTCTGCAGCCTTGAACTCCTGGGCTCAAGAGATCCTTTCCCTTCAGCCTCCCAAGTAGCTGGCACTACAGGTGTGTGCCATCACACCTGGCTAATTTTTTAATTTTTTGGTAGAGGCAGGGTCTCGCTATGTTGCCCAGGATGGTCTCAAACTCCTAGCCTCAAGCAATCCTCCTGCCTTGGCCTCCCAGAGTGATGGGATTACAGGCCCATAAGCCACCACGCCTAACCTCAGAAAATACTTTTAATGCTAAAACTCTTTAGCAAAACCAAAAAGTACTAAATGAGGAATCAGAAACATTGGGCCTAGTTCCCCCTCTATTCCAAGTGTTTGCATAACAACTTCTCAAAGAGTCATTGTCTTCATGTGTGAAATGAGTAGATTTCACTAAATCAGGAGTCAGCCAACTTTTTCTGTAAAGGGCCCAATAGTAAATATTTTCAGCTTTGTGGGTCATACAGTTTCTGTAGCAGCTACTGCACTTGGCCACTGGAGTCTGAAAGCGGCCATAGACATTCTGCAAATGAAATTGCAGGGCTGTGGCCCAATAAAACTTTATTTATAAACCCTGGGAGTGGGCTGTATTTGGCCCATGGGCCGTAGTCTGCAGTCCCCTGATTAAGATTTTTTTTCTTTTTGCGATGGAGTTTCACTCTTGTTCCCCAGGCTGATGTGCGAGGGCACGAACCCGGCTCATTGCAACCTCCGCCTCCCGGGTTCAGGTGATTCTCCTGCCTCAGCCTTCTGAGTAGCTGAGATTACAGGGATGTGCACCATACCTGGCTAATTTTTGTATTTTTGGTAGAGACAGGGTTTCACCATGTTGGTCAGGCTGGTCTCACACTCCTGACCTCAGGTGATCCACCTGCCTTGGCCTCCCAGAGTGCTGGGATTACAAGCGTGAGCCAAGATTCTGATAACTATTATTCTGGTTTTCATGAAAGTTGCAGAGCACATTTGCAGTCTTTACCATTGTGGTTTGAAATATCCAGGATCTGTGGTTTATGGATACACAGAAGGGATAGTTAATAGAGAACTAACATTTTGAGAATGTTTCTTGGACTTTCTTGGATTTGCTCTCTGGCTTCTCCCAGTGACTTGGGGCTTGGGGAAAAATAGCTTTGGTTTCGATGAAACAGCTGGGAAACAATCCTTTGGTGTGTTTTTAAACTCTGGCACTGGCTCTCTTGTAACATTAGGACTGGCCTCTGCAGTGGCATTCTTAATATGACCTGTGATGCCAAGGGCCAGTTAGGAGGTCTCTCCTTCCTCTACTTAGCTTATGCAGTGACACCCCAAATGCACAAGTCTTGCATCTTGGCAGGCCCAAAGCAGATGCTGTGGGCTCAGAGAAGAGCTGGTGTGTCTTTGATCTCTTCCCGTGTGAGACAAAACTTCCTTGAATCCACTTATAAGAACTTGGTGATTGGTAGAAGGTGCATTATATTCTGGATCCATAGATTATGCAGACGATGGGTTGACTGGAGCGACTCACGCTTTGAATGATAAGTGCTGGTGAAAGATTGGCCATCTAGGAATGGGCCTCCAACTCTTCTTAAATCAGGGGAAAGATGGTGGTTCTCAACTCTGCACCAGACAGAAGTGGCTTTGAAGAAATCAGCCCAGGTAATCTTCAGGGGCTGAGCTGTTCTGAGTATAAGCTTTCGCTGAGTAACAAACTACTCCAAAACTTAGTGGTTTCTCTCTATCCTGTGGACAGTTCTGGGCTGAGCCAGACTCAGTAGCTGGGCTCTTGTAGATGACTGTGGTCAGCTCTGGGTCAACAAGGGGATAGTCAGTGTTAGATGCCCTCCCTCATTCATGTGTCTGCTGGTTGGCAGACTGTGAGGGGATATCCCCAACAGCCTAGCTCAGGCTCATTCTCCTGGCAGCCTTAGGTTTCCAAGTGCAATGAGAGGTCAAGACCTATATCTGTTGGCCAAAGCAACTCCTATGCTCCACTAGATTCAAGGCATGGAGACAGAGCCTCTACCTCTGAATGGGAAGATCTGCAATGTCCCGCTGCAAGGACAAGGATGCAGTGTAGGGACAATCTGTGACTCGTTTTGCAATCTACTACAGAGAGACCCTTAGCTCCCTTTCCTTCCCTTTCTTACCCAGTATATATCATCGTCTTTTAGCAGCAGTCAATAGCCTATTACTTGGGATACACAAGTCTGGTTGGAAGGTGGTCTTCTCCCCACCCCTGGCCTTCTCCCCATTGCTCCCATCTTAAGCTCTTACCCCATCTTTTTCTCTGGTCAGCTCCTCACCACCCGCCTGCCTCCCTCTTCAGCATTATCTATGGAGCCTAACACCCATGCCTCCCTCACCCCCTTCTCAAAGGCTAGCAAGTTGGAAACAGACAAACTCAGCAGCCATCCTTGAAAAACGAGTGGTCATTATGAAAATGTGTTGCTCATCCTGCAAGCCAGCTGCATTTGTGGCCCTCTTCTATTGTGTACAAAATTCTGAGCCCCCTCCCCAAGCACCATAACTGCCTACAGATTTCACAAATAGCCCAGCCTTTTCCTGGCACCATGATAAAGACTCTGCAGCTTTGGGACGTGTAATTGGTCTCTGAAGTGTTTTGGTATTTTGTGTGAGGATGCCAGATGAGCCCCAAAGAAGTGGCATTGATTCCATATTATTGTGTTGTTATATATTTATCTTAGGGAGGGACCCTGTGCATCCCTCTCTGTCATTCAGCACTGTCCACTTGTTGGCTCTCCAGGTTTCTTATCTGCACGTTCAGTTTGAAACTAAATATTTGAGTAATTTGATTAATCACTTGCATTTGCACGATTGGCTGGCAGAGGTTGATGGTTGGATGATAGCCAACCAACTGGAACCATTTTTGGACCCTAGATTTGTTTTACAGGGAACATAAGACCAGATAATTACCTGGTATATTCTGGATCAATTCACAATGGCGCGTTCTAGCCAATTACTTAGTAATTATCATCGAAGTTAACAAGTATTTCTAAGATTAGCTTCCTTGCAATGCAATATGTGTGGCTCTTAGGGAATGCGTAATAACCAACTAGTTACCCAATTGCTGTAGCCACAAATGCTAATAGCAGCAGGATTGCTAGATTGTTTCACGATTGAGTCATTATGGGATTATTGCAAAGCTGTCAACCGTCTGCACAATCACTCATGTTAAAAACTCCAAGTGAAATTTGAAGGCCAATAGAGTTGAGTGAAACTGTCTCTCACCCTTCTACCTTGCTACCTGGGGTTTCATAAGCCTCAGTTTCTCCTTCTGTAAAATGAGCAGGTGGAAGCAGATGTTTGTTGCGGTGTCCTTCCAACTCTGACAGTATTCTTTGCTTGTCTGATAATGAGCTGTGTTTGAGAAGCAGCTGGGAACAGGTCTTGAGCAGCGCGTCTCAAAGATGGTGTACCTGGACCTTCCTGCACCAGTCATAGGAGAGGAAAGTTGTAAAAATGCAGATTCTGGAAAAAAGACTGTGATGGTGGCAGGCAAGGGCAAAGGGGAGAAAGTGAGGGTAGAGAAGCTGTCAGGAGCAAGACTTGGAGAAGGCAGGGTTTCTCAAGCTTGGTGGAGGAAGGGGAGCTTTTAATATAGTTAACAGTGCCTGGCCCTGCCCCAGAGCAGAGTCTCTCATCTTCAGCACTATTGATCTTTGGGGTCAGAAAAGCCTTTGTGGTGAGGGCTGTCCCATGCCCTGTAGGACGTTCGGCAGTATCCCTGGCCTCTACCCACTAGATTCCAGTAGCACCAGGCACCAAGTTGTGACAACCAGAAATGCCCCCTGAGACATTGCCCAGCATGCAGGGGACTCTATCACACAGCCAGGTTTGAAACCCTCTCTTGTAGAATCCCTGTGAGGAGTCCTGATTTTATGTCAAGGGCAGTGAGCAGCCATTGGAGGGTTGTGGGCAGGGGTGCGGCATGGTGGTGTTGGAGGACAAGAATGAGGAAGCCTCAAAAATGAAGGGTGGGCGCACAAAGGGAGATATCTTGCCCAGTGCAAAGGCAGAACAGTTCTAGGAAATGATCCGCTTATCTGCCCTAACTTCTCATTGTAATCAAAGAGCTGATGATCTTGGTGGACACCCAGCGTCCTTCCTTTCACTCTATTGTGCTGCCCTCAGTCAGACTGGCAAACTGTGTTACGGAGATCACTCTATTACGGTTGCTGTTTTGACAGGGGGTGAGGCTCTGATCCAGCAGAAGGCAAGCCATGCATGCCAGGTGGGATGGCTGGGCCTCTTTGCTGAAATCACTTCCCTGGTTGTGGGGTAGAACCAAGGCAGAGCCCTCAAAAATAAACCAAAAAAGCTGCCGTTTCCACCAGCCTTCAGCAAGTGCTTTGCTTCAGGCCGGGTGTGGTGAGGTTCTCCAGTATATCCCAGTGCCTATTTTACAGGTGGGAAAACTGAGGTCAGAAAATCAGAGGGAGCCCTTGCCCAAGTCATAGAAAAAATAACTGGCAGAACTGGGAATAAGCAAATGTATATCTGAATACAATACTAGTCTAGTAGGTTTCTTCTTTGCCAGTGGCTGCCTTAGCTAGATTAAGGGGAATGGACTTCACCTGTGAGCAGTTCCATAGCACAGAGATTCTGCATTTTTGGTCATATCAGAATCAGCTGGAGAAATTGATGACCATTCAGGGCTGACGCCCCATCCTACTTCAATTAGCATGAACCTCTGTATTTTTTAGTAAGTGCCAGGGGATTTTGTTCATGCCTCAGTTTAAGAACCACTGGCTTATTAGAACTGAGTTTCATTTTTGTTGCTTTGATTTTCTGGTGTTTATGTGCTTCTCCGGTAATCTGTAAATTCCTGTGGCACCAGCACACCCGTGTGCGCGCGTACACACACACCCACACACACACTCCTCTTCCATATATTCCTAAATTACACACCAGTTCTTCTCTTCTTTCTCTCCTGTTCTCTTTCCCACATCCCCACAAAGAAATGCACACACTCTATCTTTCCCTGAAAAACACTCATTCCATAAATATTAGCAACTCACAAAACTGCTGTGCAATACTAACAGAACATACAGTCCCTCACAGAAGCCCCACCTCACCCCCTTCCCCACTCCCCAGATAATTTTCTAAAACTCCAAAATTATTTAAATCTGTGCTTCTTATCCTGTGGTTCCCTAACCAGCCTTACCTGGGAACTTGTTAGAAATGCAAATTCTCTCTCCCACCCTCCCCTACTGAATCCGAACCTCTGCGGGTGTGTCCAGCAAGCTGGGTTTTAGGAAGCCCTAAAGGGGAGTGTGGTTCATTTATGCTCAATTGTGAGACCTGCTGCTTTAAAGAAAGTAGGTCCTTCTTCCCACCTGGAGCAAACTGCCTTTACGACTGCCAAGAGCTTCTGGCACACCTTGGAAACCTCTTCTCTGAGGCGCTACTGAGAGGTAAGCAGCTGAGTCCAAAATGGGTGAGGGCCTAGAATGATCCAATATCAGCACCTACAGGGGCCTGAGAGCCATCTGTTAGCTTCAGCACTAGCACATTCCACTAACGTGCCTTCCACAGACATCGGACCCTGGCACAGTGCCAGACCACGTGATAGGCACTCAGAACAGTCTACAGTTTGTACTGTGGACTTTTTGCATTCCAGAAGAGACAGATAATAACAAGTTAAACAAATGCATAAGATCATTAAAGCATTATTATAGGTGTTGTGAAGGCCACAGACAGGGCGATCGGTGGGTCAGAGTGACGGGAGGGCTACTTTGAAGAGAGCCTCAGAGGGGGCTTCATAGGAGAAGTGACATTTGAGCTAGGATCTAATGACGAAGAGGAGATGGCCATGCCAAGTGTCAGAGAAAGAGCAGTTCAGGTAGAGGTACTACCAGTGCAAAGGCCCTGGGGTAGGCATGAGATTAGCACATCTGAGGAGCTATAGAAAGGGGCTGCAGAGGCCGGGTGATGGCAGGGCTTTGAATGCCATAGAAAGCAATGTAGCATTTATCCTAAGGCTATGGAAAGCCCGTGTAAGGCTTTAAACGGGAGTTGCCCACACTACTCTGGGGGTTTCCTGATGGCCAAGATTCTACCTCCTCTTGCACTCAGCTGGTTGATTCAATGTGTCAAAATGGGTTAGAATAGTGATGGCTTCAAGGAAACCCAGCACCACAGGGCACAAGCCAAGAGAAAGGGCTCTGGAGTATCCTGACTGTCAGCTTGGCGTTTCCACCTGTGTAGGGCTTGCAGGAACAATACCAGTGAATTTCATCAGGATCCTTTCCCAGGGCTTGGGGTAGAATAGGGCGAGGTATTAGGGGCATTACCAAAGCATCTTGCAGTTGAGGGGCTCACACTGTGTGCCTCAGGAAAAAAGAGGTAGGAAGAACTAGAATTCCCCAGACCCACCCTCCCCCACAGGATGATTTAAAAAATTTCTCATGGCCGGGCGCGGTGGCTCAAGCCTGTAATCCCAGCACTTTGGGAGGCGGAGGCGGGTGGATCACGAGGTCAAGAGATCGAGACCATCCTGGTCAACATGGTGAAACCCCGTCTCTACTAAAAATACAAAAAATTAGCTGGGCATGGTGGCGCATGTCTGTAGTCCCAGCTACTCAGGAGGCTGAGGCAGGAGAATTGCCTGAACCCAGGAGGCGGAGGTTGCGGTGAGCCGAGATCGCGCCATTGCACTCCAGCCTGGGTAACAAGAGCGAAACTCCATCTCAAAAAAAAAAAAAAAAATTTCTCATTTGGCGCATGTCACCAGTCCCCTTGCTGGGTTCCCAGAGTCTGAGAGGCATCTTCTCAGTCATGTGAGGTTAACTGTTGCCCACATGCATGAAATATCCAGCACTTGCCCATCTCCTAGGGACAAGGTAGTCATGAAAAATCCCATGGGGCCTCATTTGCACAGCATTTTCAATCCAGTAAATATCAGGAACTACCTAATAGATTATTTATTTCCAACTCCAAATCAGTTCCTGTTTTCCACGCTTTCAAGTAGAACAGCAGCAAGCTGCTATATTTGACAGACAGACGCATGGAGAACCCTGCCTTCTGTTAAGGTGGTAACTCAGTGCCTGGGTGAGATTTCAGCTTGCTTTTTCTGTAACTCCCGTACTTGCGGTCTGTCTGATTTTTGTCTCCTCTCGGGCCAGTTTGATTGTCCTAAATATAACATACAGGAGTTGGGGGGCCTGAGCACATGAAGATTCCATCCCCATCATCGAGTGGAATCGGCTTCCTTTTATGTTCAAAAAGCTGAATCGCTTTCCCTTTATAAAGCACAGCTGAAAAGGTTTTTTGTCTGTGGCTGCCTTTAATTGTGCTGAAATGTAAAGCACCCTGGGACTTTTGTAAAGGAAGCACTATAAATGTACAGTGTCATTACCATTAGTATCAGCATCATCTCATGTACATCGCATGCATCTGTGTCACCCATCCTATGCGCAGCAGAGGATTTGCATGGGTGAAGACCTCACCACTGGCCACCCCTTTCCTCGAATCTCAAAGATCCTGAATTAGCACGTGTGACATCTGTTGTCACTTTAAAAAATTGTGTATCTTATTACACAAGTGAATGACTTGTTTGCGATTGCAAATGCAGATCAGCAGAAAGAAGAAAATGAAATTCACCCATAACGCCTCCAGCCAGAGAGAATGACATTAACATCTTAGTGTATATCCATCCAGGCATATGTCCCAGAATATGCGTAAATTCACACTTTGTATCGGCCAGGGTAACGGTAGCGGCTGTAACAAATAAGCCTTAAAACATGAAGTAATTTAACATGATGTAGTTTATTTCTTGTTCATGTAGTAGTCCAAGATGCAAGTTTTTGGATGGTAGGTGGATTTTCTCCATGTATGGGGGGGATCCAAACCCTGTCTGTCTTTTGGATTTGCCTTCTTCTAAGCTGCACAGTCCTCTGCCTCTAGCTGAGGAAAAACAAAGGTCATGGAACATCCTGTGGGGGAGGGGTGGTCTGTGAGCTGCCTACAAATGGTTCCCCTCACTCCACTCATGTACCATTGGTGAGTGCTGAGTCTGTTGTCCATACCTAATTGCAAAGAAGGCTGCAAAACAGCTAACTGTATTCCCAAGAGAAAATGGTGGGATTTATGAACAGCCAGGAGCTCTGGGACACACACTCATCGTTATGGATAGATCTTCTGCCATGAACAGTAGACTCATCCAGCAGCTCTGTTTCATGACTTGTTATTTTCACTAAACAATACATGTATGGAACACTCCCCTTTGGCATTTGGATCTATTGCAGATTTCTTCACTCCTGCTTGTCTTAGTTTCTCCATATAGGATTGGGATCCGTATAGGATGGGGATAACATTTATCTCTTTTGCAAGATGGTGATAAGAATTAGAGATGTATATGAAAAGACTATAGCATAGTGCCTCCTGTAACTCAAGTGCTCAATAACTTTTAACTCCTGCAAAATGATGCTGCAATAATAATGATATGATAACAACAGTATTAATAATGGTAGCAGCAAATGGTAGAAGTCATATATTTTCTCTCAGGTGCCAAAACATCTTTGACAGTATAAACAGCAGGTGTCTTGTGTTTATTATAATATGAAATGATAGGAGTCAGTGACTGTAGCTTACTACAGCTCTGCTCCTGGTACCCTGGCCAAGTTGCTGAACCTCTCTAAGCTTTGAGCCATCCAGAGGGAGATCTTGAGTAGGGAGCTAGATATCCTGGTCTCAAGCTTGGATGAAAGGTTGGGTCTAGAAATAACTGTGTATGAGTCATCTGCATAGACGTGGTGATGGAAGTCATGGACTTCTGCTGAAGCTGAGGTCATCTGAGGAAGAGAGGAGGGTTGCCTGAGGACAAAGCCCAGAGCACCTGAAGCCTGGAGCACCTGAAGCCCGGAGTGCCTGCTGGATTGTGGCCCAGTTGACATGGGAAGTTCTGCAAGGGGACCTGAGAAGAAGTGGCTGGATGGTAGAGGCAACCAGAGGAGCATGAAGTCCAGAAGCCAACCCAAAATTGTTCTCACTGTGCAGCTCCCCCAATCTCTGTCTCCTCTTTACATTGCCGCATTTTGTTTTATTTTATTTTTGAGACAGGGTCTCTGTCACCCAGGCTGGAGTGCAGTGGCACAATCTCAATTCACTGCAATCTGCACCTCCTGGGTTCAAGTGATTCTCTTGCCTCAGCCTCCCAAGTAGCTGGGATTATAGGCACATGCCACCTGCCCAGCTAATTTTTGTATTTTTCGTAGAGATGAGGTTTCACCATGTTGGCCAGGCTGGTCTCGAACTTCTGACCTCAAGTGATCTGCCCACCTCAGCCTCCCAAAGTGCTGGGATTACAGGTATGAGCCACTGCATCTGGCCCACATTTTATTCTCATTAAGGTACTTCTCTTCATAAGATAATCATTCTTTTGTTCTTCTACGTTTGCTCACTTACTTTTTTCCCTATATCGCCTCTGCCACCTTAGAACATAAGCCCCAGGAGAGCAAAGATTTCAGCTCTTTGACTCACCTCCGTATCTCCAGCCCCCAAAATACTAGGTCCTCCATACAGACTTGTTGAGTGGGTAAATACGTTTACAAAAATACGTTCACATGCATTAGCACAGCCTGATCCTCTAGGCAATATAGCAGGAGACAATGAATGGTGCTATTTACTTAGAATCACTGAGAAATGAGTGAGACATAAGGAAAATATAGAACACACTAGAGAGATGACTATAGGGTGTGGGAGAAGTAACAGTGATGAAAGGAAAGAGATGCTAAGTATGTGATGTAAGTTATAACAGTGCAATAAAGGAGTATATTTGCTCCACTTACTTACTGTGTGTAGGGTCCCGTACCTGATGCTGGGAATAGAGAGCAGAAGGCTTGATGTGTGCCCCTCATGGAGCTCACAGACAAGGAAATTAGCTAGATGATTCTCCAACGGTGTTGTGATCTCTGCAATAAGATCTCAGGGGTACATAGGGACCCAGAACCTGTCCCTTATCCAACCAAGTAATAAGGCAGGTGGACAAGAAGGGAGTGACATTCCTAATAGAGGGAACGGCATATGCAAAGGCTTAGAGGAGAGGTAGCAAGACCAGGGGGAGGGGCAAGAGCTGGAGTAGAGGATATATATGGGGAGTAGCAAGAGATATGAAACTAGAGAGATCTGGCCATGCACGGTGGCTCACACCTGTAATCACAGCACTTTGGGAGGCCAAGGTGGGAAGATCTCTTGAGCCCAGGAGTTCAAGACCAGCCTGGGCAACCTAGGAAGACCCCATCTCTACAAAACATATGAAAACCAGCTGGACATGATGGTGTGTTCCTGTAGGCTCAGCTACTTGGGAGGCTGAGACAGAAGGATTGCATAAGCCCGGGAGGCTGAGGCTGCAGTGAGTGAGCCATGATTGTACCATTGCTTCCAGCTTGGGCAACAAAGTGAAACCCTGTCTTAAAAAACTAACGAACAAACAAACAAGAGAGAAACCAGAGAGATCTTAAAGGACCTTTCAAGTCAGGCTAAGGAACTTGAACCTTTCTTCTAAAGGCCCTGGGGGAGGCACCCAGGGATTAAACCAGAGGAGGGGCACAGTCTGGTTTGCATTTTAGAAAGACTACTTGGGGCATTCCCTCTTCTTAAGAGAACTTGCAGTAGGGTTGTTGATGTATTCCCCTCCTCCAAAAATAGGGTGGACAGTTAGTGTTGCTTCTAATCAGACATTAGCAGGAACAAATGCAGGTTTTAATGCCCTAGGTTCTAAGAGATTCTTGGCATACCTCCCTTAGGGGAAAGCAACAGGGAGTTGACAGGCCTTTGGAAATGAAGGCATTTTCAACAGCTTTCACTATTTACCAATGTTAAAAATAGCCAGCTGCATTCGCGTGTTTTGAAGGCAAGTGTGGGCAACATCAGGCCCTTAACATGTGTTCCAGAAAGCAGAGGGATGATTTCCTCAGTATTGCCGGCATGCAGTGGTTAAACAAAGATTTGGGAGCATGGGGACAGCTTTGCACTGGGAGACAACATTGTAATTAACAACTCTCTGAAGTAGGTACCATGCAACCCATTTTCTTGTCAGTAAACGGGGAAATTGAATGGTATCTGCTTCAAGAGATCATGAAAGGGATTCAAAAGACAAAAAAAAACCAGTATTGCAAGCAGGTAGGTCAGATTGCAGGGAATCAGCTTTTAATGACAATTTTGCCCAAGGTCAAAAGCTAGGAAGAGACTGTCTGATTCATAGCAAAGCTCGTATCCATCCATCCTCTGGTCCTCTTTCCCTTCCTGGCCCTGCCCGAGTCCATCCTACTTTCTTATGCCCCACGGACACCTTAGGGACTCCCCACTGCTGGGTCCCATTCCCTGGGGACAACAGCTGACCTACCTCCAAATCAGACTCACTGTCCAAACCACCAAACCTGCCCAGCTTGTGACTTGTTGAGTTGGCAGCAGGCACAAATTGAAACCCTGCCACTTGTCCCTTTCCCTCCCTTTCCTTGCGGCAGGTGCTGGGGTGGTGAGGGTGGGCCGGGAGTGGGAAGGGCAAAATCAGCGTGTCTGCACTGTTCAGAAACTTGCTGGGCCCCAGGCTTTGGTTTGATGCCTTCCCAACCTGGCTCCAGTTGCTTGGTCACTGCTCAACTTTGGCCTTGTCCCCTGCCTGATCATGTTTAAGATAATTAAGCCCATAAATCAAATAATAAACAGATATTGACTCTTTGTCAAGTATATCAGGATTGATTGACCACTGGAACTGCTGCTTTCCTCAATCAATGGGGAGCTGGAAGGATGAATAAATCTTGATAATGACTGGCAAGAGGAAAATCAATAGATGTATTAATATATGCATTGAGAACATATATCTTTGTGAAATAAGAATTTGTTTTGGCAGAAGAGGGAAGCGAGATGGAGGGAGGACAGAGATAGATAGAATGACTCAGTATCCCCAGATTCAAATGCAGCACCTGCACAAAGTAGGTACTCACTGGTTTTATTTTGGGGGGGGGTGGGGGAGGGGTGCAGTAAACTACAGAAATTTTAGGAGAGGTTTTCCTCCAAGAGAAACTGTAATTAGTGTTTTCTTTTTTCATTGTCTAGATGTCCAATGCCCAGAAATCCCTTCTGCCTAGCAGCAAGGCTCTGTAAATGTTTGACCTTCTGGTGTCACTGGAAGAAAGGAGGGAAAGGTGGGACATGATGGCAGGTTGGGGCCAGGCTACTGATGGCAGGCTCAGGGAGCAAAATCAAGAGACTTTGGTTGAGGATGCTGAATGTGAGGTGCCTCTGAGTCTAAGTCTATTAAGAGGTGAAGTTAAATAGACGTTTAGATATCTCGCTGTTCAGAGTTGAGTTCTAGACTGGATTTGTTAGCCTCGGGGCATCCATGCTGGGTAGTATGAGAAAGCATGGGTATTAGAAGGCATTAGAAGGCATGGATTTCACACTGAAATGTGCAAAAGCCCTCCTGGAGGGCTTTTGAAAACACAGATTGCTGGGTCCTACCCCCAGAGTTTCTCATTCAGTAGATCTGGGAGGGGCCTGGGAATGTGCATTTTTAACAATGTTTAATAGTCATCCCAGGTGATACGGATGCTACAGGTCTGGGAATTCCACTTTGAGAACTAGCAGCCTGGGGAGGGGGGAGGGGGCGGGGCATGAGAAAAAGCTGAGAAGAAAAGAGGACAGAGTATTCCTGTAAGGAAGACTGATAAGAACCAGAGAATTGAGGAAAACTGGGAGAAGGTATTGTCATGGAAGCTTGGGACACTCAGTGTGCAGCAAGGGGAGTGGTCAGCAGCTTAGAGGCTGGTGTTGAATGGACAGATGGGATGCAACTAGAAAAGTATCCCTCAGAATCCTTGCAGCCTTAATATTCTGTTAGGCTGTGGTTTTACCACTGCATGCAGACTTCCTTTATTCACTGCCCAGTGACATTTGACAACTCAACCTGTAATTCAAAGTGCCTACCATGTACATTTCCAGGGTAGGGCTAGCGTTCAGTCGGGAGTGGAGCTTTTCACCCTCTGAACCAGGTTAGTAGGACTATTTCAGTCATCAGAGGGATCAGAGACAGAACTGGAATATCCTTTCCCAGCAACGGTTCCCAGCAGCAAAGAGCTAAAATTCACTGGAATGGCAGTGTGGGGTCACTGAGGCAGGAAATACATTGACTGCCAGGAGACATGTCCTCTCTGGGTACTAAGCAGTATTGTTTTCCAAACTGATTATTGATGTTTGCCACCATTATCCTTTAAAAATAAGGAAAGGAAGTTGGTCACTTGGGCAAATTATTATTTTTTTCTGAGACAAAGTCTCACTCTGTCGCCCAGGCTGGCGTGCAGTGGCATGATCTTGGCTCACTGCAACCTGTGCCTCCTGGGTTCAAGTGACTCTTCTGCCTCAGCCTCCCAAGTAGCTGGGACTACAGGCATGCACCACCACGCTGGGCTAAATTTTGTATTTTTAGTAGAGATGGGGTTTCACCATATTGGCCAGGCTGCTCTCGAACTCCTGACCTTGTGATCCACCCACCTCGGTCTCCCGAAGTGATGGGATCACAGGCATGAGCCACAGTGCCCAGCCAGGCGAATCATTTTTAATGTGAAAGAGGGCTTCCTTGTGAAATGGCACTATGGATATTTATTAAGGGGAACAGATTCGTTGAGCAACTACTGCATACTAGGTACTGTGCTAAGGACTTTGTAGATAGTGCTTTTTAAAATCATTATCCCTATTTTACAGATGAGAAAGCTGGGGATTAGAGAGGTAAGGTGGCTTGTCCAAAGAAATATAGCTGGTGTTAGGGTAAGCCAGGGCATAACCTTGATCTCTGATTTCAGAGCTTCAGTCCTACCCCTGCCAGGCTGTACTGTGTCATCTTAAAGAATCATAAAGCCTTTGTTTGTTTATTCTTTTTGGCTATTCTCCATGCCTTCCAAAGATGAATTTCATAGGTCACTGCCATAGTCCGGCCACTTCTCTTACTCATGGGTACAAAGTAAAATTTGTAAGAATTTTCTCCCATATAGAAATTTTGAACTGGAAAGAAATGTTCTTGCACATCCGAGCTGAGCATCTGTGTGTCCACCCGTGCCTGGCCTTGTGGTCTCAGGAAACAGAAGCCGAATGAATGGTCACTGAAAGAGCCTGTAGGGGAATGATTGGTTTGCTAGTTGTCCTGGGTCTTGAGTAATTGATCTTTAGTGCAGATTTGCTAACTCAAGTTTTTCTTTTGTGTTGGTAATCACTTAGCCTGTCTGAGCCTCAGTTTCTGCATCTATTCAATGAAGGTAATAATAGCCTAATAGTCCCTACCTGGTGGAATAAATGTGAAGATTAAATGAATTAATAGACATAGGCTCTGAAAATAGTGCCAGACACACATCAAGTGCCAGATTAGTGTTGAGATCTGCTGCTGTAGTTGCAGATTTTATTTATTTATTTATTTATTTTTTAGACAGGGTCTCACTGTTGCCCAGGCTGGAATGCAGTGGTGTGATCTCAGTTCACTGCAACCTCTACCTCCCGGGTTCAAACAATTCTCCAGTCTCAGCCTCCTAAGTAGTTGGGACCACAGGCACGTGCCATCACGTCAGGCTAATTTTTATATTTTTGGTAGAGGCAGGGTTTCTCCATGTTGCCCAAGCTATTCTCAAACACCTGAGCTCAAAGCAACCTGTCCGCCTTGACCTCCCAAAGTGCTGGGATTACAGGCATGAGCCACTGCTCCAGGCCTGTTGTAGATATTGTTACCGCTAGCCCTGTACCACGGGTACTCAGTGGAGGTGACCTAAATACAACACTCTTGTCCCTTGCTGTAGTAGAAAGAATATTGGGTATGGAGTTAGATGTCCTGGAGGAATGTTCTAGCCTTGTCACTTGCTGGCCCAATGTTGTGACCTTGGGCAAAATCACTTCATCTCTCTGAGCCTTAGTGTTCTCATCTATAATACTGAGATAACAGTGTGCATTTCTGTAGGTGTTTAGGCAAAACTGAAAATTCTTCGTAAAGTGACTAAGACTACAAAAATGTGGAATAATCTTTTAAATCATATACTCATAATAATAGTATATGAAGCATTGACTTTGTGTCCAGAACTGTTCTAAGCACTTTGACTTTTCCCACCTGTCAGGTGGGCTTGGTGCTTTTGGTAACGATGGAGCCAGGATTTGGGCTCATGCCTGCTGTCATCAAAGCAAGTACACATAAGTACTGTATTGCTGAAGAGAACTTTCTTCTTGAGCTGACAGGTGTCAGTGACCCAAATTTAAAGGTAGAACTACAACTGAGGGGACCCACAGTCAGTCCCCATTTCTTGGCACTCAAGCCCTTCAGTGGTCTCCAGGGAAGTGTCTGTCCTTGCTCTGAGACTGAGTGATGAGAAGCAGATGCCCCTCACCCGAGCCCTCTTGTCATCTTCTCCCTTTGATGACAATAGAGAGTATGTGGCTGAGAAGTCACTCTTGCTTTAAATCAAAAGATTTGTTTCCAAGTCCTCTTCAAAAGAAAATTCCATTTCTTCTAAGTGTTTAAAAGACTGAGAGAAACCTTGAGAAGGGAACAGATCAGGTATCTTCAAAGGCAAGGAAGGGGGTCACAAGCATCCTCAGAATTTCCCCAGCTGAGGGCAGTCCCTCCACAGCGGTTATTAGCACAGCCCTTCGGGACTTGGAGGCGCAGATCAAGGATTCTCGGCAGACTTGTTTGGAAGTGTTTGTAGACCATTGAAGACTGTCAGTGAGTCTGGGTCCCCTGGGTCTGATCTCTCTCTGAGCAACAAGGGCTGCCTTTGACAGGCTCTCAGAGCTGGAGACACAGCACTGAAGCTCAGTGGATTAATATTCTATCTTGTCAATAAGCTGAAGTTTCTAGGCTCAGCAGGCCTTGCAGCCCTTCCTTCTGCAGGATGTGTGTGCTCTCCCACGTCCCTGCTCTCTTTCTTTCTGTCCCTCTTCCAGCCTTGATACTGTCCCATCCCTAGGCCTTATCTCACCATCTGGCTCCTGAATGGAGCTGTTTGCACGGCATTGGGAGGGTTGGGCCTTCCATCAGGTGCTGAATACAAAGAGGGAAGGGCATAGAAGGAAGGGGAGCCAAAAGTTCAGGTTCTTCTTCCCCACCGTGAGTCTAGGCAAGACTTTCAACTTTCTAGCTTTGTTTTCTTGTTTGTGAAATGATTATAATATTATCTGCTTCATCTTTTGCTGGCCCATGTACCTCCTTGTCTGGACCTGTTAGACCTAAGCGGAACCCTCAGGAGTGAATGACCACTCCTCCATCAATCCTCTTTTCAGTTGAACCATCTTATCTCCCCTAGATCCCTTACCCATCCCCCTGCCCATCCAGTCACCCTCCGAACTATCTGTTTATTCAATATAATCCCACCTACCATCCATTCACTCATCAATCCCATCCACCTACCCACCCACCAACCATGTATTCATTCAACATCCATCCACCCATCTGTCCATCTACCCACCTTCACATCCACCCATCTGTTTAACATTCACCTGTCCATCTACCCATTCCTCCTGTCAGTTCACCTACCTACCGCCCACCCATCCAGCCACCCATCCATCTGCCCACCATTAATCTACCCATCCACCCATTTATCCACCCATGCTCCCACTCTCTCATCCATCCATCTGTTCAACATCCACCTATCCATTTAGCCATTCATCCTGTCTACCCACTACCCACTCATCCATCTATCCACCATTAAATCTAGCCATTCAACATCCACCTATCCATCTACCCATCCAACCTGTCAATCTACCTACCCACACACTCATCTGTCTAATCACCATCTATCCATCCATCCATCTACCCATCCATCTATCCATCCATCCATCCATCCATCCATCCATTCATCCATCCATCCATCTTTCCACTCTCCCACCCTACCTATCCATTCGCACACCCATCCACTCGCCTATTATTACTTTAGCCGCTTAGCCATTCAGCAAATAGTTTTTGAAATCTCACTCTCTAACGTGCTAGAAGTTTGTGAGTGGGGCTTTTCTTCTGGAATGTGATGGAAGCAGGCAACATGTCATAATTAAAGCCAACTCACTGAGGCCAGGCATGATGCCCAGTAGCATGGAAAGTCTGTGGTCAGCATCATTCTGGTATCGTCTATTAAGAGCCAACAACAAATAAGTCTAGGGGAGCATCAATAGATGGGAATTTTAGTGAGCTGCACATCTATGGATCACATTCTCAGATATAAACATAAAACAGACTCCTCTCAAAGGAAAAACCGGGCAGCAGGACTAAAATAATCAGAATTGTATTTTCCTGCAGGTTTCCTTCCCTTTGGATTTAACTTTTGTGGAACTCAAGGCTGATGAGCGTGGAGGTCAAGACCCTGGGAAGGGTGGCTTTTTATCTCAGCCTGGTGATAATAAATGGAGGGGAAGAGGATAGGTTTGGGCTGTGGGGGCAGGGAGAGAAGGTGCCAATTTAGCAGGCCCTGAGGTAATTCAGCCTGATTTCCAACAGGAGTGAGGGTGGGGGCTGTTCACTGTTTATACCCCATTAATTTTATACCCCATTAACTCCAAACTCATAATAATTTATCAGCAATCAGCAGCAGGCTGGAGTTTACTTACTCATTATTTATAGAGAAAGTGTTTGCTAAGCAAATCAGTAGTTCAAACAAGATCTCAGGGGGGTAGGTTTAACCCACTCAAGAAAACCAACCAGAATAAGAGCCTCAGCACATTCGTTGTCTAAAGGCAGATGGGGCTGCTGGTGACAGAGGGACACCAGCCAGCCTTCACGGCTCCCGTTTTGCAACTCCAGAAGCCTTCGCTTTTTCTCAAAATGGTCTTTAAGGAGTACATCTTGGTCTCTTTCTGCCCCATCCAGTCTGAATTTGACATGTGGCTCTATGTTGCCATTTTAGTAGTCTAGTAAAAGCCTTTGGTCAACCCAAGAAAGAATGAATGTCCTTTGGGGTCAAGCCTCAAAACCAGGACCCTTAAACTCATTCCCTTATGGGAGGTGAATGGCCATGGCCTTCCTTAAGTGACTTAAAGATCTCTGTCCTTTCATTTCAGGAAAGCCTCTTGGATTTGAGGTTAGAAGACCTGGTTTGGCATCCTGGTGCTGAATGGCCCTGGGGAAGTCACTTGGGTTCTGTGATCCTCAGCTTCCTGATGCCCATTCCACAGAGCTCAGGCGGTAGATGAAAGTGGTGAAAGTGTTTTGTAAACAGAAAAATGCAAAGCAGCTGTGAGGGGCAAATAGTTTTTCGGATGTATTTTAATGAAAATGAGAGAGTTTTTTTTCCTTTATTGAGTCAAAATAAGTGTTTTCAGCTTTTCCAGTGGTTCTCAACCTTGACTGAACATTAGAATTACCCGGGAGCTTTCGAATTCTAAGTGATGCCTCTGAGCTCCACCCTGCACCCCAAAGGATCCTGATTCAGTTCGTCTGGGGTGGATTTTTAAAAATATATCTCTCCAGGCTATTCTATTATGGAACCAGAACTGGGAACCACTGAACTATTCCCAGAATGAGCCATGCCAAACCAGATTTCTCTTTCCTGGTATCTGAAAGTCAGAACTGCATAGCACTCTGGAATCCTATAGACTTTGGTGTAGCCCCATTTCTGTCACTGCCTGTCTACTACCCTTATTCTCTGAAAAGGTGTGTGGTCTTGGCAGCTATGCTGGGAGGCAACAGTCAGGGTTGTGGATGGCCCCAAACTCCTCTGACACCAGAGGATTGTATTTCTCAACCTCTGAAGCAAGCAGATCATCACATGCATGCACTAAACAGGGATGGAAATTGCAACCTGAAATTAAAAACTCAGGAAAAACAATATATCAATGTTTGCTAAGTAGAGAAAGAGGTGATATCAGCCGGGGAGAGAAATGTCATTTTCAGGCTGCCAAAAAGAATGTGAACATATAATATAGAGAACCAATAAAATCCATAGTCTAATTCTTCTAAGCTGCCTGGTTGAAATAATTTATGAAATTGCATCTGAGAGCCTTGACATTTAGCTCCTAATTTTGATAGAGAAGATGTTTTGTTGGGCCCAATACTGGTGACATGTGTATTGACTTTGAAGATTCTTTCTTAGTCATAGAGGAGCAAGATATGTCCCCTGATCAAAATGTTCAGAAATGACTTGGTTAATAATTTGCGTATCCATTTGTTTGCTTGTGCAGCCATTCATCCAACATAGCCAGGAAGTAGTAGGTATTGGAGCTGCAGTGCTTTATAAGACATGCCCGTCCTCGGTAGCCTCTCAGCCATGGGGAAGAGAGACCAACAATTCAGGAATCATTATGCAAGGAAGAAAGTGTTGAAACAGAGGTGTGCAAAGAGCATGGAGAGAACTCAGAGAAAGGGACTGATGAGTGGTGAAATGGGCTGTTTCTTGTAGAATAAGACATTTTGGAAGAAATGGGGAAGGGTGTGCTTGGTGTACGGAACAGCATAGACAGAGGCAAGAATGTGGCAGAAAGAGGTCACATTTGGAAAATTTCAAATAGCTCAGTTGAGTTGGAGCAAATGGTGCCAACTAGGGGGTGTGCAGTGAGTGACACCAAAGCCTATGTATCTTGACCCTCCTGGATGAGTAATCATAATAAGAAGAGTGGATAGTTGAGCCTTGTCAGGTGACTTGCAGTACGCTGCACATATTATACATACTTTACGCTGTTGGATGCCTGCAACCTGAGAGGAGAGTTTGATTGTCACTGTTTTAAAGATCAGACTCCAGGAAATGTTATTACTTGCCCAGGGTTTCATGGGTATAAGCAATAGAAACACAATTCTGTTTGAGCAAGAGTCTGGGATGGATCTGATGAAAAATACGAGGGCACAAAAGCAAAACATTTGAGTTTTGGTCTTGGAGAAAGGGCAACATCCACCCCGTGCTGGCTCCAGGGTTTGCGTTAAACCCATTTCCTTGATGGACAATGGGGCCAGCTATTCCCACCCTCCTTCAGTGTGGTCAGTATAATGTGATAGCTTCCACATTGGTGAGGGGACCATATAAGGACTGACACGAGGTCAGGATTCTGGTGCTGGCCAGTTCACAATTGCAAAGACACGGAACCAACCTAAGTGTCCATTGACAAATGAGTGAATAAAGAAAATGTGATATGTATACACCACGGACTACTACTCATCCACAAAAATGAACTAAATAATGTATTTTGTAACAACTTAGATGGAGCTGGAGGCCATTATTCTAAGTGAAGTAACTCAAGAATGAAAAGCCAAACACCATATGCTCTCACTTTCAAGTGGGAGCTAAGCTATGAATACACAAAGTTATGCAGAGTGATATAATGGACTTTGGAGACTCAGAAGGGAGAGAGGGAGTGTGGGATAAAAAACTACATCTTGGGTACAACATAAACTATTCAGATAACAGGTACACTAAAATCTCAGAGTTGGTCACTATGTAATTCATCCATGCAACCCCAAACCACTTGCACCCCAAAAGCTATTGAAATTTTTAAAAATATTTTTTAAAGATTCTGGTGCTGGGCTATTTGAACAGTCTGGCTGACCCTCACTCTTTTTGTATATGCCATGGCACCAATCCTGGGCACCCCTTCCTACCAATCTTCCCAGAGCATCCAAAAGCACAGGAATCTTGGATATGCAGGTAGCTGGGCATTTGCTTGTTAAGATCCCCATATCTTCACCCTCAAAACTTCATAGATAGACGCTAGAGTGCCTATGGAATTTAAGGAGGCCTGAGAGGGCAAGATTACCTAGGTGAACATTGGGGAAGAATTCTTTTGGTGCCCTGGAGTTAAGAGATTAAAGGAAAAAAGAATCCCAAATGAACTCAAGTGATGATTTTTGCCCGTCTTTGAGAAACTGGCACAAACTTGTATTTTGTCCCTGCACCTTCTAAATTGGGTTTTGGGGAATGACAGGACTTTCAATTGAAACAGATTACCAAGGTGAGGCTTGGTGGCTAATGGAAATATTCGTAATAGGATTACATGGAGTTTTCATCTTTCCCATGAAGATGCAACATTGTCACATGACAACCTTTTGGGGCACAGAACCCATGTTTTTAATCTCTGGACATTTATTTTCTGTTTTTAAATGATTGAGAGGTGAGGTCATATCCCTCGAGTGGCTTGCTTTCTATCTGTGAGAAGTAGGAGAAGGCTATTAACAAAAACATGAAATTGAATCTCACCAAGCACAGATTCCCATTTGCCTGTTGGTCTTTAAAATCATTGTGCTGCCCAGTTATTTACAAATAGAGGTATATTTTTGTGGGGATTTGGAAAAGAACTATGTTTCTTTAACACAAAGGAAAATGCAACTACCCCATCCCAGAATTTGGCTTCCCTAGTGATGTTTATTGTGGAATTTTGGCCCTAGCTACAGTATCCTATTTTTGTTGATTTTGCTATTGTCCCTTTCTCTCTCTATTCTCTTCTCACAGCCTCACTCACTTTGTATTTTGGGGTCCACCAATTAACCATAGTTGTCAATATTTATTGAGTGCTTTTAATGTTCCAAGCTGTTTGCATGTCCTTTTAGTTAGGATGGGATAGGCTTATGCTGCAATGACAAACAACCCTAAAATCTCTGTGAACATTTATTTCTCACTCATGTAAAGTTGGCTATAGGTTGGGCAATCCTCCAGGGCAGCTCTCTTCCATGCAGTCACTCAGGGATTCAGGCTGTTCTGATTTAATGGCTCTGCATATCATCCTGGAGCCTCCTTGGTCATGGGTGGCACAAGAAGAGAAAGTGGGGATTGAGCAATGCACTTTAAAATACCCCAACCAGGCCAGTAAAAACACATTCTACTTTTCATTGGCCAGGGCCAGTCACATATGCAACATAACTGCAAAGAGACTGGAAAGTGCAGTGTCCCGTGAGCCCAAGAGCAATGTGGAACAAGATCTGATGAACACTGGTGTTGTCTCTTCCACATGAATGTTCTAATTTAACCCTTCCAGACCTATGACATAGTTTCTGGTCTGTCTACCAGCATTTATTTTAAGCAACTTTCCCAAAAGCTCACAGGTAAAGAATGTCAAGACTGGGTCTGAAACCTGTCTCTGTCTGACTTCAAATTCTAAGCTCCTAACCTCTAGGTGCTACCGTCTCCCCTAATAAGTTCTCTCCCCTCTCCACTCTCATTTCTGTTCCTCCTTCTAAAAGAAATGATTGTTGCCAGCACTCTCCCCTGGCTTCGATTTTTCTCCATTCCTCTTGGGGTAATGAAATGGTTGTTTGTTTTCCTCTCAGTGCCCACTGCAGGCCTCCTTAAATCTCCTTCAGGTTCTATCTACGAAGAACTTGAATCTGTCTACAAGTTCTATATACAAAGCTTCGAGGGCAGAGAACATAAATGTTCTTTGCTGTCAGGCCCTCAGAGGCATGGGTTGTTGAAACTGGAAGAAGTTCCTTCCCTGGTTGACAAAGCTGTGAAATCAGAGTGTTTTATTTTTACTCATTGCCCAACCCAGGACTCCTCAGCAAAAGCAACAGAAAGAAGGGAGTTGGAATTTCTATAAACTTCCATTTGTTTTGTTTTTTTTTTTAAACAACTTTATTGATATATAATGTATATACCCTAAAGTTTACTCAAAGTGTACACACAGTCAGTGGTTTTTAGTATATTTATGACATTGTGCCACTATCACTAAAATCTAATTTTAGAACATTTTCTCTCCTTGAAAAATAGAATCAGTTCTGTTCCCACTACAATTCACTCCCCACTACCCCCTCCCAACTTCCTCCACCCCTAGGCAATCTGAAGTTCCAATTTTAGACAAAGAATTGATTTTCTTATTGGAGCATTTCAAAGTTCAGGGAAAATGCAGACTCAAGAGTACTTTCTAAGGGATGAGAAGGGCCAGTTCTGCAGTTGACATGATGGTACCTATATTGCTGTCCCCAAGTCAGGTCACAAAAAACATGTAGATACATAGACAGACATAGATATACACATAAATTTAAAGCCCCCTACACACGTGAATGCACATTCATATGTACGCACACATGTGCCTACAGTCATGCACGTGCATTCACGTCTTTACATGTGTTCATGTGTGCATATATTTACACAGAGGCAGACATACACTTGCACTCAGAAACAAGAATGCATATGTATACAGCTGTGGGTACAGACATATGTCACACTTGTGGCTTTTGATCCAGTTACAGTGATTCCTTGTGTGGTGACAGCGGGTCAGGTCATTTTCTCCCGATGACCATTTTAAAGCCAGTGGTCTGTAAGAAAGGCATTCTAAAACAATTTTGGATTTGTCTCACTTGGGTGAACATTTGTCCAGCTAATTTAATGTCCAGGAGCTGCCTGGGAAGACTCTATGAGGGTGTGATGTAGGAGTTTGGGCAGGGAATTAGGGAAAGGAAGAGACGGAAACCATGGACTTGACATATACGTCCATGTTTGAGTGATGGTGTTTCTGGCTGGGGCATGCCCCTCCCTGATGGGCGGCAGTGGGTAGTTCGGTCTGTTTCCACCTTGTGTAACTCAGGTTTGCAAATAAGGTCCCTTATTTGGCTGCATCTGCACTGGCCCGAGTTCAAGTTCCTTCTCCCTCATTAGCCCAACTCAGTCCTAAGCAGAACCTTGTCCCTGGACCTATGACACTTGCTGGCACTTTCTCATGTAGTACGTGCCTGCCCACCAGATTCAGTATCTCCACACCTGGCACAGTGCCTGGCAGGGCTCTGGAAGTGTTAGCTCAACACATGTATAGAGGCATGAATGGTTGAATGAGTGAGCAAGTGAATGAATGGAAAATCCGCTTGACCTTAACCACACCCCAATGCAGAGGAGAATGGCTGAAATTGAACAAAGCCCTTCTAGTTTGAGTAGCCCGATTTCTGTTGGCTTCCCCCTGATTTCTTAGAGCAGGGGTCAGCCAACCTTTTCCATAAAGGGCTAGGTAGTAAATATTTTCAGCTTTGCCATATGGTCTTTGTTGCAACTCCTTAACTCCGCTGTTGTAACATGAAAGCAGCTATAGACAATTTGCAAACAAAAGGTATGGTTGTCTTCCAATCAAACTTTATTATGAACAGTGAATTTGAATTTCATATAATTTTCACATGGCACAAGAGATATTCTTCTTTTGAAAATTTTTAATCATTTAAAGGAGTGTCAAATCATTCTTAGCTAATGGGTCATGCAAAAAACAGGCATTGAGCTACATTTGGTCGGTGGGCCGTAGTTTGCAATTCCCATCTCAGAAGCCTGGTTCTAGTAAGCCCCAGTATCTGCACTTTTGCAAATTCTTGACCTAGAGCAGTCTGAGTAGTGGGCTAGTGGGGCATATGCTGGGTTAGCCCAGCACTGGAGGCCTTCTCAGAAAAGGGGCTTTTGGCAAACTGGACCCAGCTCCTGCAGCATTTCCTGGCAGAAAAGGATATTGGGCAAGCCGTGCATCCTCTTGGGCTACTACTTCCTCACTGGAGGAATGGGAGGATGAAAACTTCCCCCTTGGGTCTCTTATGTGGGTAGAATGAATATAAGCCTTATCTGAGGAGCTTGGAACACTAATTTCCTTGTTCCTCAGCCTCTTTTTTTCCACTTCCAAGGAGGCCATGTAGCTTAGTAGTTAAGAATAGACCCTAGTATCAAATAGATGGAGGGTAGAATGCCAGTTCTGCCTCATATATCTTAGCTACATGATCTTGGCAAATGACCTGAACTCTTTGAGACTCAGTTTCCTTATCTGTTAGATGGGAATAACACCTGCATTATGGCGTTAGGTTAGGATTACAACCTGTGGAGATAATTTATGTAAAACCTTCAGCAGAGTACTCGTGGGAGGGTTCACAATGCCATTTATTATTCTGAGAAGGCAGCATAGCTCTATGGCTACGAGCATTGGGTTTAGCGTCAGACAAAGCCGGGTGGCAGCCGGGCTGTGTCACTCAAAACACAACCTTGGGAAATTCCATCCCCTTCTGCATTCTGGTTTCTCCATCTCCCCCATGAAAGGAGCAGATCCAGTGATTTCTAATGTTAGTCTACAATCTGAGTTCAAGACATTTCTATACCTGTTCTGTCTTCTACACGTGATGTCTTACACCATGGCCAGGTAGGTTCCATGCTCAGATACCTTCCTAGGCTCTCCTTCCTCTTACCTCCCTCCCCATTTCCTTATCTTTCCATTTCCTTTCACCAAGGATCAGACCTGACCAACAGGTCCAGGGTTGACTCAGCCCCTATGGCAGAAGGGAGCAATGCCCACCCTCGCTGACTGCCTTACACAGGCCCTCCTCCCAGTGTCCTCAGCCTCCCTTCCTGTGTTCTCTTGGACTGTGGGGCCCGTGGGTGGAAAGAACACAGCCATTTGAGGTGGAGGTTATGTCTACCATGCATCTGCCTGCCCCTTCATGTCTTACCAGCTACACAGTTATTTAAAAAAAAAAAAAAAAAAAGGCTGGGTACGGTGGCTCATGCCTGTAATCCCAGCACTTTAGGAGGCTGAGGTGGGCAGATCACCTGAGGTTTGGAGTTTGAGACCAGCCTGACCAACATGGAGAAACCCCATCTCTACTAAAATACAAAATTAGCCCAGGCGTGGTTGTACCTGCCTGTAATCCCAGCTACTCAGGAGACTGAGGCAGGAGAATCGCTTGAACACAGGAAGCAGAGGTTGTGGTGAGCCAAGATCATACCATTTCACTCCAGCCTGAGCAACAAGAGCAAAACTCCTAAATAAATAACAAACAGTAAACTCTTTCTCATTAGGGATTGAACTTTCCTGGGCCAAGAGTGTTATCAGGTTTTTCAGTAACCACCAAGCATTTGTTGTGTGCCCACTTCCAAAGAGGACCAGAGTGGGCTAAACCCTGTGCAAAAGATAGAAGGAGCAAAAATGCTTCCTCTTCTCTCAGAGTAACAGCCAGGAAGACTCTAAAGCGAGGCTGACCTACTTGGTGTATGAATTTGGTTCAGACTCCACTTTCTCATTTCAGCTCCCCACCAGTTCAATATTTTCCAAACTGTCTACAGAATAAGCATATGTGTCTGGTTTTACTCTAGTCAGAAGTCAGAGGTACTTTTTCCATTTCTTCCTTTTTTTCTCAGTTTACAAAAGGAACATGCATTTATTGGAGTAAAAATTAGGAAAGAAAGATAAGCAGCAAGGGAAAAAAAAACACATAAAACCTCCTAATCCTAGTAGTCAGAGATAGCTCAGCGAACACCCTGGGTATCCTCTCCCTGGATTTTTGATGCATATGAATTGGGTGATATATGTGTACAGTTTTTAAAACAGTAATTCAGTCTACTGTTATGCTGAAAAATAAGTGTGGTTCTGGTCAGTCAACAAAAAGATCTCAGTGGTTTGATACCCTTTGATGTCTAGCCCTAGAGGCCTGGAGCAGTGGCATGTTTGGTCTTTTTGCCTCTGTGGTAATGGAAGAGGCTCAAAGTTCATTACTAATTTGATCTGGGCTTGGCTCATGGTCTATTTCATGTGCTAAGACAGCAGGTAAAGGTGCATCTTGGCATATTGGTCCATTTTCACACTGCTGATGAAGGCATACCTGAGAGTGGGCAATTTACAAAAGAAAGAACTGTAAAGTCACAGTTCCAAATGGCTGGGGAGGCCTCATAATCATGGCAGAAGGCGAAAGACACGTCTCACATGGCGGCAGACAAGAGAAGAGAACTTGTGCAGGGAAAATCCCCTTTATAAAACCATCAGATCTCGTGAGACCTATTCACTATGGCAAGAATGGCACGGGAAAGACCTGCCCCCATGATTTGATTGTCTCCCACTGGGTTCCTCCCACAACACATGGGGATTATGAGAGCTACAATTCAAGATGAGGTTTGGGTGGGGACACAGCCAAATCATATCACTTGGCATGAAACGCAGCCCTCCCCAGCTACAGGGGATGCAGGACACTTATCCCCAAGAAGACAGTTGATAGGAGTCATTCATTCCTCTGTTTATCCAGGCACTCATTCCAAGAGCAGTTCCTGGGCCCCTCCCCTGGGCCAGTGTGGACAAGGATGCATCCAGCAGCTCTGAGACCTTCTAGCTCTAGCCATCTGCAGCCTGCTTTGCTTGTCTCTGGGTAGCAGCTGGGAATTCCCAAATAGAAGCAGCAAATACATAAGGACTAACATAGCCCTGCCCTGAATTTGGAGGATGGAAGGAAAGGCCTAGAGTTGGATTGGGGTAGTTGCAGTTGAGCTCAATGGGGAAATGAGGGTTCAGAGGTCAGGCTCTCTGAATCCCCAGAGTGTCCTGCTCTGCTAAGTCACCTTTTCCCAAGGTTCTTATGAAATCCTGAAAAGAGGTAAAGATTTGAGTCCTGGACTCAAATCGTGACCCTGTTGCCTACTCCCTGTGGGACCCCAGCGCAGGTTATTTTTACCTTCCTGCACCTGAATTTCTTCATTCGTAAATCGTGTCTCTCCTCCTAGGAGAGATGGTGTGAGAAGTTCTCGGGGCAGTGCCTTGCAGGAGAAAACTCCATCAATGGAGATCATCGTCTTATCTCATTTCCTGCAAGTACTGCTGAGTTCATGGGCCTTAAAATTGGACATAAAGATTACAGACACCTGTGCAAACGATGGAAGTGGCAAGATGCTTATTTCCTGCCCTCAAAAATAACAGCTAGGGAGTCTCCAAAGCCAGGCTGAGCCCTTTGGAATATAAATTCAGTTCAGACTGTATGCCCCCACCTGAGTTTACAAAGCACTGTGAGTTACAAAGGTTTTAGGTAACTTGCCCAAAATCACGTAGGCAGAAAGTGGCAGATTATCTCAGGTGGTTCTGATTCTAAGGGGTATGCTCCTAACTAGGCTGACTTATTGCCTCAGTCTCCTGGTTTGTACCCATTTTAGAGAGTTTTGAGAAGCATGTAATGAAGTGCTGCCTGGACACCTTTTGCCTCTGTGCCTGGCACCCTGGTAGGCCCTCTAAAGATGGTCGTCATCCTAAACAGGATGCTGCTGCCCGGTGTGGTGGGATTTGCTAAGGAGTATTAGAAGTCGTCACAAATCAGTGCAGAGTCTTTGCCTTGAAATAACATGATGTGGTGGGAAGGGGCCCCTGCTGCCTCTCCTGAGATGCCTGCCCTGGTGATCCTATTAATGGAAGCATCTAGCACCTAGTTTGTTTCTCTATTGCCCTAAATATAATTTGCAATTATTTTATTTGTATATTGTCTCCCCATGAGAATGTCAGCTCACTCAAGCAAAGAGTCAGCCCTTCTGTCCTGCACACACCATCATCGTGACATTAAGGAAAACGTCTCTGGGTGCAGTGGCTCATGCTTGTAATCCTAGCACTTTGGGAGGCCAGAGCAGGTGGATCACCTGAGGTCAGGAGTTCAAGACCAGCCTGGCCAACATGGTGAAACCCTATGTCTGCTAAAAGTACAAATATTAGCCAGGCATGGTGGTGCCCACCTGTAATCCCAGCTAGTTGGGAGGCTGAGGCTGGAGAATTGCTTGAACCTGGGAGGCAGAGGTTTCAGTGAGCAAGACTGTGCCACTGCACTCCAGTCTGGGCCGCAGAGTGAGACACCATCTTCTAAAAAACTAAAAAAAGGAAAACGTCTCTATTTAGTGCTAATGTTTGACACCTTTCTAACTCTAACTTGCTAAACTTTTTGTTTGTTTTACAAAAAGAGGAGCCTTCAACCTTAGGGCCTTTGGCAGACCACAGAGCCAAACTAGGATTTCACTTTGTTTTTTAATACATGTTTGTTTTCATTGTATTTATTACACTCCTCTGGGGTTAGGGACTCTAGCTTCCCATCTGGCAATGACAGAAGGTAATGACAGAAAGTCCCTCTTTAAAATACATTGATTTTTCCCTCAAGGGCAGTGCATTTAACAAAAACTATTGTCAAGTGATAAATAGGAGTTGGTTGATCTGGCAAATTCATATAAATACAAGTGGGTGGACCTCGAGTGATAGCAACGTGAAGGATACTGAATGAGATGTGCAGTCTTACCCTTAGGAGATGCTAAGAAAATATGATGCAGGACTGGGGAAGAGCATGTCTCAGAATATCCTTGGACAGTGTCAAGAACAGCAGGTCCCAGGCAGTGGCCAGACCACACAGTGTGACAAGAGGTAGAGGAATGCCAAGCTACCATTTCCCTGCAATTCTTCGTGGAGCGAGTTGGAGGCTCACACCTCTCCGTTGGCTGCCTGTGGCCTGGGAATACTCCCTCCCTATGAAGCCTAGACCAGGGAGGGCAGAAAGTCACTCAGAGACTCAGCAGCATGCAGTCCTACAGTCTGGGACAGAAGGGACAGCCCCTGATGTGCAGAACCCCACATATCAGCCTTTGAAGAGCCCAGAGCAGTCAGCCTCTGACCTCTTGACTTCACAAAATCAGATTCAGCTCTGGGGAGAAGAATTCAGCAAGACGGAAGCAGAGTCTACGCTTCCTTTTTCCCTCCCCACTTCTCTGAGCTTTGCAGCAATATCAGAGGATGGAGGAGGGCAGGGAGGCGTGCATTAGCAAAAGCTCAGTGCCCTCATGGGCAGCTAGGCTCTGTCTTTGCATATCCTGAGGCCTGGCGGGCCACTGTCATCTTTCTTGTCTCGCTAGGTTGTGAGCCTTCCCCAACCAGCCCCTTACTTAATGGAACTCCATAACTCTTCATTTCCTGGACACACGTTGAGTTAAGCAGGTGGCAGACAGCTGGCATTTCTCACTTGCTTTCTGGCATGTCCCATTTTTACAGGACACTAACCTGGCATTTTTTATTATAAAGCCCCAGAGTCCCAAGGTTTAATATCTTGAGTGTTAGATTCATGAGCAACTTGGAAAGTAGAGATTACCGGAGGCTGGAATTTGATGGAGTGTGCGGCCTGTCGCTTGGAATGTGATTTAGTTGCTCAAGTGAGGGGGAAAGAGCATGGGACAATTAAGTGGGATTTGAGTTTTGAGAAGTGGAGAATGCTTAAAAGGAAGAGAGCAGCGAGGGATTTTAAATCCCTCTGACAGTTGAGTGTTTTTTAAAATCACAGCTGGCTTTGAAACCAACTGCCTTGGAAGCTCAAGACAGACAGAGCCAGGGACTGTTTGCACCCAGCTGTCTATGTCTGTTATTTGGAAGGTAAACACTTGTAGATAGCAGCCACTGATAGACGCTCTTTGGATCCCAGCCAGATGGCCTTTGCTGTGTTACTCAGGCATGCCACATGTTGTCCTACCTCAGGGCCTTTGCACTGGCTCTTCCCCCGCTTGGAGTTCTCTCCCCAGATTTCCACATGGCTGGCTTTTTCCTTCATTCAGCTCTCAGAATAAAGATTACTTCCCCAGAGTGGCTTTCCCTGAGCACTCTGGCTAAAGATCCTCCCAGCTCCATTTATTCTCTCTCTAGTAAGTCTCTGCATTCTCTTTACAGCCCTCCTACCTCTCTGAAATCTCATCTATTTGCTTGTTTATTGCCTTCCTTCTTCACTGGACCTTCAGCTTGTGGAGTTAAGGTCTAGGTCTGTCATGCATGCAGTATCTCCTGCACCTAGAGCACTGTGCCACGCCCATTCTGGCACCCACAACGTGGATTTTGAACTTAATGGATAACGAGAGTGGGCTTGAACAGTGGTTCTCAAAGTGGGGTTCCTTCGACCCCCAGCATCAGCATCATCTGGAAACTTGTTGGAAATGCAAATCAGAAACTCCGGCCACCTTTGTTTTAACAAAGCTCCCCAGGAGATTCTAGCGCCTGCTCAAGTTTGTTAACCATTGGCCTAGTGCTTAAACACCCACGGGGTCTAGGTAGGTGCTGTTAATGCAGGAAGGAGACCAGGTGTGGTACATTACAGAGTGGCAAGGACTATGGCAGAGGAGACCCCAGGTGCTCTGCATACAGACATTCCATTTGATGCCGAAGGATGCTTGCAAGCCCAATAACCCCCATCCTAAATGGACCATTAGTTACTCTCAACTAGGCTCCCCTCAGAGCTCCAAACCCAAGTTCATGAACAGATAAGCAAAGAAAAGTGAAGGCTCGGACCCCCAAAGAAGCTATTTTGTTTTGTTGGTTGTCACACCATGATGGGGATCTCACTCCCTGGAATACTGGAAGGGGAAGTCTGGCTGTGGGAAGCAGCCTGTAGCACTGCATTCATTCATTCATTCATTCATTCAGCACCTGTAACATTAACGAGATAAACCCTGCCTGTATTAGTCCATTTTCACGCTGCTGACAAAGACATACCTGAGACTGGGAAGAAAAAGAGGTTTAATTGGACTTACAGTTCCCCGTGGCTGGGGAGGCCTTAGAATCATGGCGGGAAGTAAAAGGCACTTCTTACATGACAGCAGCAAGAGAAAATGAGGAAGAAGCAAAAGCAGAAACCCCTGCTAAACCCATCAGATTCCGTAAGACCTATTCACTATCACGAGAATAGCACGGGAAAGACTCACCCCCATGATTCAATTACCTCCCCTTAGGTCCCTCCCACAACACATGAGAATTCTGGGAGACACAATTCATGTTGAGATTTGGGTGGGGACACAGCCCAACCTATCACTACCCTCTTAGGGCTTAGTCTGGAGGGGGAGACAGTTCATTATCGCAGACTCCAGGCAACACCCGTCCAATTACAACCACCACAGCTGTTGCAAAGGAGGAGTCCACAGTGCTTCAGGAACCTACTGGGGGAAGTGACCTAGTCAGAGAGGCCAGGGGAGGCTTTTGAGGCAAGTGGGAAAAGCATTGCAGGCTGAGGGAATGACAGAGGCAAAGGCCCGGAGGCGGGCTGCTGTGATTAGAACTCCGTGAATGACAGGGAGAGTCATATGAGAAAAGGGAAAACAATCCGTAGGAGCCAGACTACATGGCAGCTCCAGGCACTGGGAGACTCGGGTCTCTCTCTAGAGAGTGCTGGGGAGTCCTTGTAGCAGTGGAGTGACCCGGTCAACTTTGCATTTTGAAGCAATTGCTCATAGTACCAGATGGAGAATGAATTTGGAAAGCCAGAGAGACAACAAAGAACAGTTGTCATCATTCAGGAAGAAGATTATCAGCAATCATATTCATGGTACTAGTATTAGTGATAATATGAGCAGCTGTTGAAGGAATAGACGCTCTAGCTGGACACTGGACGAAGCACTTGTGTGATTTCATCTCAACCTCACACCTGCTCACAAGGCAGCACTCACTGCCCCACTGTCTTAGTGGCCTGAAACAACAGACAACAAGAACATGGTTCTGAAGGTCAGAAGTTCAAAGTGGGTCTCATCGAGCTAAAATCAGGATGTTGACAGAGCTGTGCTCCTTCTAGAGGTTCTAGGGGATAATCCGTTTTCTTGCCTTTTCTAGCTTTTTTGAGGCTGCCTGCATTCCTTGGCTTATGGCCCCTTCCTCTGTCTTCAAAGTCAGCGATGATGGGTTGAGTCCTTCTCCCATCACATCTGTCCAGCTTCCTCTTCTGCCAAATCTCCCTCTGTCTCTTGCTTTTGTCTCAGTCTTTGCTTTTGAAGACCCTTGTGATTATATTCATCAGACCCACCCTGCTAATCCAGGATAATCTATCTCTCTCAAGAGTATGACTCAATCACATCTACAAAGCCCCTTTTGCCATGTAGGGTAAATAAATCAGTTTCAGGGATTCGAATGTGGACATCTTTGGAGGTCATTATTCAGTTCACCACACTCCTGGTTACAGAGGCAGAGACTGTGCCCCCATGAGATGCAGTGTGCCCCAAGGCCATGGGGTTTTGGGATGACAGAGCTGGGCCAGGAGCCAGGATATCAGTCCTCAGAGGTGGCTGTTCCCAGAAAAAGCCTCTGCTCCCCACTATTCGCTCCTGGCCCAGGTACCTGGGCTTGGTGGTGAGGAGTTTGGAGGAGGGAAAGGACATAGCTGCCACAGGTGTTCAGACTTCTATCCCAGCCACTGTTTGGCAGAACGAGGCAGTCTGGACAGCTGCCCTCAGAGACAAACCTTCTAGATGGTTTTATCTCATTGTTTTTGACAAGCCTTTTTTAGGCTGGTTTCGTCTTGTACCCACAGTGCCGTCTTAGCCAAAGGCTCTCTGTGTCACCTGAGATAGGGGCTCAAAGGGCAGCTTTGCAGGAACCACCTCAGGCCAGGCTGGGAGAGGTGGGGTAGCCTGCAGATAAGATGGGGAATTCCCAGGCCTTGCCTCTCTTCTTGGAAAAAGATGATTTTTGGTAGAGAGAGATACTGAGAGGTACGTGTGTGTGCGTGGGAGCACGTCCACCTACCGCCCTAGAAGCTAGAGAGGTACGAAATACACTATTGAGCCACTAAAACACTTTCTGCTGACCTCCAGATGGACTGTACTACCAGCAGCCCTCGTTAATCTTCATTGCCATAGGCGATGTGGGTAGTGACATTACAGCTACCACTTTCTGAGGACTTATGACATGCCAGAGACTCAGAGGAAGTTGTTAAGAAGCAAAAGATGGGTTAACCTCCAGACCCAGGTGGCCTGCATTCAAAACCCAGTTCCTGCAATTGCACGATTGGGTATTTATCCAAAGGAATTGAAGTCGACATGTCAAAGAGAGATCTATGCTCCCTGGTTCATTGTAGCACTCTTCACAATAGCCAAGATATGGAAACGACCCGAGTCCACCAGCAGATGAATGGGTCACGAAAATGTGACATAGAAATGCAACAGAATATTATTCTGCCGTTAAAAAGAAGGAAACCCTATCATGTGTGGCAACATGAATGAACCTGGAGGACATCAGGCTAAGTGAAATAAGCCAGGCACAAAAAGACAAATACCACATGGTCTTACTTATATGTGGAATCTAAAAAGTCAGAGTCATAGAAATAAAGTAGAATGGTGGTTACCAGAGGCTGGGGAGTGTAGGGAGTGGGGAGTCATTGATCAAAGGACACAGAATTTCATTTAGACAGGAGGAATAAGTTCAAGAGGTCTATTGAACATTTTGGTGATTGTAGTCAATAACAATATGTTATATACTTGAAAATTGTTGAGAGAGTAGATTTTAAGTGTTCTTACCACAAAAAAAGTGAGATAATGCATATGTGAAATAGCTTGGTTTAGCCATTCCACATATATACATATATCAAAACGTGGTACACAATAAATATGTACAATTTTTACATTTTTAATTAAGATCATCCCAGCTGTACTTAATCTCTGAGCCTCTGTTTTGTCATCTATAAAATGAGATTGATATCATGCTTCATTAGATCATTGAAGATACCTTCGATTAGGTCATTCACCATTTAGGCTGGGTGCAGTGGCTCATGCCTGTAATCCCAGCACTTGGGGAGACTGAGGCAGGAAGATCACTTCAGCCCTAGGGCTTGAGACCAGCCTGGACAACATAGTGAGACCCTGTCTCAAAGGAAAGAATATTCCCCATTTACTTTATGTGCTACAAAGAAAGAAATACAGTGCCAATGAAACTATGATCTGTCAATGGTTGCAGGACAAGAGATGTGCATCTTGGGGATCAATGAGAGACAGCAAGAATACCCACTTTGTAAGGCTCTTATGCTTAGGCTAGCGCCTGGCACATAGAATGTGCCCAAGACATGTCAGCCTGCATTGTTGCTGCTGTCCCCATTTCACAGACATGGAAACTGAGGTTGAAGTCACTTCTGAAGGTCACCCAGCAAGTAGTAAATGCTGGTGTCGGAATTTGGGCTCAGTTTGTGCTCCTCTGTTCCCTCGGCTGTGATACCTACTTCATGGCTCAAGAATCATGTCTGATAACTGGGTACCCATGCAGTGGAGGAGAAGATAGGAAGACGTTTGAGAATGGTTCCGATCAAGGCTGCGCATCCATGAGCTGGTTCTCTGGGTGTCCATATCCTCACCCATAAATAGATATAATAGGGGTTGCTATTACATATAGGGGTTGCGGCATTGCTCAAAGGAATCATGGAAGGGATATAGGTTTCAAGCACATGCTCAGTAAACCTTCATCCTCTTCTCCCTTCCTTTTCCCACATCTCACACTGCTAGTAGCTTTTAGGCCACCATTATTAGTCATGAGGAATTCCAAGCTGGGAGCCATTGCTGTGGACACTTGGACTGCCTTGCTGGTACCATCCTAGCTGTCATCCTGGATACCTGCCTGATACCTGCTTATCTTTAGAGCTCAGCTTCCATCTTGAACTTGTCTCCAGCTGAGCTCCTGATAAATACCCAGATGGGCACAGCCAGGCCTGGAGCCCCAAATTCCTCTGTAGACATTGCCCATCTACAAATACTCTTCACTATGTAAAGACTTTAGAAAAGGATATTTCAGGTATCAATGCTGCTTTATGTTTTTTTACAGATTTCAACACCATATGTTAATTGTTAAATCTTTCCCTGATGACTTTTTTTTTTTTTTGAGACAGGATCTCACTCTGTCACCCAGGCTAGAGTGTGGTGGTACAGTCTTCACTCACGGCAAACTCTGCCTCCTGAACTCAAGAGGTCCTCCCTCCTCGGTCCCCTAAATAACTGGGACTACAGGCTACCACACACAACTAGTTTTTTTGTGTATCCTTTGTAGAATTGGGGTCTTGCCATGTTGCCCAGGCTATGACTTTTTAAAAACATTTTTTGGAAGAATAAAATACCTGCAGAAGTATCCAGATCATAAAAAGACAGCCCAATGAGTTTCCACTAGGTATGTATCCATGTAACCAGCGCCCAAATCGAAACACAGAACACTGCTTTCCCCTAGCACCCCAATAATGCTCCTTCCAGCACCCCCGCCCACCACACACACACACACACAAGGCCATCACAGTGCCGACTTCCAGGACATAGGTCAGTTTCGTCTGCTTATGCAGTTTATATAAATGGAGTAGTCTTGGTGTCAGATTTCCTTCACTCAACATTATGTTGATGAGCTTTGTCCATGTTTTTTGCACTTAGCAGTAGTTTGGTTATTTTTATATAGCACGGCATGAACATATTTTGTTATATGTATATATCTTATTATATCCACTTTTCTGTTGACGAACATTTGGGTTGTGTCTTGGTTTGGACTACCATGACAAAGTACTGCAGACTGGGTGACTTAGAAACAACAAAAATGGTTCCTGTAATCCCAGCTACTGGGGAGGCTGAGGCAGGAGAATCACTTGAACCCGAGAGGCAGAGGTTGCAGTGAGCCAAGATTGCAACATTTCACTCCAGCCTGAGTGACACAGTGAGACTCTGTCACAAACAAAAAAAGAAAAAGAAAACCAATAACAGAAATTTATTTCTCCCAGTTCCAAAGGCTAAAAAGTCTAAGATCCAGTGCTAGCATGGGCAGCTTCTGGGGAGGGCCGTCTTCCAGACTGCTGACTTCTCCTTGTATCCTTATAAGGCAGGGAAAGAGCGAGAGAACTGGCTGGAGTCTGTTTTAAAAGAGCACTAATCCTTTTCATGAGGCTCCGCCAATGTGACTTAATTCGCTTCCAAAGCCCCACCTCCTAATACTATCACATTGGGATTAGGATTTCAACATATGGATTTTGGGACACAAACATTCAATCCATTGCAAGTTGGTTCTAGGTTGGGATTTCAATGGATAGGTCGCTGTTAACATTCTAGTGCATCTATAGGGGTGAATATGAGAATTCATGTCTGTTGGGTACTTAGAGGAAGAATCCCTGGTTATGGTTTGTATTAGTCTGTTTTCATGCTGCTAATAAATACCTACCAGAGACTGGGTAATTTCTAAAGAAAAGAGGTTTTATGGACTCACAGTTCCACATGGCTGGGGAGGCATCACAATTATTGTGGAAAGCAAAGGAAAAAGAAAGGCACATCTTGCATGGCAGCAGGCAAGAGAGCTTGTGCAGGGAACCCCTCCTTTATTTTTTATTTATTTTTATTTTTTAAGATGGAGTTTCATGCTTATTGCCCAGGCTGGAGTGCAGTGGCATGATCTCGGCTTGCCACAACCTCCACCTCCCGGGTTCAAGTGATTCTCCTGTCTCAGCCTCCCAAGTAGCTGGGATTACAGGCATGTGCCACCACACTTGGCTAATTTTGTATTTTTAGTAAAGACGGGGTTTCACCATGTTGGTCAGGCTGGTCTCAAACTCCTGATCTTAGGTGATCTGCCTGCCTCGGCCTCCCAAAGTGCTCAGATTACAGGTGTGAGCCACTGCACCTGGCCAGAACTCTCCTTTATAAAATCATCAGACCTCAGTCTCATCAGTCATGAGACCTATTCACTTCCAGGAGAACAGTATGGGGGAAACTGGCCCCGCTCTTGATATGTGGGGATTATTACAATTCAAGGTGAGATTTGAGTGGGGACACAGAGCCAAACCATATCAGGGTTATTTTTATGTATATTTCATTTTAGTAGCTGTGCCAAACTTGTGCAGTAGTTTCTCCAGAAGCTCCTGAGGTCATACGGGAGTGAGAGAAGCAAAGACTTCAGCAGCTGCTGAAGGAAAAGAGGATGTAAGGGGGGAACGAAGACAAGGGGTGGAAATCTGAAGCTTGAGACCTTCCTGCGGTTGCCCTGAGCGGGAGACTCCGGAGAGTTTGGAGCCTGTTGGCAGTGATGTGCTCTGCAGCCTGCATTGGGGAGGGTATTGTCTGGGCTCTGGCCTGTGATAAGTGTAGGTGGCTGTTCAGGAGCAAAATATCCAGGGGAGGGAATCCACCCACGGTCTCAAATATTGAAATGTCAACATGGAGTAATTGGCTGCTCTGCCCACCCTTCTTCCACCTCTGCTCCAGCAGCCACAGCAAATGCCCTGCCCGGGACAGCAACCTGGGGGATGCAGGGTCAGCCCTGACTCATTCCCGGCTGCCTCCTGCCAGCTGGCTGGGTGACCTCCTCAGACAGGTGAATCAGCCTCCCTGTGAGTCAGCTACTCGGGGACTCTCACCTTAAGCAGATGGAGAAAAAAATGTTAGTCAAAGATCATGGGTGGCTATCAGTGGCATTTTAGATGAGCATATGGATGGGTGGACAGATAGACAGTTGTGATATGTGTATAGACATATCACTTATATACTTGCACAAGTGTATGTGTATCTATTCACCATTTTATTGATCACTTACAACCTCATAATAGCCAGTGATCTCATGGAAATTTACCACGAAGAAATGTGCTAGGCATAGAGAGGTGCCTATGCCTTTATGTGCCTGGTTTCATGTGATTCTCCTGACAACCCAGAAAGGCAGGAGCTGTTGGCCCCATTTTACAGATAATAAAACTGAGGTTCAGAGAGGTTAATGCACTTTCCCAAGATCACACAACCACTAAATGACAGATCAGGATCTTAACCCCTTAGTCCTGCTCTAGACCCCCATGCTCCTAACCACTGTGCTATATTTCCCACTGGGTGCCAAGGCCTGTATCCAGCTCTTTATCTCATTCAGTCCTCATTGTCAACTGCAAGATTAAGAAGTATTAATTTCCTTTGATTGATGAGGAAACTGAGGCCTACAAAGGTAAGGTAACCCACCTCAAGACATACAGTAAGTAAGGAGCAGGGATTCTAACTGAGATCCCTCTGATACCAGCATTCTTGCTTTAACCACAGGAAATACAATCTCAGTAAAGCTCCGTACACAACAAAGGCTCAGTAAATACCAAATGAATGAACATAATGCTAGCAGTATTTTAGCAATAACATCGTAGGTTAAAAGATAAAAATTCAAACTGTGATTTTGATATAGATGGAAAATTTTCATAGTGACATTCTTCCTTTGGCCCACGTTGGATACTCTGAGCCAGTCACAGTGCTAGGGGCTGTGAGTGCTATGATGAGTCTAAAATTCATTCATTCAGTGACAGCCCTTGTGGATGCCTGCTCTGTGCGTGCTGGGAATTGGGCTCAGTGCGGAGGAACAGGACGGATGAGCATACAGGCAACTGAATGAGAAGGTGTTACTTTCACTGCATAATGTTGTTTTTCATCCTGTCATTCATCTTAAACTACTGGTCCTTGAAATGAACTCAATGAGGCTGAAAATAGTCTGAAAAACTCTTTACCTAGACAGGCATCTTGTTTGGGGGTGGTATTATTGGTGTTTACACATCCCCATCCAAACAATTGACTGCATCGTTTGCTGATGATACTTAATACACATCAGCCCCCACTTTGCTGGTCGTTCGTCACTGTCCTCACACACCGACTCCTGGCAAGTGCATGCAGCTGGCATGAATGGCCAACAGAATGCTGTCTGAGTGGTGTCTGAGGACCCAGGAGTTGTTGATTTATGTGTTGCTTTCCACCTGTGAGCCTCTGGGATGGACTGGATGTGGCAAACCTGACTGGACTAGGCTGGATTCTGCGGATGTCCTTATCCGTCAGCCATGTTGGCCAAGTTTCTAAAGAATCTGCAGGAACTTCCTCCCAGATCTGCATCCCAGAACCAGATCTAAAGTCCAGTCCCAGACTTATTATCTCATAAGCAAGAGAGTGGTGTGTCCACGTGTCTACTCAGTCATTTGTCACTTGTAACTGTTGTGGGTCACCCTCTTCTGAACAACTGCCATTAACTTATCTTGTCCTTTTGCTTTTCAGCCTCTGTAAGGGACGGACGCTCTATTCTGTTGTGAGGGATGCCAAAATCGTCTTAGATGTCAACAAAACCAGGCAGATTGCTCAAGAAATTGTGAAGGTACTGTCGGCTCTAAGGCCTCTTACCTAAATCTCAGAAGGACCCAGTTTCCCCAGAGAAGACTCCCCCAACTCCGGGCTCATAAGATTCACGGTTGGGTTTTAGACTACCAGTCTGGACTGAAAAGAAATTAGACTTGACCTGAAAAATGCCAGGCCATGTGTAAGAATTCAGCCTAGATATGATCTTTAGGGAGTATCCACCAATGTTTGGTTTCCATCTGATGTCTCATCACCATGGTACTTGGACCTACACAAGGATTGGGGGTCACATGTAAGTTGTTCAGTCCTTTTGGTTGGCTCCACCATCCTTTGAGTCCTTGAATTCCCAGAAGTGCAAACCATCTCTCTCTACTGCTGCTAGGGAAGCAGCAAATTGTTGGGCGTTGTTTTGGATTAAAACAAACAAGAACATCCTGTGTTTTCTGGCAGGTGCCTTATTAGTCAGTTGTACTCAAGCCTTTATTTCTCATTTGAAAGTGTTAGGGCTGAGCTATAAGAAGAAATAAAAGATGTGACTGCTCACAAAGGCAAAAAAAAAAAAAAAAAGAAACCACCATGATTCTAGATGTTCGCCCTTGAACTAGACCTCCAATAGACTCTTCTTTGTGTTCTTAATGAGCAGTTATGAAATATCTCTTTAGGAATCAGTGCCTTCTGCAGCAGCGTAGGTTAAGGTGGTCTGAGTATCTAGCCTTGCAGAAGAGTTAGTTTTTAAAGGGGAAGTAGATGAAAATGGTTGGTCGAATTCCTTTCCTTGGGGACTTCTTTTGTTTCTTCTTCAGGAATCAGATGAGCAATTGGGGATGGCCTTTCTGTGGTCTGCAAGTGGCAATGGATTTGTGTCTTGGGGGCCCTGCCTGTTCCCACTTGCCATGCCTTCCCTGACCCCACCTCCGAGACCCACAGTCAGACCCCAGGCCCTGCCGCTGTTGAGTGTGATGTCATTAGGGAGCCAAATCTTCAGGACAAGGAAAGTGAACTCAAGCCAGGGTGGCAGTCAGTGCTTAGGTTTTTCTCTGGCAACTCCCTGTTTCCTTGTTTCTTACAGGGCATGGGTTACCTCCACGCCAAGGGAATCCTGCACAAGGACCTCAAGTCAAAGAACGTCTTCTACGACAATGGCAAAGTAGTCATCACAGACTTTGGACTCTTCAGCATTTCTGGAGTGCTGCAGGCTGGCAGGTGAGAGGTGGTAGGAGAGTGCAGAGAGCTTCCTGAGAGATGCTGATCAGGAGGTAGGAAGTTAGTCCAAATGGCTTCAGTGATCTAGACTCAGGGTTGGGCCTGAGGCTGCTGAGCTGAGTGGGTCAGCTGCTCTGCTGATGCAGGATGCCAAGGCCATGCTCTGTTTCCCTCTGGTGAGGCCAGGACCTTGCTCACCTGTCTTGCCTTTCAGTGTGTGTGATTGGACACAGAGCATCCCCAGATCTTTCAAAGCCCCTACCCTTGAATTTAACTGGAGGTCTCTCCTCTAACAAGTATTCACCTGGAAGATGAGATCACCCAAGAGCCCTTGCTCAAAGTTTTCTTAGAAATTCATTAATTTTAGTACAGTAAGAATACAGTTAACAGCAAGGTGTTTAAAGTCAGAGGCACCCATGGCCTGACACAGCTCTGCCACTTATTAAGTGCAATGTTCATCAAGCCAAACAACTTCTCTGAACTTTAGTTTCCTTGTCTGCAAGAAAAGTGGTAGATGTGATGATGCCTTCCTCAGTCAGTTCTTGTGAGGATAAAATGACAACACGCATCAAGCAGCCACACAGTGCCCGATGCACCTCAAAAGCTCCACAAAGGGTAGCTGCTGCTGAGTTGTTGTAATTAGTATTAATTTGCATATACCTCCCAGTATCACCCAGGAGAATCATTAACCGTGGTTAAGTAATTAACTCTCAGCCACTACACACCCTAGAGCAAGCCACATTGAGATGGCCACGGGAAAAATAGCTTGATTTCAAATAAACAACCCATAATTCAGAAAGTCTACCCTTGTGACTTTTAATATGGACTGTGCGCTCTCTCTCTCCTCGCTCGCTCTCATTTTAAACCACTGCATTTTTTTTCTAATCCTACATTTTATAATGAATGGTGCATCTTTCCAGAAAGCCCGGCGATTTCTCTCATTTTACTTCAGTTTCAGCTGCTTTTGAGAACTACTGATTTTTTTTTTTTCAGGAATGCCCCAGGGACCCCTACAAAGTGAATCTTATTTGTGCTATACAATATCTTGAATCTATTATAAGTTGTACCATTTGAAATTTGACAAAACTTCATGTAGCTGTTTCTGCGTGATGAGCACCAAACCGAAGCTTAAGTTTCTTTATCCAATTTTATGCCACCCAAGAAAGATTAACCATAGTCTGCAAAATTCTCTATAGTCCCTAAGATAAGGCAGTAAGTAGGCAGTAAATGTATAAATATATCAATAGATGCTTGGAGAGAGTCCCTCAAGTTGGAACCCAAGAAGCCCAGGAGAGCAAGGTTGTGTACAATCCCTTCTTCCCTCTGACTCACCAGCAGCAGTTAAGTTCCTGGTTCACAGGCAGAGAACTCATGCCCTTCCCAGTTTCCCAGTGTCCCAGGGGAACTGCAAGGAAGCACTGGTGGGTGACTTCACTGTGAACCCAAGTATTTGCATCAAGACAAAGGGAGGCCCAGTAAGAGTTTTCTCTAACTTGTTTCTGGGCTCTTTTATAAAAAGCAGACATTCTTCCCTCCTGGTGGCATGTCCAGACCTCTCCCTGTCTCCTCACAAGTGGCTTCTCCCCGAGGTAGAGGAAAGGGATACAGGACCTCTGATTTTCTTCCTGTAAACTCAGTTTTCTGAAGCCACAAGGAGAAGAGGAAGAAAAAGAAATGGAATGGAATGCCTTGGGCATCCCTTCCTTTAGCTCATTCATGGAGACCCAGTGTCAACCAGGAAGTTAGTTTAACCAAGTCAAGGACAAGGTGACTTCTGGTCTCCTTGTCCAGACAGCAGCCCCTCCCACCCCTGCTCCAGCCAGGATTTTAACACAAACCCAGGGAGTACCCTCAGCAACATCTCCCAACAAGAAGTTCACATTTCCCAGCCACCCCCAAGTGGCCATCAATGACTTCTTGTGCTTTTATCCTTGTTCCAGTTACATATTATTGTGCAATGAGTCACCTCAAAACTTAGTGGCTTAAAATAAGTTATTGTCATCCCTCATGGTTCTGTGGGTTGACTGGGCTCAGCTGAGCTCTTGTGCTCAGTTTGTCTGTGCTGTAGGTGCAACCGGATGGGGGCTGAAGTTGGAGACAGCTGAAGGCTTCCTCATTCACACAGCTGGACTGGGCTGGCTAAAACATCTGGAGGGCTGATGGGGTTCTCTGATCCCCCTGCTTTTTCCTCTTCATGCAGCCTCTCTGCATGACTACATTGGGCTTCCTCACACCATGGCAGTCTCAGGGTAACCAAACTTCTTATGTAGCAACTGAGTTCCACCAAAGCAAGGATGTTGCAAACCATGACAGGGAGGTGTAACTCTGGGATACCCCGTGAATCCCGGAACCGTTCCCAGGTAATAGATTTGCCTCAGTATTTATGAATACCTCCAGTGTAGTTCTGGGGATCCACAAGGTCCCCTGCAGCAGTCCAGGTCAGTTTACTCCCTCATGTTTATGAAAAGGTATCTCCAGTAACCGCCCCTATTGCAGCTTAGAGCCCCCAGCGCAGCAACCAGAAACCAGGAGACACCCCTTGAACAAGAGGCATCTATGGCCCTGATCCACAGCCTGGGGGCTGAATTATGGGAATGGAGACAGAATGGAGCTGGCCAGGTTTTGGGCATTGCAGGAAGCAGGGGAGGTCAACTCTCAGGAGATGGGCCTGGAAGTTCTCTCTTTCATTACTCATTCAGCCAGTCAATTAGTATTTAGGGAGTGCATGTATTCATCAGCTTGGGCTGCTGTAACTCAATACCACACACAGGGGCTTAAACAACAGACATTTATTTTCTCACAGTTCTAGAGGCTAAAAGTCCAAGATCAAGGTGCTAGCAAATTTAGCTTCTAGTGAGGGCTCTTTTCCCAGCTTGTAGACAGCCACCTTCTTGCTGTGTCCTCGTATGACCTCTTCTCTGCACCCTGAAAGAGAAAGAGAGAGGTCTCTGATGTCTTTCATTTTCTTATAAGGACACCAATCTTACTGGATTAGGGCCCCAGACTTATGACCTTACTTAACCTTAATCACCTCCCTGTAGGCTTTACCTCTAAATACAATCAAGTTAGGGGTTAGGGGTTCAACATAGTAAATTTGGGGGAGACACAATTCAGTCTATAATACCTTGAGTTAGATTCCAGAAACTTGTTTGTATTTAACACACACCTGGCTCCCTGAGCCTCAGTTTCCTCACCTGTAAAATGGGAGTAGGGGCAGGCACTAATAGCACCTACCTCATAAGGCTGTTTTAATGATTAAATGGGATAGAAATGACAAGGGCTTAGTTTAGGGTTTTGCTCATTTTTTTTCCTTTGAGACGGGATCTCTTGCTCTGTCTCCCAGGCTGGAACACAGCAGTGCAATCACGGCTCACTGCAGCCTCACCCTCCCAGGCTCAAGTGATCCTCCCACCTCAGCCTCCCAAGGTGCTGGGCTCACAGGGGTGCCACCATGCCCAGCTGGGCTTTACCCTTTAATGGTTCTCTCCAGAAATTCTTGTAGAATTGGGGTGAGGTGCCTAGTCTCTGGGGTTTTAAAGACTTATTCTCAAACAGATCTCAGCTCTGTCCCTTTAGATGGGTTATCTAAATGTTTTGAGCCTCTGTTTCCTTATCCACAGAACAGGATGATAGCCATCAGATTGTGGGCTTATGAGGACTAAGTGGGATGGACAATCCGGCAACGAGTAGGCACTCAGCAGGAGTTACCTGCCTTCCTCTCCTACCCTCAGTCAGAGCTTGGGGTATAGGTAGCTCTTGGTGCCCAGCAGAGGGAGACTGCCCACCCCAGCCTGAGGCAGGGATGGGCAGCCCAGTGACGTGTGTTCTGCATATCCAGACAGACCCCAGCATACAACTGTTCCACCGTCATCAAGAAAAGGTATCGTTTTAGATGCCAGCGCTGTCATGCCAGCCTCCCAAAGCCTGTTATTAATCATAATAACCACAATGAAGATGATTTGGGTTTGTCACCAGTGGGCCCATTGCCATGGGAACGGGGCACCCCAGGGTGTCAGTGCCAGGCCTGGCTCCTGGCCCTCATCACACTCACCCCAGGCTGATGGCTCTTGCATGGCCACCATTCCACCTCCTGCCCTGGCCCCAAAATGCCAGTCATCTGCTGACCCCATGAGTCAGGAAGAGGTGGCGGGGTGTTTGCAAAAAGATGGAAGCAGAGAAGCTTTCCTTTGACAGAAGCACCCCAACCCAACCAACCCCCAATGGCCCAGCCATTGCAGGAGAACGTTGGCTGGCCTATGCCAAAAACCTTCATGGAGGACATTTCTACTGTGGGCTCTAGTCTCAACTGCACTTCTGAGTCCTCAAGATAACACACACACACACACACACACAGAGACACGTGCACGTGTAATAATTACATCCAGTGATTGTGTGGCTCTGGCAACTGACACAGTCCTGTGTCATGCAGCGTCTCATTTTAATCCTTGCAACAGCTCTGTGAAGTACAAATTAATGTACCCATTTTACAGATGGGAAAATAGAAATTTGGGTCTCCTCAAGGTTCCATAGCTAGTAAGCAGCAGATAGAGGCTTCAACCTCTGTGGGTATCTCTGATTCTAGAAACAAGAGCTCATTCAACTCTGCTGACTCAAGAGTTTGCTAGTGAGTTTGAGTAGTAGTTTCCAGCACAGGACATGTTGTATTATGTCTTTTGTGTAGAATATAGGAGCAAGTCATGTGTTATTAATGCTGAAATACTGAAATTTGGACCATTTCCTTATTTTGTATAAATTAGAACAATGATTCTCAACCAGGGCAATTTTCCCCCAGAGGACATTTGATGATGCCTGAAGACATTTTTAGTTGTCATGATGGGGGGAAGAGTGGGTGCTAATGGCATCTAGTGAGTAGAGACCAAGGATGCTGCTAAATGCCCAGGACACTGCCACCCAAAACGACAAAGAATGCCCAGACCCAAATGTCAATAGTGCCAAGGTTGAGAAATCCTAAATTAGAACAAATTTAATCGTGTCTGCCTGGCCACATTGCTTTCTGTTGCATGCATGGCCATCTGCTCCTAGCCTGGGAATGCAGGAGGTAGATGGGTGGCTAGCATCCCAGGTGGGATACCTGTGGTAAGCCACCATCCAAATGCAATTAAGAGCTGTGATTGCAGCAGTGACCCAGCTTTGCTTCCTTTCCTACAGTCTCTATTTTGGGTTCTACAAAAAGTTGAGTATATTCAAATGGATGCTACCTTCATGTGTAGGGTGGAGGGGGAATGAAAGATATCTTAAAGAACTGCATGTATGGGACACATCCAACCCCTACCCAGCTAGTGAATGTCACTGCAGCACTGGAATCCTGAGCCACAAACTCTTGGAGCCTCTTTCAGGGATCTTCCCTCCACCCGATGTTTCTAAAAGTGCGATCTGCAAGTTGATTTGGGGGAGGACATGAACAAACATTTTCTTTTTTTTATGGCTCTTAAAAAAATTGTCATTTAGGTTCTGGGGTACATGTGCAGATCATGCAGGATTGTTGCATAGGTACATACATAACAAGGTGGTTTGCTGCGTCCATCTCCCCCATCACCTATATCTGGTATTTCTCCCCTCATTATTCCTCCCCACCCTCCCCACCCCTCGCTGTCCCTCCCCTAGCCCTCCCCACCACTGACTGCAGTGTGCAATGCTCCCCTCCCTGTGTCCACGTGTTCTAATTGTTCAACACCTACCTATGAATGATAACATACGGTGTTTGGTTTTCTGTTCTTGTATCAGTTTGCTAAGAATGATGGTTTCCAGATTCATCCATGTCCCTATGAAGGACACAAACTCATCGTTTTTTATGGCTGTGTAGTATTCCATGGTGTATGTGTGCCACTTTTCTTTATCCAGTCTATCAATGATGGACACTTGGGTTGGTTCCAGATCTTTGCTATTGTAAAGAGTGCCGTAATGAACATATGTGTGCATGTGTCTTTATAATAAAACAATATATAATTCTTTGGGTATATACCCAGTAATGGAATTGCTGGGTCCAATGGTATTTCTGTTTCTAGGTCCTTGAGGAATCGCCACACTGTCTTCCTCAATGGTTGAACTAATATACATTCCCACCAACAGTGTAAAAGTGTTCCTATTTCTCCACATTCTCTCCAGCATCTGTTGTCTCCAGATTTTTTAATGATCAACATTCTAACTGGCGTGAGATGGTATCTCAATGTGGTTTTGATTTACATTTCTCTAATGACCAGTGATGATGAGCATTTTTTCATATGTTTGTTGGCCTCATAGATGTCTTCTTTTGCAAAGTGTCTTGAACAAACATTTTCTATCTTAATTTTAATGTGTATTAGAAAATCACTAGTCTCCATTTATGGCCACACTAAAGAGTGACCTATTCAAATAAATTTAAGTTAAAAATGCATTTCTTAGACTATAATAATCTAGAACAGTGTTATGTAATTTGGTGGCCACTAGCCAGATGTGGCCACATAAATTTAACTTTAATTAAAATGAAAAGTTAAGGGCTGGGAGAAGTGGCTCGTGCCTGTAATCTCAGTGCTTTGGTAGGCTAGACTGGAGGGTCCCTTGAGGCTAGGAGTTTGAAACCAGCCTGGGCAACATAGCAAGATCATATAGCAAGACCACATTCCTACAAAAAATAAAACAAAATTAGCAGAGTGCAGTTGCTCATGCCTGTAATCCCAGCCACTTTGTAGGCTGAAGATGGGAGGATTGCTTGAGCCCAGGAGCTCAAGGCTGTCATGAGCTATGATCTCGCCTCTGCACCTCAGCTTGGGTGACAGGCTGTCTCAGCAGACCCTGTCTCTAAAATAAAAAAATAATAATAAACATTCAGTTCTTCAATTGTAAGCCCCATTTCAAGTGCTCAACAGTCACAGTGGTTAGTGGCTGACACATGGACCATATAAAGGAAATTTCTGTCATAATGGCAAGTTCTATTGCACAATGCTGCTCTTGAAGGTGTTTAGATATGGCCACAATCATGATTATGGGATATGAATGAGTACGTTTGAAGGAGCAGCATGTCACATCTTATACATCTCAGAAAGCCTCCCTGGAAGAATCCAGCCAGCCCCAGGTCCCCACAAAGACCTTCATGCTGGAGGCTGTCATCCTGCATGACTTCAGTTTTGATGATTCAAGATATGTACCCCCTTCCCCGTGACGGCTCCCTTCCCCTGTGTTAATGAGCCAGTTCCTAGGAGTCTTGAGTCAGTGAAGACCTCACAGGGGGTCTGCTTAGATTTCAGTCCCACATGGAAAGCTCTGCCTTGCTAAGGACTTCCAGTGCAAGAAGGGAGCCAGCCTCCTTCCACATCTAAGAATTTATCCTAAGGAATAAGTTAATGTGGGTGAAGGGAGATAGTCCCAGTATCTACCCAAAGATGTTCATGGCAGCATTGTTCACAATGGTGAAAGGGAACTGCCCGCCCAAGGCCCATCAGCAAGGAGTTGGTTATATACACTGATACATAGGACGGGATGATGTGTTCCAACTACACTGGTGTTCTTTAGGGTTCTGGAACACCCTGAATGGGGCCAATGTTGGACCTTTGTCCTAGCTTCCCCTCTGCCTAGAATATTCTCCTTGTTCATGTAGCTGGATGCTTTATGTCACGTAGATCTTAGCTCACAGTTTACCTGCAGTAAGAACTGTCATATCTTGGATACATCATCTTTTAATTATTTATACAATGCTTATCATGATCTTTAATTTTTCCTACTTATTGAATTCATTTGTTGTCTCCTTTCCGTACCAAAGTGCAAGCTCTGGGAGGGAAGGGACCTTGTTGGTCTTGTTCCATGCCAGGCACAAAACCTAGGCATCATAGGTGATGACAAAACACAGTGGGTTATCATTATTTGTAGATTCACTGAAATGTATTTATAATCCCCCAAATCAGCACTCACAGCACTTTCATGGTTATTCAGGGACATGCAGAGTGGGGAAAACTTTGAGTTGCCTGATGCACATGTTCCCGGCTTAGGTCAAACAAGAGGATGCTCAGCCTTATTGTTTCAGCCTCATACAGAGAACTCTGGAGGATGGAGGTTGAGACAGAGTGGGCAGCACCAGGTAGCATAAGAAGCTGTAGCTCCAGGGCCAGTTGAATGAGATTTGAATCCCAACTCTGGCACCTGTTAGTAGGGCTGCCTCAGACAAGTCACTTAACACTTCTGAGCCCCATAGTCTATTATGTAAAATAAAACAGAATCTATTAGGATAAGTTGTTTTTAGGAGTTAAAATTAGAAACTATATGAGGGATGTGTGCGTGTGTACTATTTCCCCAGGAGCAATGATTCAGTGTTCTGCTAATTCCATGTTCCAGTGACTTTATAGAACATAATTGCCATGAATAACAAGAATTCACAATGTCATTAAATGAAGATGGGCAAGAAGGTAGGTGCCTCAGAGGCAATGGAATTTGATGATGGTTTGGGTCCTGAATGTTTCTTTAGAGCAGCCTTCCCTGCCCTCCTACTGGGTCTCAGACTCCAGTAGATGGTTAGGCAGTAGTCAATGGGGGAAGCAAGAAGGCCAGCAGAGATGGCTCCAGGGATGTGGAGTCAGTGCCACGGGGACTGATCCTCCCTGGGCTATGAAACTGAGCTCATCCTGTGCTTTGCTTCTCCAGGCGGGAGGACAAACTGCGCATCCAGAATGGTTGGCTATGCCACCTGGCACCAGAGATCATCCGCCAGCTGTCCCCCGACACCGAGGAGGATAAGCTCCCCTTCTCCAAACACTCTGATGTCTTTGCCCTTGGGTAAGTGGGCCCTGCCCTGGCCATTGAGAGCCACAGCCTGGGCAGAAGGGCACTTATCAAGTCTTTCAATGCTTTTGGAAGGGCCAGGGTGTACCTGTCTACAGGGCCAAGGTGGCTGGATTTTTGATGAGAATGGAGGAATCTGAGTAGGATATAGTAGAAAGAATGACCTTAACAAACCTGCGTGCCTGGTTTCTAATGGGTTATGCAGACGTAACAAGTTACCCAACTCATTTACTTATTCAATAGCTGTTTGTTGGCTGCCTGCTATGTGCTAGAATTGTAGCAGATGCAGGGGATACAAGATTCAGTCTTGTATCAGTTACTACTACATAACAAATTACCCCAAAACTTAGCCACTTAAAACATTTTTATCTCAAGTTTCCGTGGTCAGGAATTTGGGAGTGGCTTAGCTGAGTGGTTCTGAGTGAGGCTTTTAGGAAGTTGCAGTCAAGATGTTGGCTAGGGCTGTGGTCTCATCTGCAGGCTCAGTGGGCTGGAGATACATTTCCATGGTGGCCCACTCACGTGGCTGTTGGCTGAGGCCTCACTTCCCCAACCCTTGGGCCTATGTATAGGCTGCTTAAATGACTTCACAACATGGCAGCTACAAGCCTCATTGTCATTAATGATCTAGTCTCAGAAATTGATTTATCATCACTTCTGTCATATTCTGTTTGTTAAAAGCAAATTGCTAAATCCACTGCACACCTAAGGGGAAGAGAATTAAGTTCTATCTTGTACATAATGGAGTATCAAAGAATTTATGAACGTATTTAAAACCACGAGAAGCCCCTACTCTCTCTTTCTAGTGGAAGGCAGATAAAGAAATATCCAGCGTTAGCAAAGTATGATAAATGCTATTCTGAGAATAAACACAGGACTGTGGGAATTAAAAAGGAATCAAATCCAATCTGGGAGGGCAGAGAGGGCTCCCAGGAGATGATGATCCTGAGCCTAAGTTAAAGGTTGAGTACAAGGGCAGGGTGAGGCGTTCCAGATCAAAAGAATGTGCAAAGAGGTGCAAAAATAAAAGAACACTTTTCCCACATGAAAAAATATATAGAAGGGTTGGGAGAGGAAAGGGAGCTGATGAATGAAGAGTCAGAAAAAAAATTAGGCTGGGCGTGTTGAGGTAAGAGACTAGAAAGGTCAATCCTGCAAGGACTTAGAGGTTGAGTTAGGCATTTTTATTTCATGTTCAGTGTACTAAGGAGACATTGATGGTTATTAAGCTCTGGAGTTGGGGGGAGTGACATAATCCTAATTTGAGTTTTAGATCAATCAAATCACTCTGGCTGCTGTGTAGAGAATGAAATGAAGAAAGAGAGGATGAAGGTTGGGTGCCCAATACACAGGGAAATGCTGGCAGCCTTCACTGAATCGGAGCCTGTGGGTATGAAAGCTGAGAATGGACATCAGAAGCACACATAGGAGGTGGAAGCAATAGAGCTTGATCATGGATTGAATGTGGGTGGTGCCTACGTAGCTGCCTTAAGTAACCAGGTGGAGAGTGGCGTCATCCACTAAGGTTGAGACCATGGAGGTGCAGCAGGGTTGGGGTATGCCAGAAAGGCAAAGAGGTCAGGTTTGGACACAGTGAGTTTGAGCTGTCTTGGAGATGACAAATGGAACCACCAAAACACAGCTGCCTTTACACATCTAGTATAGAGAAGAAGAGTTTAGGATTTGTCAGCAAATAGGTAACTGCAGCCACAGACAGAATGAGGAGTCTTTGGAAGTACAGAAGAAGAAGGACCCAAGACCCCAGGATGCAGGGCAGAGTGGCCTGAGAAGGTACAGCCAGAAAAGCTTCTAGGCTCCCATGGCCATGCAAATCCTTGCCTAACCTTGTCCACAGGGTGGTTGCAAGGGCTGGGGAGAAAACACTGGGAAAGCTGTTTGGGAAAGTTGGAGGCCTGCAGATGAGTGCAATTAGACTTAGCACCACTGAGAGATGTTACAGAGACATTTATCCTTGGATAAGGGACCCCACTGCGTCTTCACTGAAAAACCCTGAGGAGACGTTTTCCGGAAGATCAGAATTCTCAACATCTGTTGCTTGGGCCCCTTTAGAGGATGTCAGTTGGCCTGATTAGTTTATGTCCAAATCTTTATCTAGTTAGATATTGTTATCTGAAACCAAATTGCAATGATTAAGTTGGTAGAGTTTAGTGCAAATTTAGCAAAAGAAAAAAAAATATGATTAACAAAATGTACCAGTGTAATTGGTTTTCTGCTGGAGTTTTCATCTTCAGCAATTATTTTTTCTTAAAGTGAGTTTCTCTTGAAAATTGGATTTAAAAGGAAGTTTTAATGAGGCTTTTATTTCTGACACTGCTGAATTCCGAAGGACCTGGCGCTCTGGGTTTCCTGCCAATTAGGTGCATCCTGTTGCTTGGGAACCTCGTGCTCAGAAATGGCTTAGAACAAAAATGAACTTTTTAAAGAGTATTGAGCACTATGTTAAGCCTTTTATGTGCACTGTCTCACAGAATTTTTATAAGCACCCTTTGAAGCAGATACCATGTTGCTCCCAATTGACAGATGAGAAAACTGAGGCTTCAAATGGCTCAGTGACATGCCTTACAGTGACTAATGATGGTGCTTAGAGTCACCTGAAATATCCTGTACTTTAGAATTGGAGCTTTTAACCATGGAGCCCTGATGGGATTGGGATTTATTTCACCACTCAAAGCACTATTTCTCTCAACTGCAAATCAAGGATAATAAACCCATTGGGGTGTTCTAAGAATTGAGTGAGAAAACATTTGTAAGGTACCCAGCACAGGGAGGAACTCCTCAAAACACCCTTCCCCCTTTCACATGAGCGGTGGATAAGTCTGTTTATGCCTTCTTCACCAGACTCCAATCACCAGCTACAAGCTTGCACCTCCCAAATTATGCACTTTCCTGATGACAAAGGACTCTTAAATAGGATGGAGTCTAAGCTTCCTAGCATAGCACATTGGCCAGTGGTACAATCCTGGACTCAGGTGGACTAAGTTCAACTTCTGGCTGCCCTTCTTGTTTGTTGTATTATCTTGGGAAAGACATATAACCTTTTTGGACCTCAGTTTCCTCATCTGTGAAAGGGGGATAATGTTAATAATAATGCCTCCTGTTTTAAAGTGTAGGGTTTGTTATTATTCAGGTAGCATGAGGCCAACAGATCAGGAGACAGTTGCCATTGAAAAGATGGTTTATTACTCACAGTTCTAGAGGGGGACGTGACACACCATGCAATGTCCACAGCGGGCAGCACCAGGGTGGGTCTGGAGGCAGAGGAAATGGTTGGAAAACATTGGGAAGGGCTTTTATTGTGGTTTCCTTGGGAAGGAGCAGGGAAGGCAGGGTAAGAAGGTTTAGGATTCGCTTGTTTGAATAATTTCAGCAGGCTCTGGCCTGTAGGACTAGGGAATATTGGCCCAGAGCTTGAAAGCCCAATTAAAGAGGTAGTTGGTAATGTAAGTATGAGCTCTGGATTATTTAGTTTGCCTGTGAAAGGTGCACTCACAGGTGAGCCCTTTAGTATCTCCAGGAATTGGCTGTTCCTGGAAGGGGAAGACCCTCCAGGTTCAGCAAACCCCAGAGTAGTCAAAGCATCAGAATAAAAAGACATGCTTAATAGATCTCCCTCAGCAAAAAACTTAGAATAGTGTCTAGTGCAGAGTAAAAACTCAATAAGCATTATTATTTATTGTGATAACTATAATCTTCCAGCACCTTCTCTTGAGAGCTTTCTGACCATCTAATTTGACATCCCAACACTTGAGCATCACCACCCATTCCCCATCCCAGAGGTATGAGGTTGTCAGGTAGAAGGAAGACGTAACTAAGAAGTGAAACCCTAGTAATAGCTGATTTGACACAGTGCTCTGATCAGTGAAAAGGATAGCAGAGTGCTTTGTGTTCTTTAAAGCAAACTTACATGAATTAGAGTGGAGGAATGATCACTTTCTAGGATTGTTTCAGATATTTCTTAAGTTGGGTAATCTTGTGCTGAAAGCACTGACACCTGTCCCCATGGTACAGCTCAGTGACACCCCAGCATCCTGTTTCATCCACTGGAGTCCTCACTGCTGTTCACACTTCACAGCATCACTTATGCACCACCTGACTCATCACCCCATCCATGGCACATGCTACTTATTGGAGCAATCCTTTCTCCATTAATTGCAATGTCATGATTTATGAAATGGAAGATAATGTAGTAAATATCTAGAATAATCCTAGCCTGGAGTTGACCTGGCATTCAGAGTCCCAGATAAACATCCTTGCACTGCAGTGTTATCATTATTCTCATTTATCAGGTAAGAAAACTTGCACTCAGAGAGGTGAAGTGACCTACCCAGGAAACCTACCCTATTATACTACTAGTATAATAGAATCAGGACTTGAACCCAAGTCCGTGTGAACCCAAGCCACTCTCAAATCTCTTTTTTTCTTTCCACTATTCCACAGGATGGTTTATATTTAGGGGAAAAAAAGTATAAAAGAAAAAAATTCTAATCTGTCACCAAGAGTTATTGTTAACATTTTGCTATGCTTTACTGTATTTTCTTGTTTGTACCTCTATAGTGGTTTTAAAAAGAGCAATCTCAAACTTTACATACAGTCTCATATCCTGCTTTTTAAGACTATATATTGAGCTTTTTTATGTCAGCAAAATTTCTTTGAAATGTTTTAATAATAATACAGAATTTCATTTTATTTTATGGATTTACCATAATACATCTAACTAATTCCTGTTATTGGACAATTTTGTTATTCCTACTTTTTTCAATATCATATATAATGCTCTAGAGAATATCATTATAAATAAATTTTTGTATCCCTAATTATTTATCTGCAACGATATCCTAGATTCATTACAAGTAGAATCAGGGGCAGAGATCCTAACCACATTATATTTAACTATTCATTAGAAGATATCCTGAGATAAATATGACTTCTAAGACATTAAGAAAGCTTAGGTGTGTCCCACGTGGCAAAATGCCAATCCCATGAGGAAGAAACTGGGGAGAAGAATGGGTGCCAGGAGGCTGGCTGGGTGGGTGTGGGTACAGGGATGCAAGTGACACACCACACCAACACCACTTTAACAACGTCTGCCAACAGCACAATCTGGTATGAACTCCATGCCAGGGAGTGGCCTTTCAAGACCCAACCGGCAGAGGCAATAATCTGGCAAATGGGCACAGGCATGAAACCCAACCTCAGCCAGATCGGCATGGGAAAAGAAATCTCGGTAAGTCCCGAGATAGGGCCAGACCTGGGAGATGAGGGGAGACACAAACATAGTCATGGGTCTTCTTTTTATTATGTGTTAAGGTTACAAATGCTTTCCCATAGGGTGACCAAAAAAATATGCATTTCAACCTTGTCAGAAGTTTGAAGCTTGGAAGGCAAGGTTGCTGCACTGTGCCTGCAATTTCAGGTATCTGCCACCAGGGGCACAGTAACACGTGGTCAGGTTTTTCCTAACTATGGATTGCTGAGTTAGGTAGAACCAATATATCCCTTTTTTTCTGGTATTTTTTTAAAGATATTAATTTAAAAATCACAAATATTAATGTTCTAATTTTATTTGCATCTACATGATAATTTTAAGGCATTATCTAACTCAGAACAAGACATACAGAAACAGAGAAGCCTGGGTATATATTAATATTAACAATCTTCCTCTAAAACACAGCAGGAAGAATCCTTTTTTGATCAGAAGACAGATAAGTCAGAGAGGGAGTAATTACCTTGTATGTTTTTAAGAATTACCTGCACCTAGGTGATGAAGAAATTACTAAAAGTAACTTTTCTCCTCTGACTTTGAAGGCCTCTTATAGTATTGAGATATGGATGGATGCCCCAGGATTCCCTTTTATCCCTCCTCTTAAGAAAATATCAAGAAACTCTTTGGGGATTATTACTGATCCTAGACTTTCTATAATAGAGCTTACCTAGTTGTTATTTGGGCTCAGAAAGTAGATGGGAAGAAGGATGGATGGATGGATGGACCGATGGATGGATGGACAGATGGTGGATGGATAGATGGATGGATGGATGGACTGATGGATGATGGAGGAATATGAAAATGGGGCAGATGAGTGGACAAATGGGCAAACCCAATGAGATGCCAAAGAGTAATCAAGAAGTCACCGTTTATGTGTAATTACCATACATTGGTTTCATTTAGGACATTCTTCTCTTCTGCTGGGCCTTTGAACAAGAAGAGAGACCTACCTTCACCAAGCTCATGGACATGCTGGAGAAACTGCCAAAGCGAAACCGCCGCCTGTCTCACCCTGGACATTTCTGGAAGTCTGCAGAGTAGGTTTTCCCACTTAGCATCTCTCCCCACTGCCTTGTCCTCTGGCCCTTGTTACCTTTTTGATCCTCTCTACACCTTTTTTACTGCTCCCCAACAAGGTCCTATCCATGTGCTCACCCTTCATCAACCACATTCCCCACAAGGTTTCTGTTCAGTGGAGTCTGTTTTGGGGTTTGGGTCCTGGAGTCTGTCATATGGGGTCTTGGTTTTGGCAGCTACCCTGGTTTTCTCATTTCTTATATCTTCCTGATGAAGATTGATGCCCCAACGAGTCTGAGCATCATGCAGTGAGGTGATGTCTGAACCTGCCAAGCCCCCCATATGGCAGGTATTCAGAGTACTCTTCCACGAAGCCCTGCTTTCAGGAACTCTTCCTTCTGAGGCAGCAACTTGCCCCTGTCATGGCAGATCAGTTTCCAGCATTTTCTATTGCATCAACACTAGAGCAGGAAAGGCTCTCAGGTTCTTAGCACAAGTATCTCACTGGCTTCCTCATAAGAGGCTCCAGACCATGCTCCTTCCCCTTGTTTCTGGCTGGAGATAGGTAGTTCTATCTGAGATAATGAGTGTGGCATCTCGTTCTGGGACTTCCTCACCAGCCCCAGCTTCCATGACTGAACTCTCTAGAAGGTAAGAGGGAGACAGGCCCAGATGAGGCTACTGAGGGCTCCCCATGGCTCTGCCAGTTGCTCCCAGGTGTGCATGGTTGTACACACTCACACAGACACTCTCAATTACTCACACACATGCAGACACAGGAGCACACCGCTGCACTCAGATCTATTACACACAACCTTACCCAAGAACGTTCCATGAATGCACACCCCTTCACCGAAGGCTGCGTATGTAGGCAGACTCAGGCACATACACAGGTACACAATCCCATTGCATGGTACATGAAGACGTGTATATACACACTTGCAAGGCAGTACCCACAGATACAAATACCCCCACCTGTGCGCGTGGTGTACCATAGCAATTGTCAGTCTTCCCATGAAGATCCCCAAGGCAGTGTCCTAAAGAGCCAATGTCCCCAGGGACTGTGGACATTAGGAGGCTCTTTTTTACTCCCATTCACTGCCCTTTTTTTTTTTTTTTTTGGTGATTTATAATTGTTTGTTCTTTTTTTTAATTGCACTTTAGTTTCTGGGATGCATGTGCAGAACATGCAGGATTGTTGCATAAGTCCATACATGGCAATGCGGTTTGTTGCCACCATCCCCCCATATCACCTATATCTGGCATTTATCCCCATGTTATCCCTCCGTAACCTCCCTACCCCCTGCTGTCCCTTCCCTGTTCCCCCCCCCCACAGACCCTAGACTGTGATACTCCCCTCCCTGTGTCCATGTGTTCTCATTGTTCAACACCCACCTATGAGTGAGAACATGCAGTGTTTGATTTTCTGGTCTTGTGTCAGTTTGCTGAGAATGATGGTTTCCAATCCCCTGCCATTTGAGCTTGCTGAACCTGGAGGGTGGAATCTCTTCTTCCCCCAGGGGCTTATCCTTTCCCCAGACCAGCGGAAGGAGCATAAATTTTACAGACCGATGTAGATTGGAATTCCCACTCCACTGCGTGATAGCTGTGTGGCCTTGGGCACGTCACTTGGCCTCTCTGAGCTGTAGTTTCATGCTCTGAAAGGTGACAGCAGTGAAACTGCTCTAGCGGAAGTACTGTCCCATGTGGCCACAGGTAGAGCACCTAGTTGCAGGTGCCTCCTACATAGCAGGTACTCACTGTAGCAGGTACTCAGCTGCCATCGTCTGCCAGGAAGGAGAATGAGCCCTATTCTGGCAGCCTGGCAGGATTTACAATGCATTGGATATGAAAACAGACAGAAGGAAGCTTTAACAAGCAAAAACTCTGCCCAGCTAAAGGAGTGCTGGCAAGTTAGAGAATTAGTGTTGGAACTCCAGGCAGGACCCAGCAGTGCCTGGTGTTACAAAACCCTAGGGTCACAATTCAGTGACCTCTGCTCTCCTAGGGGCCAGAGAAGAGAGGGTAGGAGTTCAACTGAAGAGAAGGACTTAAAGTGTACTGGTTGAAGGGAAAGGCAGGAGGCTTCACTTTATATATTTTACTGTGGAGTTGGGCTGAAAAAAAAACAAAAACAGAGGACCAGAAACTTGTGGTCTAGCAGAATGGGATGTTAGGTTCAATGGAATTTTCCATTCATTCCCTCTTCCATTCATTAGTTTTGTTTTCTTTTTTTTTATTCAGCCCATTTGTGCTGAACATCTTTTATGTGCTAGACACTGTTCTAAGAGTGAGAATCCAGTGCTGAACATAAATGAGTTCTTCTGGCTGCAGTGGACATCAAAGTCTGCTCATAGCAGGAGGCTGTGGTGTGGGTCCCAGTCCCACCCCATCTTCCTGCAACTCTAGCTGTTACAGAGCTTCATCCCAACCCCACACACTGGATGACTGACCACTCCTAGTCCTTGCCCAAGTGGGAAAAGTTCTGGGTTCAAATTCTGACCCCACTGCTTCCTGGCAGTGTGTCCTTGGGCAAAACACCTAACCTTCTAGGTCTCAGTGTTTTCATCTGTGAAATTGTATGATTTCATCATAGAAGTTCATCTCTGATTACTTTCATATGTGAAACTATTCATAGCCTATATTGCAGGCTCGTCTCAGGCTTCAGTGAGATCAGGTATGTGTGGTACTTGGCACAGAACCCAGCACATAGTAAGACCTCAGTTAGCAGAAATCTCTTCCATTTCTTCTTGCAGAAGACAGGAGCAGCTCATCTCAAGCCACCTGGCCCTCTGAGAGGGAGCTCATTCACAACAGATGACATCATCACGTCCTGCGATGTCTCACCACTCTCTCCCTTCTCTCCCCACTCCAGGCTGTGACCTTTGGACTCCGGGACGGCACTCAGCTGCCTGGGCTCCCGTCACCTGTCCCTCCCTGCTCTGTCGTCTGCCAGCTCCAGAGACCAGAGACTCAGCATCAGAGGGCACTGACCCTGACTGACCTGGGAGCACTGGATGACTGCTCGGCAGCCTCCCTGCACCTCCGACTTGAGCACTTTTCCTCGGGCAGGGTTGGGGACCCCCAAGCTAGGACAGAACCGGACCAGCCAGGGTGATGCGGTATTGATCAGTGCGGCCTGGGGAACAGCACAAATGGGAGCACTGCTGGCTGCATGTGGTGCCTTTGGGCTATGGGACTAGGACAGGAGGCCCCACGTGGGCGGGCTCGCAGACCGGGCTATGTGTGTGCGTGTCTGTGTGTATGACACTGTTCACTCTCGTTTCACCTTGACAAGCAAGAGCCAGACTGTCCCAGTGATGGGGCGCCCCTCAGTTGTTATGTGTCTGTGTGGTGGGTTCCAGCTGTCTGACCTGGGAAAGTAAGAGGCAGGTACAGAGCCAAGCGCCAGCTTAGTCAAGGCTACTGAGCCAAGATCGAGTAGGGAAGGCTGGGGGTAGCTAAGCTTGTTCCTTTGGAAATATATGCTTTCAGACACCCCAACCCAAACCTGTCGTGGTGTGTGGCACCTTTGCATAGGGCTCCGAAGTACAGTAGGAAAGTTAGAACGTCTTTTGAGTTCTGGGTCTCTCTGGGGGACCTATTCCCCCAGTTTTGCCTCACTGCCCCCACCTCCTTGCGATTTGGAAAACCAAGATGACTTCTGGGGGCTCCTTAGAGCTCACGGTCATTCAGGGCACCCCCTGAAGTCTGGGCCCTGAGAATCGGACTCTGGGCAGGGAGTCCTAGGACATTCCTTTTCTTCCTTCTTCTCTACTACTGACACCAGTGAAGCTTATCCCCCCACCTTGGTAGATGTGGGTCCTTGGAATACGTCCATGTTAGGTTATGTGGCTGTACATATGATTACACGTTTGCAAAAGATTTCCCTGCTTTTCACCCTTACGGAGTCCTATTGAGGGAACACAAAGGGAGGGTGTTTGTTAAGGTTCTGCCTTCTCCACTCTAGCCTGGTGCAGGGTCCTCAAGTGGCTTCCCCATTGGGAGCCTTTGTTCTCACCTGTTCCCTCAGTGCCCACCTTCCCTCCCTCCTCTTGCTCCCAGCCTGGGCAGGCGACTCTTCCTGACCATGTTGGGGAAACCACCGGCGTTCTGCAGGAAGGATGCCAGGAGCAGGCTGGGTGTGCAGAGCTATGGGAGAGGAGAGCCTCTGGGTCATTTGCCCATGTTTTCAAAGCCCTGACCCCCTGGACATGACCTGGTACAAAAGGGAAATCTGTCCCCAAGCAGAGCAATAGTAGGGGCATCTGGGCAGTGAACAGGAAGCCCAGGGTAGTCCACAGCCCCTCTGTATTTCCCAGGCACTGCCTGGGCCCTAGTTTTCTTGTAGCTGCTACCTATCCAGGCATCTCCCTCCTAGAGAGCCAAAGAGAGGAAGTGGAACTTCAGACACGCTACCTGACCTTCCTCTCAAAATCCAAACAGACCTATGGGGATCTGTTCCCCACCTTGTGTGGCTCCCAGACTGGTTCATGCTCTGGGGGCCAAACCTGCTTCCAACCCGGGAAGAATGATGAGACCAGTTCTGCTTCCCAGGAGCCTGGCCAAGGGAGACCCCTGTGTTTTCCAGAGATCCCTCCTGGATTGCCTTTCCAACACTCCCAGCTGTTTGGGATCAGAGGACTAAAGACCCTGGCTTGGGCTGCTCCTAAGTGGACATTGCTCTTCTGGGGACATCTGTGGCTCTTGGTTTAACATGTGTGTGTATGTGTCTTGGAGGCATTTTATACATGTTTGCCTGAGCCCCAGCCACTCTGGGGTTGCTGGGGATGGCGCTTGTCAATGGACACCTCTCCATCCCAACACAACACTCTGCGTCCCAGTCCTGGGCCTGGATTTGCACCTGCCTTGGCTCTGCCCAGCAGCCTACTGAGTGCCTGAAACCCAATCACTCCCTTCTCTTCCATCACAGCAGGACTTCTTGAGTCCACGGGCTCCCGTCTTTGTCATGTTCCTTTGTGCCAAGAGAGAGGCTACGAGGAAGGGAAGAGGCAGCCAGGGTCCATTCCCCTGCAGCTGAAATGTCCACAAGAACGCACCTTCTCATCCTTGCCTCTCCTGTTTCAAGAATTAAGTAAAATGTCCAACCACAGCCTTTGGCAAGGCCTAACATGGTCTCTAATAGTTGATTTTTCCATTCATTCAGGAGCACCAGTTTGGGATTAAGACTGACAGGGCCTGAGTGATCCGGGGAGAAACCCCAGCCCTTTGTGGAACAAGGTTCATTGGGTCCATCCCCGAATCTGTGTCTTTTGCTCTTGACTTCTCGATCCTTCCCCACTTCTCTACTCTGTCTCTACCTGCATTGGTCTCTGCTACGGCCAGGCCAGGCTCCTGGCCTTCAGTCCCTTCCTGACACCCCTACCCTCCCCTGTCCCCTAGACACTGCCCTGACTTGTTGAAAAGCCAGCTCTAATTTGCAGACATTTGAATCCAGGAAGACCCAAACCACTGCCTTCCCTGCTGGCCTCCATCTTTATTCACTGAGGAAGTATTGGGAGGAGGTTATATTCATCTTATGCAGGGAGAGAGGAAAACAGAGGAAAGAGGCTATATATTTTTACATTGTAATTTCCAGCCTCACTTACAACTCATTCTATACAATCCACACGGCCGAGATTTGTATGTTTGCCCTTATCCCATCACAGCTGCACACGGGTGCCCAGTACACATAAGTCACTGACTCAACAGCAAGTTGTTCCAGTCTGTCTTGCTTTTAGCAAACCCTTATATATACAGACTTCCCAAGGGGACCAGTCCACAGGGTGAAGATTCACCAGGAAGCCTTGGCTTTGCAGAGAAAAACATCTCAGCTTTCTTTAAAGGGCATGTGGATTTGCACATAAATTTCACCTAATTCTTCTAGGACACAGGTTGTTCATAAAACCAAGGATCTTCCTTCTTGGTCTTCTGTGTGGGAACATGCCCCTGTGTCCATATCCCCAGAGCCAAGCTGGAAACCCAAAATCATTGCTTAGATCCATTTTGTCCTGGTATTCCTTTTACTGATCAAAGAGAAAATTTTCATCTTGCCAAGGACCCCCCCACCCCATCCTCACCCCATCCACTTGTCTCCACAACTACCTTGGATTGTCAGTCAACAGAAGCCCTTGACTGATATTGATCACTAGACTTTTGTATCCAGGAAACCTAGTTCTTCCCTTTTTCTCACCTCCTATGCCATATACACACATTATGCCCCTCTACACGTACACACAAAACCAGCCTTCTCTCACCTTCTACAATTCCTATCCTGACCTATGCCTGATCATCAAAGGTACGGGGAGGAAGTCATGGACACAGGGCTCAGGCCAATCATTATCAACCCAGGGTTGCAGGCTACCCCTTATAGGCCATATCCAGCCTGCCAAATGGTTTTTACATGTTTTAATTGAGGAAAAATCTCATGACATGAAAATTTTATAACATTCAAATTTTATGTCAATAAACAAAATGTTATTACAGCACTATCACTTCTCCATTTATGCCACCACGGCTGCTCCTGTGCTACAGTGATGGAGCTGGCTATTTGTGACAGAGACACTGTGGCCCACACAGTCAAAAACATTTACAATCTGGCCCTTTCCTAACTTCACTAACCTTTGATAGAGAGGATTGGATATGGCTGTCAGGGGAGGAACAGGAGCCATGGGGGAAGTTGCAGGGGTGAGAGAAAAATCTTGTTTCAGTGGAAGAAGGCCAGCTTGCCCCAAGATGCAGCAGCTGCCTCAGGAAGTAGAGAACTCCCTCTCCTTGGAGAGGGTGGAGCAGATGTTGACTACTTGGCATGTGTGATATGGAGGCAATTCAGGCCCTGAAAGCTAGATCAACTCCCTAGACTTTAAGACTTGTAATTTGCTAAGGTGGTTATGATAACAAAATATCACACACTGAGTGGCTTAAACAACACGAATCTATGCCTCACAATTCTTGAGGCTGGAAGTCCAAGATCAAGGTGTCAGCAGGGTTGGTTTCTGGTGAGGCCTCTCACTTTGGCTTGCAGACGGCTGCCTTCTGATTGTGACCTCAAGTGGCCTTTCCTCTGTGACTGCACATCCCAGTATCTCTTCCTCTTTGATAAGGACAACTGTCTTCTTAGATTAGGGTCCTACTTTTGACCTATTTTAGCCCATTACCTCTTTAAAGGCCCTATCTCCTTGTCCAGTCACATTGAGGGTTTGGCCTTCAACGTGAGAATTTAAGCAGGACACAATTCTGTCCATAGCAAAGACGCTTGATATTTCCAAGGCTCTGTGATTTTACTCTCATCCCTGGCTTTCTTTCCCCACACTGTTTCTCAATCTTGGGTCCCCAAATATGCCCTCCCTTTCCTCATCCTGTGCCCACCTTCACTTCACCCATCCATCCCCCACAGGCTGGTCTTGTTCCACTGTGCTCACCAGTATCCCCCAGCCCCCCTCACCTCTGTGAGGCTCCTAGAACTGCTGCAACAAACCACCACCCACTGGGGGCTGAAAATAGCAGATATATCATCTCTCACCCATCTGAATGCTGGAAGTCCAAGATCAAAGTGTTAGCAGGGCCATGCTCCCCCTGAAATCTGTAAGGGAATCCCTCTTGGTGGCTTCTTAACCTCTGGTGCTTTCCTGGTCATCACTGGCATTCCTTGGCTTGCAGCCGTGTCAGTCCAGTCCCTGCCTTCATCATCTCTGTGTGCGTCCGTATCTTCATATGGCCGTCTTCTTATAAGGACACAAGTCATATTGGATCAGGGGCCCACCCTACTTAAGTATGACCTCATCTTAACTAATTATATCTGCGATGACCCTTTCTCCAAATCAAGTCACATTCTGAGGTACTAGGAATGAGGACTTAAACATGTTTTTTTTGTTGTTGTTGTTGTTGTTGTTTTTTTTGGTGGGGGAAGGATTTGGGGAGACCACAGTTCAACTTATAACACCCTCTAAGACATTTTCTCTTGTGCCTTGACTGGTCCCTCCACTGCAGCACCCAGGTCCCCTGGAAGACAGATTCCCCAGACTTCCTGGTCCCTGAGGTCAGGCTCTTGCTGTCATGCTTACCAAGCTTACTACAATCAACACGTCCCATCACTGACTTCCAGAAGCCGGGATCTCAGTTCTGTGGCTGTGGGGAACAGGCTGTAAGTGGCTGGTCTGTAGTAAGACTGTCACTTGACCCCTGAATGTGCTTCATAGCCCCATCCAAAGCGGTTGGTGACACAGCATCTGATTTGTTCTATACTCTCATTCACTGACAAAGGAGTGGACTTTGATGAGCTACCTTTTGCTGTTTCCTTTTTTGGCTTTGCCTGTGATGTGGGGAAGTTCCCAGGCAGACTCACACAGCCACTTTCCCTGGCTCCCAGCCTCGCCTCCTCCAACCCTACCTCGCCCTCACGTGCACACACCTGAAAAGGAATCGCCTTGAACTCCAATGGGAGTGACAGGCAGCAAATGTCAGTCTGGGATTTGGAATGTGGGGCCATAGTGAACCTCTGTCCTCTCTGGTCAGTGCCTATGATATTAACCCAAATCCCAGACTCCCTTCTCGAGGCTCTGCAATCCATGGCCATTCCATTACCAGTTTAATTTTGAAAATGGTAGTTGGGCAGGAAGCTGGTAGAAAATCTGCAGTCCCAGTGGCCTCCTGGACTTGTCTTAATGGTACCTGGCACATAGTAGGTGCTAAAAAAATGCTTACAGAATGCAGACAGAAAGGGTTGCTGGGTAAGAATGAGGCCCTGGCACAGGGAGCTAGAAGGGCACCATTGGCAGTGTGGTATCAGGATTCCCCTTTGCCAGACAGTGTTGTGGGTGCTACATCAACCCCAATGAGTTTGCTAGGTTTGTTGTTGTTTAGAGTTAGAGTCTTGCTGTCACCCAGGCTGGAGTACAGCACGATCATAGCTCACTGTAGCCTCGAACTCCTGGCCACAAGCAATCCTCCCACCTTAGCCTCTCAAGTAGCTGGTACTATCAGTGCACATCATCATGCCCGGGCAATTTTTTACTTTTTGTAGAAACAGGGTCTTGCTATGTTGCCCACACTGGTCTTGAACTTCTGATCTCAAGCAATCCCCCTGCTTCATCCTCCCAAAGTACTGAGCTTATAGAAATAAGCCAGTGTGCCCAGCCAGTTTGCCAGGCTTAATATCTGTGACGTATATAAAGTGACGCATTGGGTCAGGTGACCCCAGGATGTGTAGACCCTAGGAGGCAGAGTAATGATCCACCATGAATAGCCTCCGCTCACAGAGCACTTGCTACATGCCAGGCTGGAGTTCCTATGATGGTTCTGGGAGAAAGGTAGTCTTATTCTCATTTCAACAGGGCAACTGTGGTACAGGGGCAAAAAACAACCTCCAAATTACAGAGCCAATGTGTTAAAAACAAGTCATTGGGCTTGTCCATTTCCAGGAACCCACATCCAGGTTGAGTTCATGACCAGCTGCCCATGGGGATGTTACAGTCCCAGCCTCTGAGATTTATTGGCAACTTGGAACCAGGAGAGAGAGAGGAAAAGCAGGAAGTTGTGGAAGGGAGGGTGCAGGGGCCAGCAGGGACCCTCCTGGGAGCTTGCACGGAAGCTTGCACTTATGTTCTCAAACTGACAGGCTGCCAGCAGCAGCCTGGATTTCCAGGAAACGTACGTCTGGGTTGGCAGAGCCCCTCCTGGATCCCTCCAGCACCCCTGCTCCAGGCTTCCCATCCCGTCCCTCTCACACTGGGCGTTGAATTGTGGTCCTGTATTCCCGAGAGGCATCCATTAGTAAATGCTCTTCTCTCTCCGGAGTGGGAAAGGGCCCTTCCTTCCCACTCACTGGGATCATGCAGCTCCCATTTTCTATCACCAAGAATATGAAGGATTCATCTCATGGAGTTGAGAATGGCTGCCCTCCTTCCACTGAGGACTGAGCCGGAGGAGATGGACTCTGCCTAGAAGGTGCCTGATCTGAGTAAGACCTTGCTTCCCAAATGTGTTCCATAGACTTTTCATTCCATGGAAAACTAGCTGCATATTGCATTACTGAAGGGGTCCTGGGACACGTATGCATTGGAAATGCTTATGTAAAATAAGATGAAACTAATTTCTTGATTGCAGAACTTATCAGAACTTTTAAGACACTGTTGTATGGTTGAATCTCTAAATGGCTGATAGGAGGCTGTTCTTCCCAAGCTTTCCCAGGCTTGTTTCTGAATCTCCAACAAGGTCAACCTCTGTGAATGAAACCTCATACCTTACCTGGTACTGGAGGAGGCAATGTCAATGTACTGGCCCACTGAAAAGAGCTGACCACCAGCGTTCATAGACCCTGCTAGGAGATGAGAAAGGTAGCTTAGACCCTGATTCCATGCATGCGGCAGTGGCTCCATGAACAAGAACACCACTTCTGGCTGATGGTGTCTTCCAACGGAGAGGTCAAATTTGCTGTGTGTTGGTGGCTTCAACATACCATGGCTTGGAAGCCAATGTGAAAATTATATAAGGTGTCACACCCTCAGAAGGCTTAGCAAAGTTTTCACCTGAGTTTTCATCTTCAACCAAGTCATTGGAATGATGATCTAGAAGGATCTCTAAAAAATCTAGAAGGATGAAGATCTGGTCCAAGCAGTGCAAATATGTAACAGCTCTACCACCAGCATCCCGTCCTGTACTCTTGGCAGGCATCGCTAATCCATCACAGCATGCCTTCCCACTGTAGCCTCAGGGCATTTGAGTTACCACTTAAAATGGACATGAATGACCCTCCCGTATCTCATACTTCTCCACCTTTTGGAGAAGCAGGATCTGAGGCCCAGAGAGGGAAGCTGTAATAAACTCCCCTGAGTCAGGTCCCTTCTAAGAGGCAGAGGTAAGTTTGGAACTCAGGCCTCAAACTTCCAGAAGCCTAGTCATTTGGGCTGTAGTTGGTGGACAGCCTAGCAGAGCCCTATAGATGTCTCTTCTCAGTTAGGGAACTTGGAAACTGCAGAAAGAAAGATTCTGTCCTTAAGACTGTGTGTATGGTCCTACGCGGTAATCTGCCTGCTTGGAGAAAAATCATTTATCTTCTGGGACGGCTTCACCACAAGGTCTGAATGCTACCCCCAGTCTAGTAACAGCTGGGCTGGAAGTGGTGGCATATGGGGGCCCTAAGGAATAACGGTGTGCGTGGTGGTGTGCCGGAGAGCTGCAAGGGCTTTTCTTTCTTGAGGAGGTTTTTTAAAGTTCTGCAGTTCAATCTGGGCTTCTGGGAAATCAGGGGATGTCGCATATGAAGGGCAGGAAAAGGAGCCTGACTCCAGTTGCTCTTTGGTTTCTTCCATAAATGAAAGGCTCAAAACCAAGTTTCCACCCAGATAAGATCTTGGGGTCCTAGTGGACCACCAGCTCTACTCCTGAGTTCTTGAAATCCCTCTAATCACCAACCCACTGGCTGGGAGTATCTTCTGTCCACTGCCTCTTCTTTTCCTTCTCCTCTTCACTTACCCGCCGTCTACCTTTTGCCAGATAATATCTGCCCTGTACTGCGAACTGAGGAAAAAGTTTCACAATTGTATAGATGAAAAATAGCTGCCATGCATTCAGCTTAAATTAGCTCAGAAGAACGGCTCCCTCCCTCCAGTGAGCGGGCAGCAATTGTTTATGCCAACGTGCTATTTGTATCGCGCCTTCTTAGATTTGAAAGTCTAATGATTAAAAACAAATCTTAGTTTTTCTTTTCCACCACTTACAAGAAAATACCAGCTTGGCTAGTTCTTCTAGTTTAAAAATACCCTGACCTCCAGCACTACAGTGAGAATTTTGGAAAGGCTGGTACCAGGATATCAGGAGGAAATAAATTCAGGCCGACAATAACCAGAGAGGCCTTTTCTGAGTGATGGGCGCCGGGATGATCAAGGTAGAAGAAAGGTCTTTGTGTCCTCACATGGATACTAGCATTCTGGGTTTGTTTGGAATTCTGAAGGGTTATTTCTTCACCAAACGTTCATTCAATGGGTGATTTATTGAGCATCTACTTTGTGTTAGACCCTGGGCATTCAGTGATGAGTGATACAAAGTCTCCCTTATTCTGAAGCCTAGAGCCCAATGGGGAAGAGAGACAAGAACCAAGCCAACAACAAATATATACATTTGCAGTTCATGTAGATCCATGGAAAGCAAACTCATGGGGGACCAGAAACATGGGAGAGGATGCTACTGTGGGAGAGCTATTGGCAAAGATCTTTCTGAAGAGGTGACATTTAAGTCAAGATCTAAAGGAAGAGAATGAGGAAGAGATGATCATTCAAAGCCAGGGTTTCTCAACCTCAGCACTGTTGAGCTATTTGGGGCCAGATAATTCTTTGAGGCAGTGACTGTCATTGTAGGATGTTAAGCAGCTTCCTCAACTCTCCCCACGAGATACCAGTAGCACCTGGTGCTGGTGACATCCAAAAACATCCCCAGACACACCCTGACTTTGCTGTCGGGAATCAGTCCTCATAAAGCCCCAAACCTTGGAGCACAGAGGCCGGAAGCCCATATGGTGGCATTTCAGGCATGGTGTCACCTGAGCTTCTCTGACCCCTACTTCCAAGATGGCATCCCATTTGGAGTCTCTATTCTCCATGAGCTTCCATAGCTGTCCCATATTCCACAAGGCATTGCTTCTGTGCCACATCCTCTGGTTCCACCATAGCCCTTTTTTGGGTATACTTTGACATCCAAAGAGTGACATCCAAAACTGTCTCCAGACATTGCCAATGTCCCCTGAGTTGTCTCCAGGCCACACCACTAGGATTCAAATCCAGCATCCTGCCATCTGCAACCTTTCATGGGGGAAAGGAAATCAGAGGGGAACAGAAAAACACAAGGAGGAGACTCCTCGAGAAAACACGGCAGGGAAATAGGTATTTAAATAGCACTGTTTAGCATCGCCAGTGGTTTGAATGCTCTCTAGGTAAGGACAGTGTGGACCTGCCTTTCACCATCTGCATGGACAGGGGCTGAAACCTCCAATCATTCTCTCCATCCTTCCACAGCCCTCCTAAGAAGCAGATCCTCTTGCTGAACTGAAATCTTGAGACTTGCATCCGACAATCCTGGTATTGCTTTCTGAGGCTACTCAGGGAAAGCCCCTCTGTATTCCCCAGGAAGGAAAGTCCCCAGATAGTGAAGGGCCTTTTCCACCTTCTTTCCAATTCCCAGTTCACTGTGAAGAAGTCAAGCCAGGTTAGAATGGCTGTCTCTGGTAGCAATGAAGCAACAACACAGACAGTCTGGACAAGATGTGGCAGCTCAGTGCAGTCCCATGTGGCTGATTTGGGCATGGAGACAGGCAGTGTGTGAGGATGGCCTCTGTAGGTCCAGCCATTTTACCCCTAGAATCAAATTGTTGGGGCTTCCAGCAGTCCCAGGATTGGGAAGGGGAACAGAGAGGAAGAGTCGGGCATTGCAAAAGACCAGATCTCGGAAAATTGCTTTGGGAATTGGGACACCTTCCAAGAGACAATTAAGTTGGCTGGGGTTCTGCCCCTGATGGAGTTAACCTCTCCCCAACACAGTCCTGCCCAGATTGGGACATTGGCAGCTTAAGTGCATCCTGGACAATTAATGTAATGTATTGGTCCTGTCAGATTCTAGGCATTTCCCTCTGCTTATTTTTCTACATGTGTTATAAGTAATAATTTGTAAATGGGTACATATGAACTTGTGAAAGTTCAAGTAACTGCTGGGTAGCTACAGCATAGGCATCAAGGTACTCTAAGGTACTTGCCCTGCCACACCAAGGCCCCCTGACCCGGCCCCCTTTCCCTCCTAGCCAGGCTTCTAAGGAGCACTACACACCCTACCCCTTCAAAGCTGTCTTGACAGTCCTGGCTGGACTGGCACATTAAGGGAGGGGCTGCCCTTAATGCTTGCACTGCCGCCAAGACAGGTCTGAATTCTGTTTTGTCTGCCGTACAGAAAGAAGCTTGAATTACGACATTGGCCAGTGTATCAGCCAGCTATCGACACGGTAATGCTGTGTAACAAACCTCCACCAAACTTCATGGCTTACAACAGCTAACATTTATCCTTGTGCCCATAGGTCTGCAATTCCAGGTTGGGTCTACCTAAGAGGCTCCTCTTTAGGCTTCAGGCCAGGTTCAAGTCAGCTCCACATGTCTCCCTGTTTCAGGGGTCAGGCTTCTGCACAACTGTGAGATGGATAAATCTTTGCTTGGCCCCTTCTTCCTTCTTTTCAGAAGTCTTTCTCTTCCTGAGGACCCCTGTGGTCCCTACTGATCAAGGAATATCATATATTGTACTCCCCACTCCACCAAAACACACCCCGACTTTGCTGTGGGAATCAATCCTCATAAAGCCCCAAGCCTTGGAGCACAGAGGCTGGAAGCCCATATGATGGCATTTCAGGCATGGTGTCACCTGAGCTTCTCTGATGCCCACTTCCAAGATGGCATCCAATTTGGAGTCTCTGTTCTCCATGAGCTCCCATAGCTGTCCCATATTCCACCAGGCATTGCTTCTGTGCCACGTCCTCTAGTTCCACCATAGCCCTATTTTGGGGTACATTTGTGGATTTCAAATGCCTCCAGTTGAGCAGCCAAAGGATTCTAAGAAAATCTTCCCTGTATTTCAAAGGCTCGTATCCCCAGCCACATTCACTAAACTCTCAGCAGAGCCCAGCACTGAGCATCCCTTATCCCTTCATTCCCCAAATCTTCATTGTATATAGTCATTTAGTAAATATTTATTAAGTGCCTCCGTGATTCTGGAAAAAATGGAGAAAAGTGGCTGCTGCCTTCATGGTACTAGGAGTCCAGTGGAAGAGAGGGAGGAGTTCCAGTAGGGTCCCAAGGCCCCCAAGGAGCTCCCAACCTGGAAAAGGACCCTCCAGAAAGGGTTCTCAGAGGAGACTTCTGAACCATGTCTTGGAATTTGAGTAGAATGGTAGGGAACAGTGTGCCAGAAGGAACAGTCTATGTGTGGACTCAGAGGCAAGATCATGATTTATTGAGGGTAACTGCAAGTGGCTAAAAGCCTGCCCCTAGCACTTGCCTGCCTTTGCATGCTTTCTCCAAAGCCTGATTTGGGGCCGCTGGAGGCTCCATCTCCAAACAGAGGGTACACTGGCTCAGATGTGGAGACCTTGACTTCTCTCTCCAGCATGCTCTGGTCCCTACTGTTAGCCTTGGTGTCCTGTGGGGGAAGATGTCTGAGGAGGGTTTTGTGCTTGCTGGAGTCAGAGCAGTACTCAGGCCGTCTCAGGCCTGCTCTGCATCTCTCTCTGGCTCTACAGACTTCTCTGTCTCTGCCTGCCTTCATGCAGTGGGGGATGCGTTTCTATTTCTTAGTGCCCTGTATTGGGTCCTCAAGTCCGTGGGCATCTTGGCTATAGATGGGTTGGCCACCAGCCCTTCTCTCTAAAGCGTTTTCATTCCTGTTCCTCTTTTGCTTCACTCTCCCTCTATCAAGTCTTACAACCTGTGTCTCTGATTTCTCTGAGGCCCCCAGATCTGTCTTGCCACACCAAAAAACTTCAGCGGTCTTACCATGTCCTCTTTCTCAGGCAGTTCATATCGCTCTATGAATAGGCCCCTGGAGTGTTGAGGTCAAGGACATGCATGAATGTGGAAGTGTATTTAGGGAAAGACCCTACCCTGAGGGTCTCCAACAAAACATTACAGGCGTGATGGGAAAAATGCTAGTTACAGAAATGACTGAAGAAGACCTAGGGGGTCATAGGAGGCCACAGGCCAAGTCTTCAATACAGCCTGAAGTGTGGGAAATAATGTATCAGGCCTGTCGGTGGAATGGTGTGTTTGGTGTACCTATAAATATATGTCAGTGTTTGACGGATAGAAAACAAAGCATCTTTGCTCACCGCTGGATTCCAAGGGTATATGTGGCTACTACAAATTAGTGAAGCTTATTTATCTGCTTCAACTTGACTCAATTGGCATTTCTTGAACCACTAACATCATGGATAATGATTTCACCAACACTGTCTCAGCATCAGCAGTCCCTTCAGAGTATTCCTTGAATTTTCTTAGCTTCGTGCAGCTCACGAGCACGTAATATATCACTAAGCCTTGAATTTGTTGGAGGGAGTGAATGTAATAATGAATGTCAATAATGTTACGCAATACCTGGCACACAGTAGGTGCTTTATAAATGTGGCTTTTCTTCTCAATCACCCCAATGAACTTCCCCCAGAATCCCACCTCTAGGGGGACATTTCTGAAAAAATAGGAGACTAGAATAGTGGGGTGGTGGGTGTTACCCATTTACTTAAATGCTGGTGTCCTGGTGAACATGAGGAGGGATGCCCAAGTCTCATAAGGACACCCCCTCCCCCCATCTATAAGGCAGAGGATCAGACTCTTAGGGTGCAAGATAATCTCTGGCAAGATAAGCCCCCACCCCACCAACGTCCTCCTAGAAACAGAACATTCTTCCTGCAGATCCCAAAGCAGAAGTTCCCTGGGGCAGAAAGGGCCGATCACATCAGGTCTGCGGCCTTGATGCATACCTGGACCAGGCTGAAAAGATCCCAAACTTAGGTGGTCAACATTTCTACCCCCAGCCTCTCATTTCTCTCTCTAAGACTTGATCTTGTAACCGGGATCCACTCCACAGACTTAACGCATGATTAATTTGATTGATTACTCTTGAAGTTACTGACCTTAGGAAAACTCCTCAATTGTAAAAAGGCTTTCTCTATATGTAAATTATGCTGTTATCTTTTTCTATACACAAAGTATATAGACCTATAAATATTATACATATATATTATATATATAAAGACTAATTCTTGTACAGACCAACGCGGACCGATGGTCCATATTCTTTTCTCCACGTTTGTTTGTGTCGACTGTTGCAGAATGAGCTGCTGTAAGAAGGCGGTTTCATGTTTTCTTTTTTGGGGCCACTTCTTTTTTTTCCTTTCCGTTTCTATCTCTGTTCCTGTCTCTGTCTCTGTCTCTCTCTTTCGTACTTCTTGCCAATGTCTTGTTGCTGAGAAGGAACACTCTATTCAGATGCCATCCAGGAAAGAAAGTCCAGATGGATGGAGGGTCCACTGTGTATATTTGTACAGAATCATTTATAAAGTTTTCTACACTTCTAAAAAAAGTATTTCTAACTTGGGCTGTTGGACAGTTTGTGTGCCTCTGAGCCGGCAAGCCTCTTGTTTCTTGTGTTTAGTGCAATGTTTAGTGAGAAACCAATGTCTGAATTATTTATGCCAATAAAGAATTTGAGAATTACTGCATTGCACTGCCGCCAAGACAGGTCTGAATTCTATTGTTGTCTGCTGTATAGAAATAATCTTGAATGATGACATTGGCCAGCTACCGACACGGTAATGCTGTGTAACAAACGTCCCCCAAACTTCATGGCTTATAACAGCTAACATTTATCTTTGTGCCCATGGGTCTGCAATTCCAGGTTGGGTCTATCTAAGAGGCTCCACTGAAGAAGAAACTCCCTGGGGCATGCTCTTCCCATGAAAGATCATCAGAACATATGAGCCAAACCAGGCTGGGCATGATGGGTTAAGCCTGTAATCTCAGCACTTTGGGAGGCCAAGGCAGATGGACTGCTTGAGCTCAGGAGTTTGAGATCAGCCTGCACAACGTGATGAAACCTCATCCCTACAAAAAAAAAAAAAAAAAATTAGCCAGACATGGCAGCACTCACCTGTAGTCCCAGCTACTTAACAGGCAGAACTGGGAGGATCACTTGAGCCTGGGAGGTTGAGGCTGCAGTGAGCCATGATTGTGCCACTGTACTTCAGCCTAGGTGTCAGAGCAAAACCCTGCCTCAAAAAAAAAAAAAAAAAGAAAGAGCCAAGCCAACCAAGCTGTACAAATACAGACACAACATCACCTCAAACCACATCCACCAACATTTCATTGGTCCAAGCAAGTCAAATGACTGAGCCTTTCAATAGGACAGGGCTGTAAACTCCACAGAGTGGGAGGAGGGATGAAGTGAATGTTTGTTGCACTATAATCCAGCTGATCACAGTCTGGCCAAGTATTCCTCCAGCCAGTCGGGCAAAAATGCATTCTCTCCCTAGGGATGAATATGATGTGAATTCGTAAATATACACGGATGTGCACGCAACCATGGCTCTCCACACTGAGCATGTGATCTGTGCCCATATGAATTCCCACAGCCATGCAATTCCATTTTATAGATGGGGAAGGTGGGTGCAAAGGGATGAAGTAACTGGGTGACCCCAAAGTCAGGACCGAAAGCTCATAGCCCTCTTGGGGCCACACACAGCATGACAGACTTCTAAGTACCCTGGATTTTTAAAAGCCACTTTATGAAGTGCTTTTATGAAACAAGATCTCACCTGACCTGGAAAACCAGTGAAGCTGGGACTATTCAACTCATTTAACAGCAAAATAACTGAAGATGGAGAAACAGACTATCTGGCAAATCTGACAGGAACTCCCAGGCGCCTCCCTAGAGGAGCTGCTGCTCTAGGTCCTTCTCAGCACACACTGGAAGGGAGTGGATTGACAGGCCTGGAGTCTAATTCTATTAAATAGCTCTGCCACATGCAAGCTATATTGCCCAGGCCAGGTCGCTTAGCTGCTCTGAGCCTCCATTGTCTCATCTGTAAAATGGGCATAATTATTGTACCTGTAGTACCTACCTCCCAACGTTGTGAGGCTTACATGAATTAGCATCAGTACTTGGAGCAGTGACCAGCACCTAGTAAGTGTTCTTAAAAATATGAGTTGCTAGTTTGAATATTTATTACGGGCTGGGCGTGGTGGCTCAAGCCTGTAATCCCAGCATTTTGGGGGACCAAGGCAGGCAAATCGCTTGAGCTCAGGAGGAGTTCAAGACCAGCCTGGGCAACATGGTGAAACCTCATTTCCATTAAAAATACAAAAAAATTAGCTGGGCATGGTGGTGGGCACCTGTGGTCCCAGCTACTTGGTAGGCTGAGGTGGGAGGATCTCTTGAGCCTGGGAGGTGGAGGTTGCAGTGAGCCAAGATCGCACCACTGCACTCCAGCCTTGGCAACAGAGTGACTCTGTCTCAAAAAAAAAAAAAGTATAACTATGGTTCATTTCTAACATTAGTGACTAAGAGCAAACCCCACCATGAGTGACCGACTGCACCCTAGAATGCCAATTTCTGCTGAGTTAATCCAGACCTATCTCACCCTCAATCTCTCAGAGAACAGCAATTGGTATCCAGCACTGTAAACTTTTCAACCCACCTTCACAAGTATGCTTTCTTCCCCCTCACCACTTTGAAATGGGGTGGGTGTATGAGTTGGCCCATTTTACACAAGGGGAAAGTGAGGTTGCAAAAAGTGAAAGTCTCCTACAGCATCTGCATGTCTCCCCTGGGCTGTATGACTCAGACCAGCTGGGTGACCCAACTGGGCAATGACATCAACTCTCAGAACCTCAGTTTTTTAACTGTAGAATTGGGATCATAATTACATTCATTTCAGAGAGGCGTGGTCCGGATTAAAAGCAGGTAAAACATTTAGCACAATTGCTGGCATAAACAACCAATACGCATTAGCTATTTCAAGCCCAGAGCTGACATTTAGTTCTGGGAGAGTGTTGACGTGGGGAGGCGGTGTGAGACAATACCAGAACCTTCCATCCTCCTCTCTCCTTTTGCAGGCATACGTGAAGAGGAAGAGTCTTTCCTGGGGCCTGGAACTAATCGATTGTCCTGGTTCTGGCTTGTGGTCTTCTGTGGCTGCGGGGTCACCATCAATCAGGCACAGCAGGTGCTGAGCTGAGAGAAACCTTGCAAGTAATCGGAACTAAACGGCTCATTAACCTCTGTGCACAGGCTTCAGGACAAGTGCTTGGTAACCAGAAACACAGGCACAGATGAGGTACCTGCCCAGCTGACTGGGTGGCAAGGACGAGGCCTCTCAAATCCCTCTAGTCCTGGACTCCTCTTCACCTTTGCCCAGAATGAGACTCCCCAGAGCCCACCCAGGTCTCCCAGCTCCCATCATTCAGTTTCCAGGAAGCGTGCTAAGCACATGACATTTGTCATCTCATTTAACCCTCACCATGGTCCCATGAATCAAATGCTGTATTGTTCTTATTATACAAATGAAGCCCCTGAGGCTTGGAGAGGTTCAGTGACTTGCTGTACATCACACAGTAGGAGCCAGGATTCATACCCAGACTGTTTGAATCTGGGGCCCGTGCTCTGAACTGCAATTCATTTTTGTTGTTTTGTTTGAGACAGGGCCTCACCCTGTTGCCCAGGATGGAGTGCAGTGTACCATTTTAACGCACTGCAGCCTCAACCTCCCGGGCTCAGACGATCCTCCCACTTTAGCCTCCCAAGACGCCAGGACTAGAGGTGTGTGCCACCTTGCCTGGCTAATTTTTTTAATTTTCTGTAGAGATGAGGTCTGTGTTGTCCAGGCTGGCCTCAACCTCCTGGGCTCAAGTGATCCTCCTGCCTTGGCCTCCCAAAGTGCTGCAATTACAGGTGTAAACCACCTCTCCTGGCCGGAATTGCAATTCTTGATGATTTCTAGGGAAGACAAGTGGCAATGAAAAGTGATTGCAATAAATGCTTCTCAACCAGGGATGATGTTGCCCCTGGGGAACTTGGCAATGTCCAACTGAGGGATGCTAATGGCATCCAGTGGCTAGAGGCCCAGAATGCTGTTCAAATCCTCCAATGCATAAGAAAGCCCCCTGAAACAAGAATTATCCAGCCCCAAATGCCCATGGTGCTGGGGTTGAGAAACCCTGCTATAAGCGGTGCCAAGTACAGGGCATGGTGGGGCACACTGGCCTGGGTTACAGAGGGGGGCAATTGGACAGTGTTCATGGAAGAAGAAAGACCCTGGTTGGAGAGCAAGTCTCAGCTTTCACTTTACAGATGCAGCAAGACAAGTGATGTAAATTGCTAAGGGATAGACTAAAATCCAAGCCAGCCATCCTAAACACCTTCTATGCAGTGAGCGTAGGGCCAGGGATGCTACCAGCTTGCACACTTAATGATTATTCATTCAGACATCACTCAGCTCAGTCAAGACCCTTGGAGTGGAAAATAGTCATCCCCATTTTGTAATTGCAGAAACCAAGGCTCAGAGACAGGTGCTATGAGCTCAAAGGCACACAGCAAGAAAGGGGCAGAGCTGGGATTTCAACCTGAGTCTCCTGTCGCTTGCACGGTCACACTTTCAGAACAGGAAATCAAAGACACTAACCTCAGGGAGTATGCCACCACCTCTGAGCAGGAGCATCTTGTATGAATAGGCAGGAGACCCCTGATATGAGTTTATGTCATGGCCAAAACACCACTTGGCCCCTGTGTCATCTTGGGTAAGTTGTTTCGCCTACTGGAGCCTTGACTTGCTCATCTGTAAAATGGAAATCGCGAAAGTGCCCATTTCAAAAGATTGTGAATCCTCATTGACTTGATGTAAAAGACTTTCAATGTTTAGCACAGAGTAAGACTTCAGTCAGGGCATTTTGGGAAACAGGATTGGGACCTGGATGGGGGATGTTTGGTGAGGGCCCCAAATGTCAGGCTAAAATTTGGGGTCTTGGGCTCATAGGCAGTCGTGGTTCAGAAGTGGCCAGTTGATGTGAAGTGGTCAGCTATGCAAATCCCACATGCATGGTGCAAGGAGTTCTTCCCTTCCTCCGGAAATGAGCTCTAGGGGAATGTCCATGTCCCCCTTGAGCATTTCATACATCTTCCAAGAGGCTCCAGGGAGTTTAGGTAGGGCCATGTCCAGGGTGAGGCAGCTGTGGCCTATGCAGATGGCTGGAGCTCCAGGTAAGGGTGGGGTTGACCAAAGCAGGGACTCTCACCCCTGACTGAGACCCTTTTCTCATAGGCCTACAGGTCCCCACCTTACCTTCCGGGAGCTGACCTCCATATGCTCACACATGAACACACACATGTACACAGAGAGATACACCCTCCATCATCCACGTGCACACCCCATCCACACTTTCCCACTTTGAGGACGTGTAAATTCCTACTGCTCACCCCACACTCACACTCCAATCCCTCTCCCCTACCTCTGGCCACCACTGCCCTCTGGTTGGGGCTGGGTCCCTGCAGGCCTCACCTGACATTAACGTTAGTTTCCAAAACATGCCCAACAATAACTGTTTGTCTAAGCATTCTGAGATGGTTGCTCCTGGGGGTAAGTTGCAGGTTCCAGGGCTGCAGGCAGGCAGCTGGGAGTGCCCTGGATCCAGCTCTAAATGTGAGTCCCTGCCCTTCCCAGGGCGCCAAATTACAGTAGTGTTTGACAATTGGGTCATTGTTTTTCCTGCACCATTTATAACTTCTGGAGCTCCCCTGGGGGTTTAGGAACATGGAAAATGTCATCTCAGCAGCTAACAAGCCAAACAAGGAAAAACACATCCTTAAGCTCCGAGATTAGTGGCTTCAGCCAGGACTTGGAGTTTTCCTGAAATGTGTTCATGAAGGTTAGTGAATATGGTCAAAAAGCAAAAGGGTAAGTTGGCTCTTTGCAGCAGGACTTGTCAGACTCTTTTTTTTTGAGACAGAGTCTTCATATTAGTTCATTTTCATGCTGCTGATATAGAGATACCTGAAACTGGAAACAAAAAGAGGTTTAATTGGACTTGCAGTTCCACCTGGCTGGGGAGGCCTCAGGATCATGGTGGGAAGTGAAAGGCACTTCTTACATGGCAGTGGCAAGAGAAAAATAAGAGAGAAGCAAAAGCAGAAAGCCCTGATAAACCCATCAGACCTTGTGAGACTTATTCACTATCAGGAGAACGGCAGGGTAAAGACCGGCCCCCATGATTCAACGATCTCGCTCTGTCCCCTCCCACAACACATGGGAATTCTGGGAGATACCATTCAAGTTGAGATTTGGGTGGAGACACAGCCAAACCGTATCAGTCCTGCTCCGTTGACCAGGCTGGAGTGCAGTGGCGTGATCTTGGCTCACCAACTTTTGCCTCCCGGGTTCAAGAGATTCTCCTGCCTCAGCCTCCCAGGAAGCTGGGATTACAGACATGTGCCATCATAACTGGCTTATTTTTGTATTTTTAATAGAGATGGGGTTTCACCATGTTGGTCAGGTCTCCAACTCCTGGCCTCAAATAATACACCTACCTCAGCCTCCTAAAATGCTGGGATTACAGGCTTGAGCCACTGTGCCCAGCCTGTCAGTCTTTAATATACCCATGTACATTATAACTCCCTAGGAGAGGCTACAGTGGGTAGGTTCTCAACTTATTTGGCTTCAGAACCCTTTTTTCACTCTGTCTTGGTGGACTCGTGTTCCGTGGAATGCTTGAGAAACATGGCTCTCAGACGTGGGAAAAATTCCAAGTAGATTCTGAGACCTTTTACAAACCAGGCAGCCTAACAGTCCATGTTTCCTGGACCATTAGACGAAAGGAAAAACAAAAAACAAAAAACTTCAGATAAACTGATATATTGTCTCAGCTTTTTATTTTGCCAAGTAGACATTAAAAAAAAAAAAAAGCTAAACAAAACAAGATCTTTCCAACTTAGTATCAATATTGTTTTATAAAACAAAGATTATGACCTCAAGATTAGGAGGGCCTTAATTTTTTTTTCAGCAGATGTATTTATTTGTTTTTATAATTTTAACTGCCTTAATTTTTTTTCAGCAGATGTATTTATTTATTTTTATAATTTTAACTATCATTTTAGATTCACAAGTACATGTGCAGGTTCCTTTTACATGGGTATATTGCATGATTCTAAGGTTTGGCATATAATTGATCCCATCCCCCAGGTGGTGAGCATAATACCCAATAGATAGTTTTTCTTTTTTTTATTTTTATTTTTTTTATTGCATTTCAGGTTTTGGGGTACATGTGAAGAACATGCAAGATTGTTGCATAGGTACACGCATGGCAGTGTGATTTGCTGCCTTCCTCCCCATCACCTATATCTGGCATTTCTCCCCATGCTATCTCTCCCCAACTCCCTACCCCCCGCTGTCCCTCCCCTATTTCCCCCCAACAGACCCCAGTGTGTGATGCTCCCCTCCCTGTGTGCATGTGTTCTCATTGTTCAACGTCCGCCCATGAGAACATGTGGTGTTTGATTTTCTGCTCTTGTGTCAGTTTGCTGAGAATGATGGTTTCCAGGTTCATCCATGTTCCTACAAAGGACACGAACCCATCTTTTTTGATGGCTGCATAATATTCCATGGTGTATATGTGGGAGAGCCTTAATTTGAAGAATAAATATTGAAAGGCTCTTATATTTTCTCATTCCTCCAAAAGCTAGTGAGATGGAAACACCAGTTCATAGACAAGTGTTTGGGGGCCACTTTGATCATTACACATTCTATGCATGTAACAAAATATCGTACCTACACCATAAATATGTGCAAATACTATGTATCAATTTTAAAATGTTTTTTTAGAGTCCCTAGACTCTGGACTTAGATACCAGGGATTTGAAGTACAGCCCTTAGTCTCAGTGTCTGTCGCCCAGGCTGGAGTGCAGTGGTGGGGTCTGGGTTCACCACAACCTCCACCTCCCGGGTTCAAGCAATTCTCCTGCCTCAGCCTCCTGAGTAGCTGGGATTACAGGTGCCCGGTACCACACCTGGCTAATTTTTTTGGATTTTTAGTAGAGATGGGGTTTCACTATGTTATTTTGGCTGGTCTCGAACTCCTGAGCTCGTGATCCTCCTGCCTCAGTCTCCCAAAGTGCTGGGATTATAGGCATGAGCCACCTTGGCCTGGCCTTCTTGTAGGACACTTTTATATCCTCCCGGAGCACTCCCTTAGCCAGTGACTGACAGGTGTGGAGGTACTCAAGCCCACATACCTTGCCTGGAGGTGGGACAACCTCTGAGGTGTAAGTTACCCTCCAGGGCTCACTGCAAGGTAGGCTGAGGCTGGGACTTCACCTGAAATCGCTCCTTGCTTGGCTTCCTCCCCCTTACCTGTATTTCCTGGGGACACTTCCTTAATTAATTGCTTGCAGGTGACTCCTCAACTCAGGCTCTATTTCTGAGAGAGACCAAACTAAGACAATCACCTTATGCAATTCTCTAAGCTTTGATTTCCTCATGCATCACATAGGGATTGTAATTGCACCCACCTTCTTAGCTAGAAGTGAAAACTTCAGAGATACATGTTTGTGAGCCTTTAGCAGGGAGTCTAGCTCATCATTCAAGAAAGGCTGATACATGCTGTTGTAGCTAGTGTTGTAACAATAATGTCGAAGGAAAATTAGATTCCACTTAAAGAAAAACAACTAAAAGTTCTCCAAGAAGCCAGACATTGCTAACACCACATTGAGAGGGAGGCAGATGTAAAACACAACTGAACAATGTCCCCTGGACCAGGACTAGAAGAAAACGCAGATTGGCCACATCACTCACTGATGCCCAGATTTGCTGTTGCTATCGAAGATATTAAATAACTCCTCTAACAGCTGAATGAAGTTTCCACTTGCAACCGATTTGAAAAGATGTTTTGTTCAATTGCTGATTTCTCTATCTTAGAATGAAAATTCAGAAACTTTCAAAGAACTTAAAGTTACTTTTCATTACATCAGGGATGGGCAAACTCAGCCAGTAAGGCCCATCTGACCTGCCACCGATGTTCCTATAACATGCAAGGTAAGAATGATTATTATATTTCTAAATGGTTGAGATAAATCAGAATAGGATTCCATGACATATGAAATTTACATAAAATTCAAATTTCAGTTGTCCGTAAGTAACGTTTTATTAAAACTTATTGGCCCAGCCAGGCACAGTGACTCACACCTGTAATCCCAGCACTTTGGGAGGCAGGCAGATCACTTGAGGTCAGGAGTTCGAGATCAGCCTGGCCAACATGATGAAACCCCTGTCTCTACTAAAAATACAAACATTAGCTGGGCATGGTGGTGTGCACCTGCAATCCCAGCCAATCAGGAGGCTGAAGCAGGAGAATCGCTTGAACCTGGGAGATTGAGGTTGCAGTGAGCCTAGATAACACCACTGCAGTCCACCCCACCACTGCACTCCAGCCTGAGTGACCAGGACTCCATATCAAAAAAAAAAAAAAAAAAAAGAAAAGGCAACTGGATGTCTTTATTATCTAAAGCAGGCATCTGGTTCCCGATTTCTTTTCCCCAAAAACATTTTATAAGTAACTAGAATTGCTATACTTTAAGGCACCAGAATGTCCACAAATGTAATCATTTACCAAGACCTGCGTGGCTGATGTCTAAAGTACCCTTAAGCTCCTGCCTTAAGGTCCACAAATGCTCCTAGGGAAAAATCTACCACGGCACGCTCAGTCCTCTCTCACTGAGATGCCCCACTGCATCCTCTGCAGCGTTCTTCCTTTCTAAAAAACTTTCCTTTTTCAAACCTATACTATTGTCGGTAAATTCTTTTTACCAGCCCATGAGTTGACCATTTCCCGATGCTAGGGCCCTGACACCCTGCCTGGTAGCCTCCTCCACGCAGGTGTAACCTGGCAGCCCCTTCTGCTCTGAAACTGCATGACTTGCTGCTCACCACAGCTGACTAGTTTAGAGGTAGATATCTGAGGCAGACAGCAGAACCAGTCAGATTTTCTCTCCCGAGAATTTAGAATTCTGAACTGGGACTTGCAGGGAAGGATAGGATTCCCTCAGGAGCTAAGCTTTGTGACTCAAAGAAGATATTGACATATGCCGGGCGTGGTGGCTCAAGCCTGTAATCCTAGCACTTTGGGAGGCCAAAGTGGGCAGATCACGAGGTCAGGAGTTTGAGACCAGCCTGACCAACATGGTGAAACCCCATCTACTAAAAATACAAAAATTAGCCGGGCTTGGTGGTGAGTGCCTGTAATCCCAGGTACTCGGGAGGCTGAGGCTCCAAACATTTCCACTGATGGCATTCCCAGGGCAGAGTCATTTCCCAGGAATTTTCACATCTTCCAAAAAGCAAAAATTCCTCAGATTTCCTACATCTTTTTAGCTGCTCATTATTCTAATAAATTTGCTCCTTTCCTGCCTGCCTCTTTCTTTTGTCTTCTTTTCCCCCAAAGCTCAGAATTGCTTTTGTCATTTGCAAACCAAACAAACCTGAACCACCAGGTCTCTATAGCCCTGATCTCTGCTGATGACAGATTATTATTGAGGTCAGGCCTTAATGTCTTTTTTTCTCACAAAGGAACATCACAAAACATCCAGAGCCAAGAAGATGAAGACAATGACCCTCTAAGTAAATTAGAAAGATCCCGGCAGAGAAAATGTGACTGAGGTTTGATTTTCAAGTATAAATCAATTTCAGAGTCAATTTCATTAAAGTTGTCCTTAAATCCTGGTTTTATTAGAAAAGTCTCTAGAGACGAGATCTTGTTATGTGGCCCAGGTTGGTCTGAAACTCCTGAGCTCAATCAATCCTCATGCCTCAGTCTCCCAAAGTGCTGGGTTACAGGCTTGAGCCACTGTGCCTGCCCCAAGAAAAGTTTTTGCACCTACTTGTGGCCCAGTTTTTTCAGCCTCATCAGATGGGAATATTACATGACCTTAGGGGACTAATGTCAATATTGATGCAATATTAAAAAGCTATAGAAACTTAAAGTATGCTGGGTACAGTGGCTTATGCCTGTAATCCCAGCACTTTGAGAGGCCAAGGTGGGTGGATCACTTGAGGTCAGGAGTTCGAGACGAGCCTGACCAGCATGGTGAAACCCAGTCTCTACTAAAAATACAAAAATTAGCCAGGTGTGGTGGTAGGTGCCTGTAATCCCAGCTACTTGGGAAGCTGAGGTAGGAGAATCCCTTGAACCTGGGAGGCGGAGGTTGCAGTGAGCCGAGATCACGCCATTGCACCCCACCTTGGGCAACAGAGCAAGACTCTGTCTCAAAAAAATAAAAGACTGGGGGTGGGGGGGAGGAGCAGGTGCAGTGGCTCATGCCTGTAATCCCAGCCCTTCCGGAGGCCAAGGGTGGGTGGTGGATCACCTGAGGTCAGGAGTTTGAGACCAGCCTGGTCAATATGGTGAAACCCAGTCTCTATTTAAAATACAAAAAGTTACCCAGGCATGGTGGCAGGCACCTACCGTCCCAGCTACTTGGGAGGCTGAGGCTGGAGAATCGCTTGAACCCAAGAGGTAGGGGCTGCAGTGAGCTGAGATCACACTACTGCACTTTAGCCTGGGCAGCAGAGTGAAACGCCATCTCAAAAAAAAAAAGAAAAGAAAGAAAGAAACTTAAAGAGGGAGCAGTATGGAGAGAAAAGCAAGGACTTCCATCAGCTGAACTTACAATTGACTCCTAGCTCTGTTGTTCACTAACTGGACATTGGACTGGGTTTGGGAAGCCAGTTTTTCAAAATGTGAGGGTTCCTCTCTTGCTCTCCTACTAACCCAGCTGACCACGCTGTCTCTGAGGAGAGCAAAATCACCTGGTGACCACCAAACAGGCCCCAGAGGCAAAAACTCCTTATCTGAGGAATTTAGAAGGGAGCAAAGACCACCTGGTGACTATCAAACCAGCCATCCAGAGGCAAAACTCCTTATCTGGGGAAATTAGAAGTAATTAGACTTCCCTGTTATCTAAAGCCCTAAAAGATGGTGCAATACAGGCTTATTTAATCTGCAGATTTTGTCAAACCTGGTTAAATGTGGGATTTTATTTTTCAAAGAATCCTTGCTAATAATGCCTGAGAAACGTGGTTTTTAAAAAAGTACTGGTGGCCGGGCATGGCGGCTCACACCTGTAACCCTAGCACATTGGGAGGCGGAGGTGGGTGGATTGCCTGAGCTTAGGAGTTTGAGACCAGCCTGGGCAACAGTGGAACCCCATCTCTACTAAAATACAAAAAATTAGCCTGGCGTGGCAGCGTGCACCTGTAGTCACAGCTATTCAGGAGGCTGAGGCAGGAGAATCGCTAGAATGCGGGAGGCGGAGATTGCAGTGAGTTGAGATCGCACCACTGCACTGCAGCCTGGGCAACAGAGCAAGACTCAGTCTCTAAAACAAAACAAAACAAAAGGTGAGAAATTTTAGACCTTGGGCAGGTTGCTTAACCCCTCCAAGACCTCAGGATCTCTCTTATCTCCCCACCACCGACACCATTTCTCCCATAAAAGCTGAAATCCCTTTATCTGCCTAAGATTCAGACCCACCAAAGAGAATCCTTGCTTTTTGTTCTCCTCTCTGTAAAAACAAGGATGTAACCACACCTGATCAAACCCTTATATAAAAATGTCTCCAAGGAGCATTTACATTTCAAGGAGAAAAACTTACAGATTACTCTCCATTTCAGATTTGTTCTTTCTCCCTAGTAATCCCCTCAACAGAATTCCTCTTCTCCCCTCCTCTCATACCTGTTTTAGGGATCCAAGCCCCCATGCTTTCTGTAACCTCAAGACTGGATACAAGATTTTGCACCTCCCTGGGAGATTCGGTCTGATGGCGTCTGCGTATGTACACTAATAAATGTATGAGCCCAGGCGAGGCGGCTCATGCCCAGCACTTTGGGAGGCAAAGGCGGGTGGATCACCTGAGGTCAGGAGTTCGAGACCAGCCTTCTCAATGTGGCGAAACTGCATCTCTACTAAAAGTACAAAAATTAGGCTGGGCTTGGTTGCTCACACCTGTAATCCCAGCACTTTGGGAGACTAAGGCAGGCAGATCATGAGGTCAGGAATTCAATACCAGACTGGCCAACATGGTGAAACCCTGTCTCTACTAAAAAAGTGCAAAAATTAGCTGGGCATGGTGGCTCATGCCTGTAATCCCAGCCACTTGGGAGGCTAGGTAGGAGAATTGGTTGAACTGGAACCCAGGAGGCAGAGGTTGCAGTGAGCCGAGATTGTGCCACTGCACTCCAGCCTGGGCCAAAGAGCGAGACTCCAACTCAAAAAAAAAAAAAAAAAAAAAAAAAAAAAAAAATTAACTGGGTGTGGTAGCAGGCACCTGTAATCACAGATACTTAAGAAGCTGAGCCGGGAGAATAGCTTGAACCCAGGAGGTGGAGGTTGCAGTGAGCCGAGATCGAGCCATTGCACTCCAGCCTGGGAGACAAGAGCGAAACTTTGTCTCAAAAAAAAAGTGTGTGAATTTTTTCTTATTAATCTGCTCATGTCAGTGATTTTTCAGTGAACCTTCAGAGACCACTACTGTTAGCAATTTTATGCTGGGTCACCCAGGGAAAGGTCAATGCTATTTCAGAGTGCGAGACATCCCTCCATCCTATCCCCTCTCTGTGCCCTACCTGGTTCTATCCAACCTTCCCTTTCTTTTTTATCTTCCCATCAAAGGTTGAGTTTCCAAATTTGAGGCTTTTGCTGGAATGAAGTTTCCCAGCCCAGCACATCTATAAGAGCAGGCTTCTCTGAGAGTTAGGATTTTCTCTCCCTCTACCATCCCAGTAAATTTGACCATTCGTATTTCAAATGTCCCCCAACCCTGGAGGTTTGTTTGTTTGTTTTTTGTTTTTGAGGCAGGGTCTCACTTTGTCACCCAGGCTGAAGTGTGGGGGCACAATCACGGCTCACTGCAGCCTCTACCTCCCCGGCTCGAGCAATCCTGGTTCCTCAGCTTCCCAAGTAGCTAGGACTATAGGCACACACCACTATGCCTGGTTAATTTTGTATTTTTTATAGAGATGAGATTTTGCCATGCTGCCCAGGCCGGAGTCATTACTTTTATAACAATTCTCTTGTCTATCATTACCTTCCTCTCACACTTACCCAGCTCTCAGGATTAGCGTTAGGATTCCCACCCTATACCTGTGTTTTTTTAAAAGCCTTGTCTCTCAGGCATTAGCAAGCATTCCTTGAAAAATAAAATCCCACATTTAAACAGGTTTGGCAAAATTAGCAGATTATGTGTGCCTGGATTACACTATCTCTTAGCATATTCAAATCTCTTAAAAGTCCTGCAGGAAAGAGACTCAGCATTTCCCAAACTGCACTACCCAGCTCTGCCACCTTCAACTCATCCTTGGCAGTGGGAAGCCTCTGGTACCCACCATTCAGATATTCAAAACTGAAGACTCACAAACTCACTCCTTAATTAAACTCATCAAGACAAGTTCTGCCTTGATTTGAGCCCATCCTAAGAGTTTAGACTGGGAGAAGTAACAAAACCAGTTTTGCAAGGCCATGGACCCTCAGTGGTTGCCCAGGACAGCATGCCTTTCTCACCTGCCCTCCAGGACTCTGGACATAACCAGCAAAAGGGTCCGGTCACTGGCTGCTTGTAGAAAGAAGCCATGGTCAGGTGGGGTGGTTCACGCCTATAATCCCGGCATTTTGGAAGGCCAAGATGGGAGGATTGCTTGAGGCCAGGGGTTCAAGACCAGCATGATCAGCATAGTGAGAACCCATATCCAAAGAAAAGGAAGGAGGGGAGGGGAGGGGAGGGAGGGAGAGAAAGAAGCCATAACAACAAAAGTAAGGTGTGATAAGAGGGCCAGATTTTATTGTCCATGTCAGCAAGGGGATGAGCAGGCAAAAAAAAGTCCAGTCTACAATTTGTGGAGGGAATACAGAAGAAGCAGGGGCACTAGGAGGTGTTAGCTCCAAATACCAGACTGTGTTTTTCCATCACCTGCTATTGTGTTGGACCTGCCTCTGTGTCTGCGGTCATCGTGTCCATCTCCGTGTGTCAGAGGAAGTTAATAATCACCAACACATATCGAGCACTGACTGTGCAGAAGGCACTGGGCTGAACCCTTTATATACATGGTGCCCATCTAGGTACTGCTATTCCCATTTTACAGATGAGGCTAAGGAGGGCCAATGGGGTGGGGAATCACTAGAATGACAGCTAGAGAGCACCCTAAATCCTTTCCTCCTAAAATAACAGCATGAAAAAGGGAACTAACATTTATGAATACCCACTATGAACCAAGTGCTTTTTTTTTATTTATTTATTTATTTAATTTTTATTTTTTGAGAGAGTCTCACTCTGTGGCCCAGGCTGGAGTGCAGTGGCACGATCTCCGCTTACTCCAACCTCCACGTCCTGGGTTCAAGCGATTCTCCTGCTTCAGTTTCCTGAGTAGCTGGGATTACAAGCACGTGCCACCATGCACGGCTAATTTTTGTATTTTTAGTAGAGATAGGATTTCGCCATATTGGCCAGGCTGGTCTTGAACTACTGACATCAAGTGATCTACCCAACTCGGCTTCTCATAGTGTTGGGATTACAGGCGTGAGCCTCCAGCCCGGCCACCAAGCACTTTTTAAACATAAATTCCATTGCATTCCATTGCAATCAAACGGCAATAATTGCTACCATTTATTGAACACTCTGCCGAGGGGTCACTGAGTCCTTTCCAAGGCCCCATAAGGTAAGCACTGTTGTTATGCATGCCCATTTGAGAGGTGAAGAAACTGAGGCTTAGAGAGAAACGACTTGCTGTAAGTCACCCAGCAGGTAATACAGCGGGCAGAACTGAGATTTGAACTCAGGTCTGAACGCCAGACTCCTAAATCATTGCTTTAAAGATGTGTTAGGTAGACCCAGAGCTGCATTTCATTTAGGGCTAACTATTCCCCACTCCTCAGGCAAGACCCTTCTGAAGAATCTGCCCAGTGCTCTGTGAATGATGAGGTTTTTCAGTCTGGCTCGTAGCAACAGGCACTCTTCCCAGGACTATGTGAGAGGCTGTTTCCTCTAATCCCCTCAGATGGTGTCCCCAGCCTTGTGTGATGTCCTCCCAGTCCCCATCAGCAGTCAGCTGAACCCTCAAGGGGACCTCCACAAACCATCGTTGAGGACCCACCCACCCAGGGGATAAGGCAGCAGGTGCTGACCGCTTTCTCTGTGCCAGGGGCTTTATACTTAATCCTCCAATAACTCTCCGAAGCTGTGCTGTCCAGCACACCAGCCATGAACCACAGGCAGTTACTTCCACCTAAATTAATTAAAATTGAATAAAATTTGAAAATCAGTTCCTCTGTCACACCAGCCATAGTGCAAGTGTTCAATCACCATGTGTGGCTAGTGGCCACCACCCTGGTGTCCATGTGTCCATTACGGCAGAAAGTTCTAGGGAATAGCAATTCAGCCCCAATTCACAGGTGAAGAAACTGAGGCTCTGGCTCCGGCACCTGTATGACAAAGCCAGAATGGCACTCTGGCCTCTGATTCCAGCCACTCTGATTCCAAACTGCCTCTTCTACAAAGGCCCACCATGGAGCTCAGCTCCAGGGACAGAAAGACAGATAAACACAGAGGAGCCCAGCCGAGCATCAGAGAGAGACAGGTCACAGAAAACAGCAGTAGAATGTGACAGCCCTCAGAATCTGTGGGCTCAGGGACATTTTGCTGAGAACATCTCCCCTCCTCTCTTCATTCCCTCGGACAACAAAACTCTCCAGATCTGCATTCACCAAACAGGAACCACTGACCACATGTGGCTACTGAACCCTTGAGATGCGTCTGGTCTGAATCGTGTTGCAAGTGCAAAACACACACCAGATTTCAATGAGGTGCCAAAAAAGACTCAACTATCTCATTAATAATTTTTTAATTAATTACATGCTGACATGATCGTTCTCCACGATACTGGGTTAAAGTGTATTAATTACTATAATTAATGTTCCCTGCTTCTTTTTACCTTTTGAATGCAGCTGCTAGAAAACTTAATTATATCTTCAACTTGCAGTACATTTCTAGTGGTTGCCGCTTCTCTGAAGGTCCCAATCCCTGTGCTCTGCAAGAGACCACAGAGTGGAACCAGAACAGAAATCTACAAGAGTCCAGGTGAGAGACACACTGCTCTAGGCTTGGTCTCTGCAGCTGTGCATGGGCTCAGGCTGTTCATCCTCTACCTTCTGCACAGGGGGTGCTGGAAGCTGTGCATCAGAGGTCTAGGTGCACAGATGGGGAGCCATAAGCAAGTGACTGGTCTTTTCTGTTTCCTCCTCTGTAAAATAGAAATAGCAATTATCCCTGCCTCCTGGAGTTGTTGTAGAGATTAAGCAAATTAATGAATGTAAAGTGCCTGTCCCATAGTTGGTGCTTAATAGAGGACTATGATTTCCAACCAGGGACAATGTTATCACTCCTTCGGGGTCTCTGGTAGTGTCTAAAGACATTTTGGGATGAGGAAGGAGGCAGAAAGGAGGTTGTTACTAGCATCTAGTGGGTAGAGGCCAGGGATGCTGCTAAAATCCTGCAATGCACAGGACAGCCCTCACCAGAGTTATCCACCATATGTTAATAGGGCCAAGGTTCAGAAACCTAAGGCAATGGCTAGCATTGTGATTAACATGATGAACACCTGTGGAAATGACCTAGTGTAAAGTCCAATCGTGAATGGGACCCCGTCTCTGAAAAAGATGAAAAAATTAGCCAGGCGTGGTGGCACATGCCTGTAGTCCCAGCTACTCAGGAGGCTGAGGTGGGAGGATTGCCTGAGCTCAGGAGTTTGAGGCTGCAGTGAGCCATGACCACACTACTGCCCTCCAGCCTGTAGGAGACAGAGCAAGACCCTGTCTGATATGGGTTGGCTGTGTCCCCATCCAAATCTCATCTTGAATTGTAGCTCCCATAACTCCCATATGCTGCGGGAGGAACCTGATGGGAGGTAATTGAATCACAAGGGTGGGTCTTTCCCATGCTGTTCTCATGATAGTGAACAAGTATCATGAGATCTGATGGTTTTATAAAGGGAGTTCCCCCGCTCACACTCTCTCTTGCCTGCCGCCATGTCAGACGTGACTTTGCTCCTCCTTTGCCTTCCGCCATGAGTGTGAGGGCTTCCCAGCCATGTGGAACTGTGAGTCCCTTAAACTTCTTTCCTTCATAAATTACCCAGTCTTGGGTATGTCTTCATTAGCAATGTGAGAACAGACTAATACCCCGCCTCTAAAAAATAAAAATGAAAGTCCAATCATGAGATGGTAGACTTCACAAAGGCAGAAATTTTTGTCAGTCTTGATCACTGCTATATCTCCAGTGCCTAAAAGAGTGTCTGGTGCATAGCAGGCGCTCAGGATATATTTGTTGAATGAGGAGACAAATGAATAAAATGGCAGGGCTACTTGTTGTCAAAGTCTCATGTGGTCACAGTCAGAACATTCTGATCTGTACGTATATGAATATAAGAAATATCTGCCGACTACTATGTGATGTGCTCTGTGCCACACACTGGAGGTATGATGGTGTAAACAAGACCTAAAGATAGAGCTCAGTCTTATGGGTAAATCTGACAAATGAATAGGCAATTCTGGAGTCCCCTCTATAGCTTCCTGCTGGAGTTCTTTGATTGATGGGGAGCTCATTACCTCACAAGGCAGCATACTCTGCGATTCTTATAAGAATATTCTTGGGCCGGGCGCGGTGACTCAAGCCTGTAATCCCAGCACTTTGGGAGGCCAAGGCGGGTGGATCACGAGGTCAAGAGATCGAGACCATCCTGGTCAACACGGTGAAACCCCGTCTCTACTAAAACTACAAAAAATTAGCTGGGCATGGTGGTGCGTGCCTGTAATCCCAGCTACTCAGGAGGCTGAGGCAGGAGAATTGCCTGAACCCAGGAGGCGGAGGTTGCGGTGAGCCGAGATCGCGCCATTGCACTCCAGCCTGGGTAACAAGAGCGAAACTCCGTCTCAAAAAAAAAAAAAAAAAGAATATTCTTGGCCAGGCATGGTGGCTCATACCTGTATTCCAAGCACTTTAGGAGGCTGAGGCAGGTGGATCACCTGAGGTCAGGAGTTTGAGACCAGCCTGGCCAAAATGGCAAAACCTCGTCTCTACTAAGAATATAAAAAAATTAGCCAGGCATGGTGGCACCTGTCTGCAGTCCCAGCTTCTCAGGAGGCTGAGGCAGGACAATTGCTTGAACCAGGAGGCAGAGGTTGCAGTGAGCCGAGATTGCACCACTGCACTCCAGCCTGGGTGACAGAGTGAGATTCCATCTCAAAAAAAAAAAAAAAAATTACCTTTACCAGAGACACCCACAACCACCATGGGCCAGGGTGCAGTCACCTGAGCTGAGAGGCCTTGTCATCCCAAAGCCTCACTCTGTGCCCAGTCACCTGCCCCATGCCTAGCTCGGGAGGCCCCCATGGCTAACAGCCCAACCAGCTGCCTGCTCCCTTCTCATCTCTGCCTGACAAGCCAGGCTGGCTGAGTCACAGGCTCAGCTTCTTCCAACCCACGTGGGGTCTGGGTCTATGCCAGGGGGATGAGCCGCCTGCCAGAGTGCCCGCAAGACAGACCAAAAAGAGCCCATGAGCTTCACTGAGGATCAGACCTAAGAACATTCTGGAATCCCATGCTCCAGTTTGGAGCTCCCAGAGGGCCAGATGGCAGCAGACGGGTATGTCATTCTACCAGTGAGAAAACCAGGGCATCCAATGTGTTGGGGGTAACCTGTTTTGCCTGAGAATAGTAATACAATAATTATTATTGCTGTATGTTGTCATGGTTAATTATTGCTATTTATTGTCATGGTTAATTCTTAAAGCGGACAGCTTTGTTTGTTTTGGTCACTGCTATATCCCCAATGACTAGAACAGGACCGGGTACACAGTAGGTGCTCAGTGAGTTCTTCTGTGGAATAAGTGCATAAACAACAATAATAATAGCTACTTCTATTTGTCGAGCACATAACACAAGGAATTACGTATTTATTTTTGTGGGAATTTTACATTTGTCGGTCTCCACCACAAAGGCACGAATGACCGACTTTGTTTTTTCTTTCGTTTTTTGAGACGGAGTTTCACTCTTGTCACCCAGGCTGGAGTGCAATGCTATGCTCTCGGCTCACAGCAACCTCCGCCTCTGGGGTTCAAGTGATTCTCCTACCTCAGCCTCCCGAGTAGCTGGGATTACAGGCATCCGCCACTGCACCCGGCTGATTTTTCTGTATTTTTAGTAGAGATGGGGTTTCACCATGTTGGCCAGGCTGGTTTCAAACCCCTGACCTCAGGTGATCTGCCCGCCTTGACCCCCTAAAGCGCTGGGATTAGAGGTGTGAGCCACTGCACCTGGTCAACTGGCTTTGTTTTTACAAGAATATTGTTCCTGTAAAAGTTATATCCCCAGCACAGTGACCCATGTCTAGTAGGTGCTTGATAAATGTTGCTGAATTAAGAGGCAGGTGCTGAGTATCACCTCACTTATTTTCACGAAGCCCAGGCAGGGTGGGAGCACCTGGGAGCACGTTTTTAGAAAGGAGAGATTGAGACTAGAGAATAAAATGGTTTCTGAAGGTCATGCACTTTGTGAGATTCAGATTGGAGCTAGAATCTGAACCCTGTGCGCTTGTGGAAGCTGTGAGCTCCTTGCTGCTGGGTCCCACTCTCCAGTAATAAAGAGAAGGAACAGAGGCGGGGGCCTTTGGGAAGGGATCCCAGGGCAGACTGGGGCTACTTCAGTATTTCCTCATCCTGCCCTGTGAACCCAAGTCACAAAGCTTTTTCCATGTGGTGTCCCATTTGGGGTTCACAGCAGCTGCAGCAAAGCCCAGAGAGGTGGAGTAACTTGCTCAAGGTCACACAGCAAGTTGGGCACAGGTCTTCTGACTCTATGTCCAGTGCTCTTTCTCCTAAACCCCAAACCATGGCTCAAACCTGGAGCCCTATTATCAGCAGGAACACATGTGGGTCAGGGAAGAAGGCTGTATTTCAGCAGTGGGCTTTATTTTCCCTGGCAACCTGGACCAACCCACCTAGTGGCAAATCCACATTCCATACTTTGCTGTGTGACTTTGAGAACTGGCTTCCCCTCACTGAGCCTCAATTTTCTCTTCTCAAAACTGGGGATGATATCTACTTTGCTGGTGGTGATGAAAATCCCTGACTCCTTGTCAGATAGAGCTGGATGTGCATTCTGGCTCTTCTGCTGTGTGACCCTGGGTAAGAAGCTTAGATTCTCTGTGTCTGTTTCTTCATCTTGCAAAGTGGGTTAATAAATACCCACCTTTTGGGGGCACATGAGATTCCAGCCTGGCACATAGTAAGTGTCCAATAAAAGATAGTTCACAGGATCCTTTGTGACTGCCATGGGTGGCCTCGCTCAGGATCTGGCAGGCACAGCCTGGTCCCTGCAGACCCAGCACTCTCACTCCTGGCTGCCCCCAGCCAGCTGGGGGAAACCTGAGCCACCCTCCTCCTGGGCAGACGCTGCCACTGCCGCTGCCACCTCTAAATGTAAGAAAGGTCAGAGCCTGGGGAAGCCAGGGCCGTGCCATGGAGGCAGCCGGCAGGAGAGGAAGGGAGGGCTGGCCGGCGACTGCCTGACTGCCCTTGTCTCTCCTGGGGAGGCCTGAACTGGCCTGGTCTGGGTGCAACCCCCCTGCCCAAGGCTTGGCCTCCCAACCCGGCAGAGCCGCCTCCCAGCCTGCCCCTGGGGAGGGGCCACCTGGTGTCAATTAAACCCCAGTCGCACTCGGCCTGCACCACGCCAGGCGGCTGATTAGTGCCGCTGGCCTCTCCAGATGGGGAGCACTGTCTGAGAGGGGGCGACCACCACCATGCCAGGGTGAGGCCTTGCCGGAGCTGGTGAGTACCCAGGCGGGGGCTCAGCTCCCCAGGCAGGAGGACCTGGTGTGCCCGGGCTAGGCGTCGTGGGGTGGGGGCTCACTGTGGGGCTCATTTTCCTGCAGCGTTTCAGGGCCTCACAGCATCCCTGACCCCTGCCACCTCAGCCGTACATGAAGGGTACCCAAGGGGAACCACAGGCCAGCCCCGTGTCCTTCCCCTCAGGCCATGCAGCCACTGGAGCACCCGCAGACAGTGTCAGGAGACCTGATGGGTGAATGAGGGAGCAGTCGGCACAGATGAGGCTTTCGGGTTTTGACTCTGCCCTCATCACCCCCAACAGAGCCAGTTCTCCCTGCTGGCCTGTCTGGGACTCTAAGGTCTGGTCCCTCCAACCTGCCAGCCCCAGAGCTCATGCTGTGGGTGGCACCATTGCTCGGCTGGCATGAGACCCCTGCGGGAAGCAGGCATGGAGAAGCTGCTGTACTGAAGGCTCAGGGGGAGGCCATGCTCTTCAGAGTGCCACATGGCCTGGGGCACTGCTGAGGGCCAAGGAGGGCCCTGGCCACAATCCACAGATGCTTTTAGGGACACCGGTCCAGCCAGCACACCAGGCCACTCTGCACACTAAGCCACCTCCTGGTTCCCAGTGGGGAGTCAATCCCAGCAGGGACAGAGGAGGAGGTGGCTGCCTGCCCATGGGCAGATGTGGGCGGGAGGGACAGAGAGGGAAAACTCGCCGGTGCCTCCAGGAAGTGAGGGGACACATAACTCGTCCTTGAGCCTGCACTTGCTGTAAATGCTGAGCCTCAGCTCCTGGCTGGGAGAGGTTCCGTTATCCATGAGAGGGTCCCCCGTGGTGACAGACAGTGTTATTGCTTGGTGGTACCACACGGTGGTCTGTGGCCACTGCCCACTGCCTGCTTGGGGCGGAGGCAAAGTGTGTTTGAGACAGGATGGCAGGGCCTGGCCTGGGGAGATGGGACATAGCTGAGTGTATGTCGTCCACATGCACGTGCTGTCTAGGGTGCGTTTACCCATGCATGTCCCTGTAGCCCATTCTGTCCAGCAGGGCGTAGTGCCTGCTCTGTGTGTGTGTGTGGTGTGTGTGTGTGTGTGTGGTGTGGTGTGGTTGCATTTCATGCCAAAGCCATGTAGAGGAGGGCTCCATGACAGTGTCACAAAATCACTGCAGATGGCTCCTTCCAGTTCAGTCTATCTGGGGTGTGAGTGTTTCTCTAGAGCAGCATCTGAGAGCTTCCGGGAGAGCCGGCTAGACACTCTCCAATTGTGTATCTTGGGGAGCTTCACTTGCTTTCTCTCCCAGATTCCTTTCCCAGCTGGCTAAGGCCAAGCCAGGCTGGTGGCTGGACCCAAGGACTGTTGAGTATAAGATGAGGAAAGGGTTGGGGGCAACTCAACTGAAGCTCAGCTGTTTTCTGGGAAATACTGGATCTAGTTCATTTCTGCTCTAAATATTCATCAGAGCCCTCTGTGCTAGGGCCTGGCCCCAATGGTGAGGATCTGATAGCAAACCTAGAATGCACTCCTTCATTCCAAAAATGTTTATCAAGAAACATCTAATGCTAGATGCTGACATTACATGGTAGATCTCAAGTCCATTTATTCCTGTATTCCTTCCTTCACTCCACGGCGTTTATGGAAGATGCACTATGAGCGAACCCTATATTAGCTCTGACAGATCTGGGCTATGGAAACTGTGACCTCTTCCAATTTTCTCAGCTGTCTTTGTACACTATGCCTGGATCTAGTGGAAATCTAGATACCTAAGAAACAGCAGGACATGGGACTCTTTTTGTAGCAAAGGATGAGGTCCCGCTTGGCAATACCATGCAGAATGTCTCCAATGTCCACCCAGAATTAGTGGCTTTTACGAGAGGCTGGGGATTATGACTGTCAGATACCTGCTTAGGCCTCTGGGAAATAACCACACCAGAGCAAAATGAGCTTCATACACCCAGCGCTTAACTTCCTTTGCCAAAGGAAAGTATGATCATTTTGATAATTAATTACTAGGCATGCCCGAGGCACTTGCTTGGGTAATTTAACACATACTAGAAGGTACCATTTACTATGGCATGAGCCAGACACTGTGTTTAGCACCTGAGATGATTCGTTATTTTTGTTTAGTGTTTTTTTCCTTCTGTTTTGTTGTTGTTTTGAGACACGTTCTTGCACTGTTGCCCAGGCTGGAGTTCAGTGGTGCAATCACGGCTCACTGTAGCCTCAACATGCCAGCCTCAAGTGATCCTCCCACCTCAGCCTCCCGAGTAGCTGGGATTACAGGTGCACAGCACCATGCCCAGCTAATTTTTGTATTTTTTGTAGAGATGGGGTTCGCCATGTTGCCCAGGCTGGTCTCTAACTCCCAGGCGCAAGTGATTGTCCTGCCTTGCCCTCCCAAAGTGCGGGGATTACAGCTGTGAGCCACTGCGCTGGCCTGAGATGATTAGTCTTATTGAACTCTTGCCCAGTGCTCAGATACTAGTTCTATTACTTCCCCATTTTACAGCTACAGACACGGAGGCTAGGAGGGGCGAAATAACTTGTCCAAGATCTTTGTGACTCCAAAGTGCACACTTTCAACCTCTAGGCCACAGCTCTCCTTGAGGAGTTCCAGTCTAGATGGGACAGAAGCAATTTTCTACAAAATTTGGATGAGGCAACGTGAGGGAGGGTGTGTTCCCCGCCAAGGGAGTGGGTGGGGCAGAAGGAAAGCACAACACACCAAAGGGCTTCTCTGTCTTTGCAGGAGCAGAGCATTTTCGTCTAAACAAAATCTTGTGGAAATTGATCAAAGCAGAGTATTGCAGGTTGAGCTATGATGGTGGTCTTACAACTCCCTCAGCTCAGGCTCCCTCTCACCCCCTGTATGTGGCTGAATTCTTGAGGTGTACAGGCAGCTGACAAAGCATTTTGCTATGGAGTCAAGGCCAGCCAGGGTGAACATGGCAGGTGAGGATACCTGGCAGGTAAGGAGAGAGTGGCCTTGAAGATTTAGAGATCTGGGTATGAATTGAGAAACGCAGATGTCTAAGTTAGGGGAAGATGAGACATTTATTTATTCATTCAACAAACATTCACTATGCTCCTGCTATGTGCCAGGCACTGGTCTAGGATCTCCTGATGAAATAGTAGGCATAGAAAACAAAAGGGGGCTGTTTTTTTGTATGCCTGTGTCAATCAGTCACTGACTTAGGCTGTTCCCAGTTGGGGAGGTGGGGATGGGGGGTGTCATCATCTCCCAGCAAGCCAGCTTCCTTACCTAAGGCAATTCCCAGCTGAGTCATTGCCCTGGCCTGGAAAAGGCACCATGATCGTCTGCTCCACTGCCCCTGAGTAGTTCCCTCAGTGGGGGAGACAGGTGAGGGGACAGATGAGGATAGCAAGGAAGGCGCATTACTTGGATGGGGAAACCAAGAAGGGGGTTCTAGACCCAGTGTGGGAAATTGAGGAAACTTGGCCAGGAAGAGCTGGGGCCCTGAGTTGAAATCCCAGCACCACCACTTGCCCGTTGTTGACCCTGAGCCAGTGACTTTGCTCTTAGAGGCTCTGTTTCCCTAAGTGTAGGATGTGGCAGCCACTAGGGCCTTCCTTCCAGATGGTTGGGAAGACTTGTGTGTAACTCGCATAGCCCAGTTCCTGCACGTAGTAATTATGGGGGCGAAGAAGATGGTGGTGTTGGTGTGGGGGTATTGGAGCTGGGTTGTATCACAGAAGGCCTGGGTTCCCAACGAAGCTAGGTCCCTTCCCACCAGACTCCAGAGGGACCTGGGAGGCCCTGAGAGGTGAGTCAGAAATGCCTGCTGGAGGAAGGTCCCAAATGTTACCAGAACTTGGGGTCATTTGGGAGGAGGCAAGGATGGGATGTATGTGGGGAGGAGGACCTGGCTCAGGAGGGGCCCAAGGCTGAGACGAGAGCTGAGGAGGGAGGGAAGCCTTGGAATTGACTGAGCAGGGCACCCCCACATCCTCTCCCTGCCCATAGCCCTGAGCCCTGGCCTAGGTAGACCACCTCCTTCTCCACGCCTCACACCCTCGTTCCATCTCATTCAGCAAATACTTCTTGATTGTTGGGATTGGAGGATGCACATGTGAATAAGACAGACAGGGCCCCTTTGCTTGAGGAGCTCAAAGTTCATGATGGGGGGATACCAAAGACAGGGAAGAAAGAGAGACATCACCCAGGGGTCAGGAGAATGAGAGCATGTAGGTGTCCATTGAAATTTGGCTCCGTGTGGTCATTGGCAGCCCAGAAGGAGCAGTTTCTGGGCATCCGTGGGGCAGAGACCTGGCTACAGAGTAAGCATACACTCTGTTCTCCACCACCGCGTGGCTGGGGAAGCAGGGATGCTGAACCCCTCAAAGTGGCTGTCTAATTTGAAGGACACGATGTGTGTGAGGCTCTGGGGGGGGTGAATGTGTGGATGTCAGGAGTGTGAGTGTGTGTGCATATGTGTGAGAGGTGTGTGTGTGAGAGATTGTGTGCATATGTGTGAGGCTGTGTGTGAGAGCAAACACATGGGAGGGTGTGTGGGACGTCTGTGTATGAGAGTTTGTGTGCATGTGAGGGATTGCTGGGGAATGTGTGTGAGGTTGTGCATGAGTGTGTGTGTGCAGGTGTGCCTGTGTGAGGCATGTGCATGCAATGATGTGTTTAAGGGTGTGTGTGAGGCTATGTTGAGTGTGTACATATGAGGATGTGTGTGTAGTGTGTGAGGTTGTGTGTGTGAGGGCTGTGTATGTGTAAAAATGTGTTTAAGGGTATCTGAGAAGCTATGTTGAGAGTGTGCATATGAGGGGGTATATGTATAGGGAGTATGTATGTGGGGGTGTGTGTGAGGGTTACGTGCATGCAAAGATGTATTTAGGGTATGTGCGAAAGTGTGCATGTGAGGGTGTATGTGTATGGAGCATGTGTAAAGATGTTTGAGAAGTTGGGCATGTCTGTGTGAGGGTGTGTGTATTTAACGGTGTGTCTATGGGTGTGGAAGGGTACATGCATGTGAGAGGGTATGGCTGTGTGAGATGTGTGAGAATACATGTGAGAGCTGTGTCCTTTTGCGACTGTGTGTGAGAGAGTGTAAATCTGTGTGTGTGATACACA